>NC_133346.1:22072332-22383998 GCF_030506205.2 Paramisgurnus dabryanus
ACATCACTTGGTCAAAGGAATATCTAATTACATGAAGGACCTTATATTTCTCACTCTTTCAGTAACCCGATAAAGCAATTCATTGGGGCAAAGATGAAAGCGGTGAGAGCAAAAAACAGATATTTGATCCATTAATTTGTCTCTTTCTGCAGGGATGAATTGGCCTGTTGAAGTGCAGCATCTCTTTCATTATTTGATGTAGAGCACAAAGGTGTCTGTATGGGGTTAAGAGAGCAAACGTATAAAGAACCATCTTCACACAACATCTTTTCTATTCATCCACTGACACAGAGAATTGAGGGAAATTAGTTAATGCATTGTTTTGATTACATTAAGGATGAATTGTGGTTTAAAATATAATACACCCTGTATTAGAGACATCCTTCACTGATGTGCATCCACAATGTATGGCACAATATTATAGAGTTAAAGAATTGTAATACACAAGTTTTTTATTTATTTTTCATTACACTGTCAGAAAATAAATGGTCAAAAAATGATGCCTAGCTGTCTCTGGGGTGGTAAACCTTTACATCTACAGAGCTCATATTAGTACCTCAGAGATAAATATTGGATACATATCTGTACAGATAATACATATTAAGACCTTTTAAAACCGTAGGGTACTGCCCTATAGGGACATCTTAGAAAAAATATTTGACTAAATATCTGACTGTGTACCTGAGTTTTGTTGCATTAGCAAAGTTTTAATGACGATCCACATATTTATTTCTCACTTTTTAAACAAAATATTAAATATCTGGAAATATGTACACAAAATGTAAAAGAACCCACAATTATCAAAACAAAATAGCCTTTTTCAGGTAAAAGTCAGTATTAAGTGTTGACCACTCTTTGCAGTGTTGGCACCAAACATTGTATTTTAAGGAAACTGAAGATCTGAAGTCATTAGATTCGAATGGAGATTAGAAATTAAGATTTTTTTTTTTTTGTTTATGTTAAAGAGAGCCTGGTTCTTCTTTTGCTCAAAGATGAGGTCACAGTAAATACTTCTGTTTTTTAATAGGCTACTGCATACAAATGTCCTGTATTTTCTGGTTGTATTAAACTATAGCCTAAATAACAGGTTTCAGATTAGAAACACCCAAAAATATATTAAATTTGAGCCAAAGTGTTCTAAAAAAACCTTTATTTACAGAACTTTGTAACCACTGTAGATGTTTTGTATTTAATAACAATCAAATTCAATAACAAATCTAGAAATTCGAACAGTAAAATGTGAAAGTAATAATAAAAATTATAAAAGTGCTCTATGTTTCAATGTTGATATGTCATGCAAATAGCAGATGTCCTTTCCTTGATACAGCACCTCCACCAAATTAGCATTTTAATAAAACCTCTGAGACGTGAATAACACAATAGAGGCTTGATATTTCCCACTCGTTTTAACAAGTTGACAAATAGGTAGGGGCAAAGATAAAAGCTCTTAGAGCAAAAAGCAGAGATTTGGTGCATTAATTCATCTCTTTTTGCAGGGATGAATTGCCTCATTGAAGTGCAGCATCTCTCTCATTATTTGATCTTAAGCACAAAAGGTTGAGAGCCCAGAGCAATGATATAAAGCATTGTCTTGAAACAATTCTTTTCAATTCACCAGCAGAGAAAAGAGCGGATGCATTGTTTCAGTTATGGTGTTTGATTGACAGTTCAAAACACATGTTCTTAAAATATCCTTTATTTGCCAGTTCAACAGAGCAATGTGCACCACAGAAGAACCATATGATGTCCTTGCATATGGTTTATAGTTTTCTAAAAGCATATTAAAAACGCCACATAGACATATAAATTACAATAAAAACTTGATTTTCACCACAGTGGAACTTTTACATTTGAGTGGAATCTAGTGGTGAGATTGGGAATTGCAACCAACATTTTTAAACACATACGTATCCCCCCACAGGACAAACATGTCATCATCTAAGACAATATGGGGAACAAACACACTCTGTAGAGCAGTTTGTCTTTTTAGGGCTACTGTAGTAACATGACGACGACTTTCATGTTCATGTAAGGGGACCCTCGGTGTATGTAGATAAAAAATGGCTCATTCTAAGGTAATAAAAACAGTACATTTCAGTACAGTACAGTACATTATGTAAGGTCTTTATACACCACTTATATTATACTGATGTCTATTATATTGCATTTCTGTCAAGAGATCCTTCTAAAAGTTACACAATACACATTTAAATGCCATATAGAACTCTAATGGCAAGTCTTGTCTGTGAAAGAGGGTCTAAAACAAAACACAATATTACAACAAAAACAAAACTACACTAAACTAACTAATAAATATTTCCTTGGCAAGAGAACTGTATTGCAAACCTCAAAAACTAGTAACAAAATATAAAATATAAATGTGTAAAAAGTGACTAGTTTTTTGTTTTTTTTTGTTTTTGCAACTATTAAACACAGTGGAAACTGAACAATAAAATATCAAGACCACTTTAAATATGACAAACTATATACATAAATAAATTATTGAGCAAAACCTTTTTACTAAATCAATGTAATGCACTAGTTGAACTAGACAATGCAGCCGATTAATAGTTTAATTTATACATTACAAACAAAAGGCAATCAGGTTTAAACACAATTACAGGGTCACATATATGACACTGGACCATAAGGGTCTTTTTTAATTGATATTTATACATCATCTGTAACTAAATAAATAAGCTTTCCATTGAGGTATTGTTTTATTACTGAATGAAAATTACTTGCAACTTCAGTGAGTGTCAAAAAGTGTCAAAAAGTGTCAAACAGTGTTGAAGGTGAATTTGCAGTATTGCTCTGTTTACTCATTCATCCCTGCGCAGCAAGACTGCTGGGTGTGTCTGATAACTGAGCTGCTATTGACACAACTTCACTTAAAGCAGAACTGGGACCTTCCTTTGATAAAGAGAGCTAGAAACCAAATAATAAAAAATAAACACCAGTATAAAATAATCAACGCTATCTCACGAGAATTCGTACATATTTTACGAGTTGGCTAATTCGTATTAATTCATATGACCATAAGTTTTGGTACGATTTGCCTTGGCCCCTTTGATGTTTGGGTTAGATGCGAGGTTAGGGGTTTGGTTTCGTTATCATGAGAAAACGATTTTTGCACGATTAGCTTCGTATGAATTGATACGAATTAGCCAACTCGTAAAATATGTATGATTTCATGTGAGATCAGTATGAAATAATGGACACATTATGCGTTATTAAAAAGGTTTATTATCATTTCTATCTGAATATTTACCACATGATGGCACGAGCCCTGGTCAGCATGCTTTTGCAGAATAAAGTTGGTCAGTAGTTTCCATGATGGGCTTCCCAGCGTGTCACCGTCTTGACTTTCTGGACTAGTGACCATCATTTGCTCATCAGAAACATCCTATGAGATGAAATAATAACCAAGTCTGATACTACTTTAAAGTTCATTCATAGTATACACTGTCAAAAAAAGTCCAAAAATAGTCCCAAGCAGTTGCTGAGGCAAAATACCTTTTAAACAGATCCTAATATGTACCATTTACGTACAGATATGTATACTTTTGGTACTAATATGTACTCCAAAGGTTTACTACAGCTACAGTAGGGACCATTTTGACCATTTATTTCTGACAGCGAGACTAAATATAATTAACTTAATGGTATTTTTGCTGCTCAAACCTTAAAGTTAGAGGGTAAAGGTGTTACTATATCTTACCACATGGCCGTCGTGCTGCTTCTCTGTGTGCCTCATCATCAGACTTCTCTTCTTGTCTTTGCATCTCTTATTTTGGAACCAAACCCGAATGACCCTGGGACTTAGACCCGTCATTTCCACCAGCTGCTCCTTCACGAGAGCATCAGGTCTGGGATTTGCACTATAACAGGTCTGTAACATTCGAAGCTGGGATTCGCTGAGAACCGTCCTCACACGTGTGCCTCTTTCTGACCTCCTCTGTGCTGATGACCAGGGAGAACTGGACTGTGGTATAGATTTAGTGTTATCTGCAATAGACAAAAAAATCAAACCACAGAAAAAATGTCCATGGATACCTCAAGAGGATCTCCAAACCTACCATACATATCAGGGTCCTGTGTTTTGTGATGCGTGTTATTTGAAGTACTCAGTAGGTTTGGTAGTTCATGATGGTCCATACAAAACAGTCGACCCTCTCGCAGGACATACTCATCTCCGGGGAGTAACTGTTGATCACAGCTCTCACATCGAAAACACTGAACGTGATAAACGCCAAGTCGTGTTTGCATGACATACTCATTTCTGGTGAAGATTTTGCAGCATTTTGCACATTTACTGGGAAATAATCTGAAAGGCAATAAATAAAGAGCAATTATACACATGAAACAAAGGGAATGAACAGAAATTGATATTGAATGTATGTCACTAAGTAACAACAGACAGCTGCAACTCAGTAGTTATAATGTAATTACACTATGACATCTTATTTTGTAATGTAAAAAATCCTATATTAGGCTGCATCATATATTAAAAAAGCAGTAAAACTATTCTCATTTAATGCATAAGTAATGAATTACAGTTACAGTTTAGAGAAGTTACAGAGTAATTTTACACATTGTCAGAAAGAAAGGTAAAAAAGTTGCAAATGGGACGGTACCCTTTGGTATTAAAGGAATATTCAATTTTCTTAAAAGAAAAATCCAGATAATTTACTCACCACCATGTCATCCAAAATGTTGATGTCTTTCTTTGTTCAGTCGAGAAGAAATTATGTTTTTTGAGGAAAACATTGCAGGATTTTTCTCATTTTAATGGACTTTAATGGACACCAACACTTAACACTTAAAGGAATAGTCTACTCATTTTCAATATTAAAATATGTTATTACCTTAACTAAGAACTGTTGAATCATCCCTCTGTCATCTGTGTGTGTGCACGTAAGCGCTGGGACGCTACGATAGCATTTAGCTTAGCCCCATTCATTCAATGGTACCATTTAGAGATAAAGTTAGAAGTGACCAAACACATCAACGTTTTTCCTATTTAAGACGAGTAGTTATACGAGCAAGTTTGGTGGTACAAAATAAAACATAGCGCTTTTCTAAGCGGATTTAAAAGAGGAACTATATTTTATGGCGTAATAGCACTTTTGGGAGTACTCCGACTCGGCGCAGTAACACCCTCCCTCTCCCATTATGAGAGTGAGAAGGGGAGCGGACTTTTCAGGCGAGTCGAAGTACTCCCAAAAGTGCTATTACGCCATACAATATAGTTCCTCTTTTAAATCCGCTAAGAAAAGCGCTACGTTTTATTTTGTACCACCAAACTTGCTCGTATAACTACTCGTCTTAAATAGGAAAAACGTTGATGTGTTTGGTCACTTCTAACTTTATCTCTAAATGGTACCATTGAATGAATGGGGCTAAGCTAAATGCTATCGTAGCGTCGCAGCGCGCTCCAGCGCTTACGTGCACACACACAGATGACAGAGGGATGATTCAACAGTTCTTAGTTAAGGTAATAACATATTTTAATATTGAAAATGAGTAGACTATTCCTTTAACTCAACACGTAACAGTTTCAAAGGACTATAAACGATCCCAAACGAGGCATAAGCGTCTTATCTAGCGAAATGATTGTCATTTTTGACAAGAAAAATAAAAAATAAACCACAACTTCTCGTCTAGATCCGGTCGTGATGCGCCAGCGTGACCCCACGCAATATATCATGACGTCAAGAGGTCACAGAGGACGAACGCGAAACTATGCCCCAGTGTTGTTGTATGTCAACTGATACTAATTAATGTCTTTGTGTCAGTTTATTGTTTACAATGGTCCGCAAATGTGCGTTTCATATATGTAACACGTGACCTCTCTACGTCACTACGCATTTACGTTAGGTCACGCAGGAAAGGACCTAGACAAGAACTTGTGGTTGAAAAGTGCATATTGTTTATTTTTCTTGTCAAAAATGACAATCGTTTCGCTAGATAAGACCCTTATGCCTCGTTTGGGATCGTTTATAGTCCTTTGAAACTGTTACGTGTTGAGTTAAGTGTTAAGTGTTGGTGTCCATTAAAGTCCATTAAAATGAGAAAAATCCTGCAATGTTTTCCTCAAAAAACATAATTTCTTCTAGGCACTGTCATTATTCTGTCAGCCCTGTATGTCTTTTATGTGTTTTTTATGTGACAGGGTCATGGCAGCCCTCACTGTTGTCTTGTTTTGTGTGGAGAGTCACGTGGCCTGTGCTTATGTTTTGTGTACCTCGTGCTCTCCTGTCTTAAGTCTTGACCCCGCCCCCTCGTTTCCGTGTTAATTATTAATTATTAGTTTACACCCTTCACCAGTGTGTCCTCGTTCCCTAGTTTAGTTCTCCCCTATTTAAAGGAGCATTTCACTCGTAGAAACATTCATCTTTATTGAAAGTGTGTCATATTTGTAGTCGAAATTTAACATACATTTACAATTTGGTGCCTATTTGACCGAGAAAATGGGTGTTTGTAGTCTCCCTCTACAAAGATATTGGACTTCCTTCTTTCAATGATGCAAAATTATGATTTTTACATAATTGAAAGAAGGAAGTGCAACACTGAAATCTGTATTTCTCCTGTCTCAGCGGCAACTGAGAAAATGATGCACGACCATTCAAAAACAAAGCTTAATGCAAATGGGTGAAGTGTCCCTTTAATGCCATTGTGTCTGATGTTTTGTGCTGGATCATTGTGTGTCCTGTGTGTCACCGTCAGGAGTCTGTCTAGTTTTGCCCTTTCTGCTATTATTTAATTGTTGCCTTGTTTACCCCCTCGAGGGAGTTTTTGTTACATAATAAAAGTCTTTTTGGTTAAGAGCTGTCTGCATTTGGGTTCTGTAAACCCCATTCCTGACAGTATCACCAATGTGACAGCATTTGTACTTTTTGTCTAAGAGCGTGCTATACCTTTCATTTAAAGTTAACTCATGAAAATCACTTTCCTTTCATTTTGCCTGCGATCCTTTAGTTTCAAGTTTAGATTTAGTCATAGTATAAAGTAGGCTATGTGACAGGATTTATTTAAGGTATATGCCCATTTTAAAATGACCTCTTTCTGCAGGTTAGCTATATGCTATTTAACAGCAATGCAGATGTCAACGGCAATGGGTCTCTGTTCATTTTTTCAGATTATTTTCCATAGTGCAGCTTTCAGAATTGTCACATAACGAAAAAATGTCACAACCATAACACAATGTTCCTCATTAATGCACATGTGAAAACGAAAATAAAATATTTCTCCTTTTAAGAGCCGTACCTTCTCCATTTGTTGGGTATTATTATTGCTTTTGGTTTGTGCATTTTAATTCACAGAATTCCTACAAAGTATGTTGTCTCCCCAAAATTTATGTCCTTACTTGTCACATCCATACCACATGTATATTATTTTAAAATGGCAAGCACGAGTATAGATTGAGATTTTTTAAAGTCTGGATAATATAAACAGATGGTCGTTCAATATATTCGTAATTAATACATCCTCAGTTAAACTGTAAAAATTCTTTGCTGCCTTAATTTTTTTTGTTTAACCAGTTCAGATTTACAAGTCATTTTAACTTACTATTATTGATCTTGAGTAGAGATTAGTTGTTATCACTAGAATTGAGTTGTTATAAATTATCAAATATATAGTTTTAAAAAAGTAAACTGCATTGTATAAGTTCTAGCAACTAATTTCTTGTTAAGATAAATAATAGTAGCCTAAGTTCACATGAATTGTAAAATTGAGTTGATTTAACAAAAAACATAAGGAAGCAAATTTTTTCAGTGTTAATTTTTGACTGAAAATGTCAGATCCATAACACTGGAATTGTTTTTTTTATATATTAAGTATGGAGAACAGTGGCATAACATTTCGTTTTGTTATGTAGCCTATAGCAGAATGACAATTAAATTGAATTAAACTTGAACTTGAGGTATGTTAAAAAAAAACTGTGAACAAATTAAACAAACGCATAAACAGCTTCATGTTGTTGAATAGTTTTAAGTTATTCATTTTGATTTATCACTATCAAAACCAAGGTATTTACAAATGTATGTCCGTATCAGTATGACTCAGTAAGCACCTCACAGTATTATGGAAACTAATGTGAGGTGTGACCAGAAAAATAATAGGATGAATGTGTAATAAATATTGAATGAAGTAAGTATTGCATCAATCCCTGAGGCACTCACCTGCTGTAATGCTCTTTGCAGAAGGTTTTCCCATCTCTGATGAAACACGTGCACGACTCGTCCAAATACTTGTGGCACTCTGCGCACCTAAGACACTCCGCGTGCCACTCCAGATCAGGAAAAACACGCAGGACAAACCGATCCAGGATCTGATACCCACAACCCACGCAGTATGAAGTCTGCTTATTTGCTTTCAGAACAAAAATATTTTTACTATTTGCTTTGTCTAATTGAATAAATTACGTTAAATATAATATTCTCACCTACGTTTTGATCAATAAGAACTTACTTTTCTGGTCATCTTCCATCTCAGAAAGCGAATGTAAATATGCTACTATATCCTCTTAATCATATAAAACACATATATTTACAGCAGGGCGCTTACTTTTAATCGGAGCAACACTAATACAGTACAAGCCTCTTCTGTGCATTTTACTATAAGCGTGTAATTTAATATGACGCAAAGTGCCCGAGCTTCAGATTGTATAAAACAATTGGCCAACAACGCTGAATACATTATAGCAAATATTAGATCTCATTACCGTCCACCCACAGCCCCCGCCCACTCTCCACTTCGACACGCCCACTAAACAAAAGTGGTAACAGAATGTATTTCTTTTTATGTATTGCTTCGTTTCTCACTGTGTCTGTGCGTAGGCATACTTGGCAATGAGGTGTTCATTCATTTATTCATTCATTCATTCATTTAATTATTCTATCATACATTAAAGCTCATTCATTCAACATGTGGTAACTTTTGCATGTGCATCTGCAGGCTGTGTATTGTTATTATTATTATATTACAATGTTACAAAGATTTGGTAAACAATTATGTATAAGATATATGTATTTTAAATGTATAGGATCTCAGTATTTAGTAGTATCACTACAGTAGCATCACTACTGAAATTTTCATGACTTTTGAAATTTATTTTAAAAGTTGTTGTTGTCAAAGCGTCATACATTTTCATGTTTACCATTCTTTTTAAATCATTGCTTACAACACAACAATACATCGTTGCCATATCATAACAATACTACAACTTTGTCATTAACGTCATTTAATAACAATACAAAAAAGACCAGCATGTGTGCCCATGTTGTTTTTTATTATTTGGCTATTATTTAAGACATCAATAAACTTAAAAATGACATGGCCACATTATAAGCATAGTATACATTGCATCAAAAGTATCAAAATGTGACATCAAAATACATAGGAGGAAAGTATTAATGGTTATTTTCTTATTAATACCTTATCAAAAACCAAATTCATTCAATTTAACAATTTAACAAAGTAGGATACATACCCAAGCAGCATCGCATGAATTGATAAGGAACAAACTAAAATACAAATAATAAAAAATAACAAAAACATTTTTTTTAATGTATTTGAATTTCAGCGTCGACAGCGTTTGAGAGCAGATAATCCAGTCTGTTTTTCCAAGATTTTAATAACTTATTTTATTAACTTTGCGTTTTTTGTCATTTAAATTTGGCTGTGTGGTTAAAAACACATTTTTCAATGGTGTGACAAGCTGAAAACACATTTAATATCAGACAATTTACACGAACTTTAACAATTATTTGCTCTGTGTGTTCCACACATAAAAAAGGATCCACAGTTTTTTTTTAAAGGATCCACAGTCGGGCGGGTGTCTTCGCGTGAATCCACGTTGACGTAAGATTTTGCGTGCTTGCGTCATCAACGTCCGCCATATTGAATAAGGAAATAAGAGTGGGAGAGGAGGAACGTCCCGGATGCATGTAAACATCCACGTCAACATAAAGTATATTAATGAAACAGTTATAGGATCCGGGAATAGCGTTAATATATTCATTATCGCTACCGACTGATGTAAAATTAAAGGACCGTTAAACACGTCGCTGTTTTTAGGCTTGTGAAAACAATGACTTCCCTTACACAGAGAAATTCGGGCCTAGTGCAGAGACGGACCGAGGCCTCGCGTAGCGCCGCCGCCGATAAGGAGAGAAACTCGGGTGACGACGACGATTTCGAGTCTCGCCGCGGTGAGGAGGAAGAAGAAGATAAAGGAGACTCGAAAGAAACTCGACTGACTTTAATGGAAGAGGTGTTGCTACTCGGACTTAAAGATCGAGAGGTTAGACGTGACTTTTTGGCTTTGTTTGTTAGTCAAATGGTAGCCTGGAAGCGGCTGGTAACATAAGGACTAGATAAGTCTCATGTAACACGAGATATTAGTGTCTGAGAAACAATTGTTCATAGAGACATTTACCGTTTACAGAAGATCAAACCTGTTAAGCATCCCAAGTTACTGTACTTGTATGTTTAATGGGGTTAAAGGAAAGGGTTTTTAACGCACGTCCCGATTTATGTCTCTACTGTTGTACATTTCAGTTACGTAAGAGCAGATTGAATAGCTTTTTACGAAAACTGAAATAACGTACAACCGGGTGCATGTCAGACCGAACCTTGTTATCGGCATAAACTCAAGCACATTGATGTAAGACAGATTAATACGGTGAGTTATGCTTGTAACTTTAGAACGTTTACGTATTACACAATGTATCACTTTGTTCATATACTGCGATTTGTTGATAATATAATTGTCTAGTGATGTTATTCCGATATTTTTCTATACAAGTTACGATCAATTTAACACACTGTTGCATGCAAAAGGCCGATAACAAACCGAGTTTATTGACATTTGACAGGTTACGTGCGCGTTTATCGAAAAATAATGCATACACGTGGAACATTTCTTAACCAATCAGAATAAAGCATTCAACAGCCTTATGGTATAACTGACTATATAACATGCAAATTTTTTGTTAGGGTTATACATCATTCTGGAATGACTGCATCTCGTCTGGGCTTAGAGGTTGTATGCTGATAGAGTTATCCCTACGGGGACGTCTGCAATTGGAAGCATCGGGAATGAGGAGGAAAAGCCTGCTGTCCAGAAAGGTGTGTGTACATTTGTGAGATTTCTGAGACTGTCTTTATACTGTACACTTCATCACTAACATGGAAACCCGTTTGCATTTCAGGTGTTATTCAAATCTGATGCTCCGACAGGAGACATGATGTTGGACGAGGCGTTAAAACATATTAAGGAGACCCAGCCACCAGAGACCGTTCAGAACTGGGTTGAGTTGCTAAGTGGTGAGTTGTACATGGAAAAAAGATATAACATTTTATTTTAAGATTGGAAAATGTTAGAATAACATGCAGTGATGAATCATATACAACAAAGGGGCGGTCACACTACACTTTTCATTCCATTGACTTTCATTTATATGCATGCTAATGCGTCAGACCAAAAAAAAAAATTTTTTCACGTGGAGATATGTAACCAGTACTTCACGCCGTGACCTTTCTCTCTACTGAAAATCTAGTGTGACCGCCCCTTTAAACCAATAATAAGATATTTAATAAGCAATTTTAAAAGCCCCATTTGTGTTCTGTAGGTGAAACTTGGAATCCGTTAAAGCTGCACTACCAGTTGCGAAATGTGCGTGAGCGCTTGGCAAAGAACCTGGTTGAAAAGGGTGTCCTCACCACTGAAAAACAAAACTTCCTGCTTTTCGACATGACCACCCACCCGCTCACCAACAACACAGTCAAGCAGCGTCTGGTTCGCAAGGTCCAGGAGTCCGTCCTGGACAAATGGGTCAACGAACCCCAACGGATGGATAAGCGCATGCTAGCCCTCCTGTTTCTGGCACATTCCTCTGATGTTCTAGAGAACGCCTTTGCTCCTCTGCTAGATGACCAGTACGATCTGGCCATGAAGAGGGTGCGCTTGCTTCTAGATCTCGATCCCGAAGTGGAGGCTGCTAAGTCAGGCGCCAACGAGCTTTTATGGGCGGTGGTTGCTGCTTTCACCAAATGATCCTCCGGAGTAAAGAGAATTGGATTTGACTTTGTGCTCATGGCATTGGATTCGGACCACTGGCCCCATGCTTGGTTGATTCAGACTATTATTGGTGATGGTAATAATGGAAATACAGTTTATGAAGGAGATGATGATGATACTTTGGAAAGGACATCTGTTTCTCATAGTCATGGATTTGTCTCTGACCTTCACAAAGGTGTTGCCCTGTCTTCTTTTAATGGCCAATAGTTGCAACATGATTGCAATTCACTGTGAGTCTTCCTGTAGTTCATGCACTTAGATCATCAACAGAGTTCATGTAAAAACACAAAGGAAGTTGTTGAATTAAGGTGGTTTGTAAAGGATTTATCCCCATGCTTAACTAGGCCATGACTCTTATCTTAATCTAGATACTGGTATAATTCTGCAATAATCTCAGTCTCTTTGAATAAGGAGAATGGCCACTGCTTCCAAGTACAAACACAAAAGGATCTGTGGCCTCTCTCTGACATGGTTAAGAAATTATAAGATCCTGTCCTGTGTGTTTTTGCAAACCGATATGAGGAAGATATTGAGTTGAAAGAAAATAAATCATTTCATAATCCTGAAATGAACGCATTAGTTTTTGTCCAGTGCTATGAAGATATCAAGTTGTTTTACCAAACATTCTTTACTGTTTAAAAAAAAGTTTAGTGGATGCTGATGTTGCTTTGTGATCTACACCAGCTTATGCATAGAATTGACTGTAACTTAAAAACATTGATAGATATTACTTGCACCCTTTTTTCCAGAGTATCTATTTCATGTCAACAGCATGGATCAATGTGGCCAAAGCTGAAAGTTCACACTAACTGCTTATTAGTGTTTTGTGACAATATGTTGCCCTGACTTTATGCTGACTACACCACAGACAGTTTGAGGACACACTGAGCTCACATACATGATCATAATCCAAATATCTGGACTTGAATTGTCTCATTCATTTCACGAAAATGGCCAGTCATACACTATTATAGCTTGCAGTCCCCTTGCTTCCTGGAAGGCTATACTGATGCCTTTCTATAAGTGATCATGGCATTAATGTATGGCCTTTATACATATTAATATGGTTTTGTTTGTGTCATAATCTGTACTCTCTGCTTTTGTTTTGTACTTTTATTTTAATTGTTTTATTTTGTTTATTAGCTAATGATGACTCAATATTTCTCTAAATCATCTATCATGTTTTGCCATGTCTGGTGTTGAATGGTCGTCTCCTATCATGCAGATGTAAAGTAAAGTTAGGGGAGGGATATTCTCTTCCCATCTAAGCAAGCAGGTGTTTTGACATGGTTAATTTACTATTAGTAAATGATACTTATTGAGCTGTTAAAGTAGAGATTGTGTAAAATGGATGCCCTGATTTGTAAATCTGCTTTTTACCATATAATAAAAGAATATCTTTAAGTGCCTGGAAGGGATATTGAATATTAGCTGTCCTCTTTTTTTTTTTTTTTTTACATTTGTGGTCATGCATAGTATGTAATGTGCTTTAAAAAAGGTTTATAGTTTGCATTTGTAGTCCTCCGATGATGCCAAATCATTTCCAATATTTTCAGTGCTGATGGATTAACCGGATTTCATTCGCCTTTATTGCTTTAAAGAAATTGCATCTAAGACTTTTTTATCAAATACAGTTATGTAATTAATGCTGTTTATTGTATGTTGTATCTGAATGGCACAGGAGTGGGGAACTCTGGGTCCTGGAGGGCCACTGTCCTGCAGAGTTTAGTTCCAACCCAAGTCAAATACACCTGAATTTCATTTCAAAGTAATTCTGAAGCCTTAAAGGGGACAGAGAATGAAAAATCATTTTTACCTTGTCTTTGTTGAATAATGGTAGTCTACCCGCATTCACAAACATACAAAAAGTGCTAAACATCTCAGTCTCATAGAAATTCCTCTTTTAGAAATGTCAGCCAGAAAACGGCCCAATCTGAAAAACTGATGCTTATGACATCACAGGCATCTCACTGCCCCTCCACTTTAAAATAATTGGCTACATTTTTGGAGTGGCAGCAAAGTCAGCCAATCAGTAATGAGATTGCAAGTTAAGCCAGTAGGGGGAGCCAAATAGGTGCAAAACCACTTGTTTAAAATCCCCCACCCTAATAGAGCTATCTGAGAGAGGTTTTTAGGAAGCTTCTAAGGCATTACAGACCCAAACAAAAACATTTTTGTCTACATGTCACATCACAGAACAAGGATACATACCCCGTTCACTCATTCTATGTCACCTTTAAACTTGATTTTTCAGGTGTGTTTAATTAGAGGTGGAACTAAACTCTGCAGGACAGTGGCCCTCCCCCATCCCTGGTATAGCACATAGTACTTGTTTCACTGTACCCTTTCAAAATGTACAGCTTTGCACTTCAAGGGTTCATATTAGTACCAAAGATAGCTTATTTGTACATCACAGATGCATAATAATATCTTAAATGTATATATTGGTACAAAATTGAATGCATATAATTGTAGGCCTACATATTACCTTTTTTAAAGGTTACTGCCCTGGTAACAGCTGGGGGTGCATATATATTTTTACAGTGTTAAAAATACAGCTTAATATATATACACCGTGAGATTAGCCTTGGTCTTTAGAAATGTTTCTTTGGGCAACCAGCAAATTTATTAACTGATTTTCTATATATGCTGTGTAAAAATTTGCTTTATGTTACTGTTTTGCTTGGATACACTACTTGTGTTTATAATTTTATCATCTAATTCAATTACATTCATGCATAACACAAAACTTAACATTTTGCTGCCTTGAACATACTTTCTTAGTTGAAAAAACTCCAAGCAAATATCTATTAAAAAACATACAGTAGGGGCCCAGTCTGTAAAAACTCAGTTAAAGTCTTTTGTGATTTACTGTTTTATCATCCTACATAATGTAAAGAATATTATGTGATAATATAGCCTTGATATCTGTAATATAATGTCAAAAACTGAAATCAAAGTGTGATGCTCCTAAATCTTTGGCCTGGATTTCACAGAAAATGTCACATCTGTAATATATCTGTATAATAAACGATTATACATGTGGCTGTTATAAACATAGACAACAGTTATGGATAATGTAACGCTAAATCTCATGTCATAAGTAACTTTTTATTTAATTATTGTATTTTAATTACATCTAACGTTAACAACCAGAAGCAATAAGTAGGCACTTATTAGTATTATATATTCATTAAAGTGAGGTACAGTATATGAAAGGTCCTGCTGCTTACAGGTACATAGGTAGATATTTGTGTATAATTATTATTTCATAAATGACATAAGAAAAACAAAGAAATTAGAACGAACGAGATGAAATTGACAATTCAGTGATTCGCCGTCCAAGCTTTCATCTCGCTGGAGTTTAGGCTTCTCCCCGCGTGCCACCTTACAGTCTCAATAATGAGAAATAAACCAATAAGCTCTGCCTAAACATCGACGGTTGAATAAATAAAACTCTTGTAGACATACAGTCCTCTGACAGACATAGCTCAGTAAATATGGTCAGCCTTAATCCCGGAAACTGCCAGTGGCCTTCGTATCTTCACCATAGAAATCCCTCTTCGAGTTTTTTTTGGCGGCGTCAGGAAGACGCAGGTCGTCGGAAATGAATCCTTTTCAGATGTATATTACATTCTCCAATTCCTTCCCGAACAGTGTCATTTTCAGCCTTTGTTGTGTTTATTGACGTTCTTCAAAGCTACTATGAGCTCCAGTAGCTTGTACTTCCAGTCAAACAAATCTCCAACTCTGCGCAACTGGAGCGCGCATTCGATGACGGCAGTTTGCTCTGTGAAGAAACGAAAGTTAACGACAATTGAATACAAAGACAAAGGTGTTTATTTTATTTGAATTATATTTCTTTAATTGTAATTCTTTCTTTAATAAATGAAATTCCCAGAAAACAAACTACATTTTTGTTTTAAATTAAATGATTTGAATAATTTCTTAACTATTTCTACTGTATGCGCCAGTATCAAAGTGAAACACCTTACACTGAAAAAAATGGACTTGGTGGGTCTTTGAATTTAAATAAAATAAACATGTATATGCAACACAAAATATTTATATTCCTTGTGTAAACATAATTTAATTGATTATGATGAAAATGTTTTGTTTGAATGTAAAATGAACACATTATTCTCACATTGATTAAAATTGATTGAATTGAATACTTAAAGCAATAAAATTGAGTTTGCACACAAAATGGCACCTCCTAAACAGAAGGTGGCAGTAACCCTCAATAAAAAGGACGTCAATCGCCATAAAGGAAGAATAAACATCGTTTGTTTTGGGCGCCAAAATGAAGACTCAGCAGCAGCAGTCAGTCAGAAGAACTCTCTCAGACGGACACCACGTTATTAAAGTAAGTTCTATTATTTATTTATGTTCACTTTATACGTGATACATCTTCACTAGATAGACAGTTTTTTTACAATATGTAGCCATTGCAATGACTTGTAGTAAAAATGAGTTTGGAGGATGTTGGTGGAGTAAGTTAACGTTACAGTCAGTCAGTCAGTAACTTAAGTGTAAGGCTCATAAAGAAAAACAGCGTTTTAAAAATGTCAGCTGTATAACGTTATTTCACGTTTGGTAGTTTTATCCGAGTTGAAAACTGTCAGATTTGAGTTGACTTTTGAGGCACTTTTTACTCAGTTGTTCTATGGAAACGGTTCAGGACAAATAAAACGCTAACCAAACGTTATTCTGTCCAGAGTAACGTTATACATGTAAGTAATTTACCAGATGATATCAATAGACTACATTAATAATGACATTGTATGAAACAAACTGTCTGCTTAATCAGATGAAAAGACCCGCGTCAGTTATTCGTGACTTCACTACGCCACGAGCAACACTTGATTCAATTAGAAAAAGCTTTTTTTAAATGCCTCGCGTGACGTCTGGTATATTAACTGAAAAAATTGCTTTGAAGTGCCACACCTTAAAGCTGACGTTTTCAGAAGAGCACCTTGCTTTAAGATCTCATTTTGTCCAACATTGCGTCCTATGACAGATATAATACTTATTTCATTATTGCTCTGTGTATGTGTGACCTTAATCATTTGAGGTTATGTGTTGATTTCACCTCTGAATATTTCCTCTTATAGGTCCATCATCCTTGCACACACTCAAAAGCATTGGTAAGTAATTCCTATCACTATTTTACTGCTGTTAGGAGCTAAATCTTATTTTTGTAACTAATATACATGTATTATTCTTTGACTCGCAGTACTCAAATATACAATGGTTGGTTAATTTGTTTTCAGATAAATGCTGAATTTAAAAGAATCACTACTGTCTTATGTTCCTGCGTGTCACCTGGACCTCCAATCCAAAAACCTGACGAAACTCTTCTATCAGAAAGGAGGACAGCTAGCAAAAAGACTTCAAACAATGAATGATCAAATGACAGAAGTAAGTTATATAGATTCATAGACATAAAAATGTGTAAACATTGTTGGAAGTACAGAAAATGTAGTATGTTTTAGTTACATCTTTTGGCACACGGGTCATTAAACCACCTGGGAAGATTTAAAGGGGTAGTTCACCCAAAAATAAAATTCTCATCACTTACTCCCTATCATGTTGTTACAAACCTTTATAAATGTCTTTGTTCTGATGAACACTAAGGAAGATATTTTGAGGAATGTTTGTTCCCAAACCAATCATAAGCCCCATTCACTTCCATAGTGGGGAAATATAATACTATGGAAGTGAATGGGGCTTATGAACAGTTTGGTTGCAAACATTCCTCAAAATAAACGTCTTCCTTCGTGTTCATCAGAACAAAGACATTTATACAGGTTTATAACAACATGACAGTGAGAAAATGAGATAATTCACTTTTGCTGTGATTGTCAGGTATGGTAGCACACACTCGAAATGTGGCCTCTTTATTTAACTCATTCCAGTCTAGTAAACGCGCACACACACCTGGAGCAGTGGACAGTGCAGCTGCCTTGCTTTGTAACCCATATATTTGTAACCAATTGTAATATGCTGTGGCAATGCACATGGGTCTGTATACTTACATTTATATTTGTTTGCATTGTACTAATTTCCAATGACACTTTTATTGTAACAGTAACCTTTTTTTCTGTTTCTTTAACTACATTTGTCTGTTTTGTACAGGGCATGGATGAAGTCAGCATCAGCGAGGTCATTTGAAGACACCACTGTTGGGATTTGTGCTCTCAAACAACATGCTTCTTGTGATGAAGAAGAGGATCTTTGTATAGTCCTGGAAGGCATGAAGGTGTTGCAACATCGTGCCACGTTGTTTGAGCTGATGTATGCCTTAAACCTGAACTATCCTGATCTCTGCTTTATTTTTGAAGAAATCCAAAAGATTTTAATGGAACTGCATTGAGCGTAACTTTAACGAACAGTTTCTTTCAGTGAAAGGATCAGAAAGACTGTGCTGCTCATTTATGTTCGTTCTATTTATCTGTTTTAAGTGTTTTTTCTTATTAAAACATTAACAGTTTGCTGCTCAGAGTTGATTTTGGAAATGGTTGTTGTATTTTGTTTTTGTTGAATCTTTGATTATCAGTTTATACAAATGCTGTAGCTTCTGAAGGATTGATATATTCCAGTTTGTAAATCCATTTAAAAAATAATAGTACTTACTGTTTTGCATGTCTCTTTGGAATGCAGTGTTTGTGCTTTAGCACTTCTAAATCTACTGTGATAGTAACTATTTTAAACATTTGGGTCAGTTTTACAGATGGGGCTTTTTCTAGTCCCAGACTTTTGCAATGCCTTAATTTGAAAACATATTGCACTGACATATCTTGACATATATCAGTGCCATGGTTTTGTCTCAAGATGTACTCCAGTGTTGTTTTTGTAAGGTAGGTTTGTTTGTAAACATTTTTGTAAAAAATATCCTAATATAACTAGGGCCTAGTCATGGATTAATCTACAACCTGTTTGGGAAATTGCCCCTTTGTATGTACTGCATGTGCTGATTGTTGTAATAGTTATTGACTGTTGTTGAATTAATGTGTAGTGATTTAAATGAATTGATGATCTGAAAGCAGTGGTTTGCCTCAATATCACTAAACTTTTGTTTAAAACTCTTTGCTTTTTATGCCAATGCAAATGTATTTTGTATTTAAAAAAGAAATAAATAACATTTGGATAATTATGGATGATTATTCTGGTGCCAGAAACATAATGAAATTGCTTTAGAGTTACATAATCCCATAATATAAGCATTAAAAAGCATGTTGGAATTACAGATGAAAATCTAGTCCCCTTACATAATAAAATTACTTAAACATTACAAAATAAATGTGTTATAGTAAAGAGAAATAGCACTTTGAGTCAACATATTTATATTAGACTACTTGAAACAATTAAAATGTTTTGGTCTGACACATAAAAATTAAATGAGGAAAATTATGTTGGTTTAACACAATCGGATTATGTGGGACCGATGTACACATTAAAATTACGTAAATTGAAAGGATTTTTTTTTTCAGTGTACCTTTTTTCGCCATTTTCAATAGCCTATAGTTTAGATAAGTTGTTTACAGTACGCAAGCAGTCAGTGCAGTTGATATACAGTCTGAAATGCCAAGTTCAAGTAAACGACTAGATAAATTCACTCTTCTAGTTCCTGTAAAGATGATGAGCTTAGTTCTCTAATTATTTTAAGATGCCCCTGCTTTTATATATGTTGTGACGTTGTACCAACGTGACCGTGTCAGACTCAAAAGCCCCATCAACGTCATACTTTATGATCATGTGTTTATATGGCGTCTGTCTCTCGTCAAACAAAGGCTATCCCCTATAAAAACAACAAACTGACCAACGTACATTTGCTGTACATTTACTGTATGTACAGTTTTTTTTGTGATAACAGTTTGACAACATAAAAGTTACCCAACTTCAATAGGGTGTACAGTGTGTCATTTTTATTCCACAATCATGGTGTGATAGTTATATAAAAATCTATCTATTTTATATAGTAATTGCTTTAGTTTTTTTTTTCTTGACATTGTGCACATTATAGCTGTGTTGAATGTAATTGTTTGTATGGCTGTATTGTGAATAATAGGCCAACACATGAATTTCCCAGTAATATCACGCCATACGATACATTCCAGTAGAAATTCCAAAACATCATGCCATTTACTTTAACTGTATTACGTTTCTCTTACTTGTTCAGGCTTGTTTACTTTTTACTTGGTATTGAGAAGGAAGAAGCTTTCTCAACTGTGATTGGTTGAAAAGCAGGGCATTTGAATTTTCTTTTGTTTTGTCCATTATTTGTAACAAAAACATGCTTTCGTAACAGTCCATTCAGATCATTACCACAGTGTTCACTGGGAATCTATATGTCCAAGTGTCATAATTTTGTTTTTTTAAAGATACCAGCGATTAAGTCGTCTTAATCACTTTTGTAGATAGCATTTATCTGTGTTTTGGAGTCATAAAACAGCATTGTAAATCTTCATTTGACTCAAATGGACATATAATTACCAACTTTTCTTAGTAATTAGAACCTGCTAACCTTTAGGTCTTAAGGTTTGTGAAGTATTGCTAAATTGAATTAAATACAAATGAAACAGAAAATAATCTAGAACATGAAATGTCTCAAATGCATGAAGAGTATAAATTTGCATCTTCCCGCAGGATGCCATATGATGTAGATATTTCAAAACTTTTGTATGAAATTAAAAAACATGACTTCATGTATTTATATTACATAAACAATATTTGTTGTGTGTTTAAGAAATGTTATCTGTTGTCTAAAGTTCTTAGAAATGCCCAACCAGGGACAGGAGTTGGAAATCAGCACTATAAACTCTATATGCCGAGCATCAGTTACAAGCTTTGTATTGTAACTATGTTTGCTTGTATGGTCCCTGTCAAATAAACAAACAAATAAATTAAAAGTAATGCTATTGCATATATTCAAGTAAATTGCACCTCACAATTGTTCAGCTATGTGGTGTGGCTGCTCATAGTTTTTAAGATTGCTGAGCAGTGTTTAACGTTACATCCAAGAGCGCTGATCTTCGACGGGATAATCACTTCCGATTGGGATTCACAGACTGATTCACGAGCTAGTGAACTAATGAGACACAAGGAGAGCGTTTAAAAACAGCGCGTCTTGTCTGTGTGTATCCGTGTGTGCATGCAGTTTTTCCAGTCAGAAATGAGCCTGTTTAAAGAACCTCCATTCACTAATACTAAAATGACCAGTAGGTTGCGGAATGATACAAACAGTGAAGCGGTTACTGTTACGTTATCAGGAGGACAACATCAAACAATTATTGCCTAAATATTAATTTATAATATTAATAGCACGGCTGGGAAAAGGTCTTGGCCAATAAGATTCAAGAACCAGAAAGAACTGTTGTATTAACCTAAATAATATGCTAGTTGTAAGCAGTGTCAGATCTGTTATTTTCAGAATTATACAAACACACTTATACAGGTTAAACTACCGACTCAATTTGACATCATGAATCAGTCTATGAAACTTATCAATGGTGACGATCAACAAAAGAAACACTAAACACTATTGTTGACAACAAAGCTAAATGGCATAGATTGTATGACAACCTACATACGCGGATGTTTACATTCATTCCTGTTTTCAAATAATCCTACTAAATACTAACTTAACCTTTAATTTTGTGAATGTAAAGAGTCAAGGGCTTAACTAAAGCAATAACTGATCACCATAATGGTTTATTGAAATGCAATTAACATTGACAAATCAACTGTTTTTAACATTGTTTCAATGGTTGCATGCTATCTGGGTTTCATTTAAATACAGAAGGTCATTTGTGTGGGAGAACTGGGTGGACTTTATCTCCACTTTCTAACCCAATTCCTAGGTCAATGGTGGATTTTCCCAAACTTAAAGGAATGAGACTCTTTTACCAGTTGCACTGAGACCATCACGACAATACCAAATATGCGTGGTTACACAATTGTACACTTTGTTTAAAGAAGCTAACCTATAAGTGAGTTTTGAGCATCTCTAATCCAGCATGTGAGAAGGCACTATGATGATCTCAGTGTAGTTTGTTCTTCAGTATGTTTCTTCTGATGATGCTGAAAACTTGTAGAATAAACAAATCTCTTTCCACAGATCAAGCAGATGTAAGGTTTCTCTCCAGTGTGAACTCTCAGATGGGTATTCAGAAAATCTCGTCGAGCAAACGTCTTCTCGCACTGAGAGCATTTGTAAAGTCTTTCTCTTGTATGAGTTCTCTGGTGTATCACTAAATCTTCACGTTTATTAAATCTCTTCCCAGGTTTCTCTCCAGTGTGAAGTCTCAGATGAACTCTAAAAGAGCTATGAGAAGTGAAGCTCTTTCCACAGTGAGAGCATACGTAAGGTTTCTCTCCAGTGTGAACTCTCTCATGGGCTTTTAAGTTAGCTAACTGAGCAAACGTCTTCTCACACTGAGAGCATTTGTAAGGTTTTTCACCTGTATGAATTCTCTGATGTGACATCAAACTGCTACGTTGATGAAAACTCTTCCCACAAACACTACAATGATAAGGTTTCTCTCCAGTGTGAAGTCTCTCATGGACTTTTAAGGAAGCTGAATGAGTAAATGTCTTCTCACAGTGAGAGCATTTGTAAGGTTTTTCACCTGTATGAATTCTCTGGTGATTTAGTAAGGTACCCTGTTGACTAAAACTCTTCCCACAAACATTACAGTGATAAGGTTTCTCTCCAGTGTGAACTCTCTGATGGTGTTTTAAAGAAGGTGAATGAGTAAATGCCTTCTCACACTGAGAGCATTTGTAAGGTTTTTCACCTGTATGAGTTCTCTGGTGTGACACTAAATTTTGATGTTGTCTAAAACTCTTTCCACAAACATCACAGTAATGAGGTTTCTCTCCAGTGTGAACTCTCTCATGGATTGTAAGACTAGATTTATGACTGAAACGTTCATCACAGTATGAGCATTGATAGGGTTTCTCTGCAGTGTGTAGTGTTTGGTGTGACTTTAAAGAGAATAAATCCCTGAAGGTTTTTCCACATTCACTGCACTGATATGGTTTCTTATTGGTGTGTTTCTTCAGATGATGTTCATGTTCTGTGTGTTGTCTCTCTAAAGGTCTCTGTGAGCTCAATGTCTCTCCACTAGTGATGCAGGAACGAGACAAGGATGTTATTTCTCCATCCAAACATAATTCACTCCTCACATCTGAAAGAAATATGAAACAAATAAATCATTTTGTTTTGCCTTTTACCAGATTAATGCTTAAAAAATGTTTCCTTATAATAGTTTACTATGGAAAAGACTTAACATGAAACTTAGCTTATTGTTTTTCTATTCAGGGATGATAAGACGACTTGATGAGCATGCTTAATTTATAATATGTCTAGTGAATTTGTCTATTAATATATCACTTTAATATGCTGATTCAAGAAATGACACGTTTCAACTATCAAGGCAAGCATTTTACTTTTACAGTGTACGCAGTATTACTTACTAATCTTTGCTTTAACATCTTTTACAACAAATAACATGTTTTTGAAAAACATTGTTGCAAATACCTCAAACTGAAAAACAAACTGCCCAAATAAAGGAAACACTGATCACCATAATGGTGACCAAACAACTTCACTAAAAACCCTATCTAAATATTTGTTAAAGGGGCCATGTCACAAGACTTTTTTAAAATGTCAAATAAATCTTTGGTGTCCCCAGAGTGCATATGTGAAGTTTTAGCTCAAAATACCAATAGATAATTTATTATAACATGTTAAAATTTACACAAAAATGTGCTGTTTTGGGTGTGTCCTTTAAAATGCAAATTAGCTGATGAAATTTAAACACTGATCGCAATGATGGTGGTTTGTTGCAATTGAAACTCAATTGTGCTGTGAATTATTTTCTCTCTCTCTCTCTCTCTCTCTCTGCACTAAATCACAGTGCCATGGTTGGATAGTGCAGATTAAGGGGTAGGGCTGGGACGATTCACTAATCTGGAGATTCAATACTATCCCAATACTTTTGTGACAATTCAATATATAGTGCGATTCTGTTGCTATTGCGATTCATTGTTTCAATCTTTGTGATTTTTGTTTGCCTAATCAAGACTAGACAATTAAAAATACTTGATCACACTTTTTTTTGTACAGGCCTAATTAAAAAGAAAAAAAAAACATTTAAATATCTCCAAATAAGCCTGAACTTCAATATTTTTCACGTTGTGTAACTTCTAGAAGGATCTCTTGACAGAAATACAATATAATATACATAACTACAATATCAGTGGTGTATAAAGACCTTATATAATGAACTGTATTGTTTATATTACCTTATAATAAGCGGCAGGTACCCTTACATGGAAGTCATGTTTTTACAGTAGCCCTAAACTTGGGCTGCGTCTGAAACCGCCTACTTCCATACTATAAAGTAGGCAAAAAGCAGTAGGCGAGGCAAATAGTATGTCTAAATACTATTCAAATGCAAATACATCAATTAAACAGCTGTACCGTTTGGTTAAATCAGGGGTGGGGAACCCTGGTCCTGGATGGCCACTGTCCTGCAGAGTTTAGTTCCAACCCTAATTAAACAAACCTGAACAATCTAATTCAAGTCTTCAGGATTACTTGGAAATTAAATTCAGGTATGTTCGGTTAGAGTTGGAACTAAACTCTGTTGGACAGTGGCCCTCCAGGACCCAGGGTTCCCCACTCCTGGGTTAAATTGTGCTAGTTAAACATCATTCCAGTTAAAGGTCCTGTTTTTCCTGTGTTTTTGAAGCTATGATTGTGTTTATGGTACACAATATAACATGTGTTCATGTTTTGTGTGTAAAAAAAACAGTATTTTTCACACAATTTACTTATCTGTATAGCGCCGTTTTTACTGTCCTAAAATGGGCTGATGTCTTTCTTGTTCTATGAAGTCCCTCCTTCAGAAATACGTAACGAGTTCTGATTGTGTATAGGGCTGGGCCGGTTTGGATTTTTTTTTACCGCGGTCGGTAATCAACAAATTCCCGCGGTTTTGCGGTTTATTGGCAAGACAATGAGTTAAATAACATGCATGATTTATTTATCTTTAATACAAAACACGTGCAAATTACTTAAGGAACATGTAAAGTGAATTTTATTTCCTTCCACATTTCTTCAATTTCAACATTCAACAACTTGAACAATTAGTATTATCAGTTAAAAAAAATGTTAACGCATTGTGCGTGTCCACACGTGCCTACAGACATTTCGCCACTTTTCTATCCTTAATTTGTGAATAGCCTGTACTGACGCAAATTATTGCTGCCCTGATGGTCTGGTAAAGTAACCATTTGTATGAGAAATCACTTGTACTGCATATGTGTCCGTGCTTGAGTATAGCTGGGAAGCTGCACGGAGACGCGTGTGTGTGTGTGCAAGATGACGCGGTCTGTCTTGCGCGCGCCTGGGCAGTCCGCCTCTGTTGCGCGTGCTTGGACAGACCGCTTCTATCCTCGACCCTTACCATAAACATCTGTCTTTTTCCACAAACAGAGAAAGAAGACGCAAAAGCAAAACTTTTTGAAATGTGTCCTGCTTTAGAAATGGCCACTGTTGTAGGCTAGATCAGAGGTCCCCAACCACCGGGTCGCGACCCAGTACTGGGTCGTGGACAGTGTTGGGAGTAACGCATTACAAAATATAATATATTACAGTAATATATTAGTTTTTGCTGTAACGCAGTAATATAACGCATTACTAATAAAATTTTTGTAATATTTTACTCGTTACAGTCTTAGTAACGAGCGCGTTACAACAATGCATTTCAAAAATAGACGTGTTATTTTATTTTTTTATTATTGACCAATGCGCGTGACCAGCATCCACACAGGAAAAAGCTGCGGGTAAAATAGTAATGGCTGCGTCCCAAACAGCATACATCCATACTATATAGTAGGCGAAAAGCACTACTTCTCGTACTCTTTGCCTACTATATAGTATGGAAGTAGGCGGTTTGGGACGCAGCGTATGTCTGTTTCCAGGTGCTGTATGAAGGCATGTTCATTTTTACTTTAATTTTGTATTTGACGCGTTTCTTAAAGAGCCGAATCTGGGAAGTCCGCGGCTGTATAAGCATTGACTAAAGTGGTCGCAATCAGGTCCGGTAGCGCCGCACACGCAAAATTCTGCGAATGAGAGCAAAAAGCAACAGAACGTTTCTATCGGTCTCCTGTGCTGCTTGAACCTCAGAAGTAAAGAGACTTTTAAAAATCTTGCCAGTAAAATCCATTTCACCACACCAGCAATGATAAGGTAAGCTAACGTTGCTATGGTTACAGTCCATATACATAATAGATTGCTAGGCTATTCCTATGCTATCTACAGTTTTATTACAAACAGCAACCTAAACTACAACATAACATTAATGTAGACTTAAACATGGTTATTTAAATAGTATATTCATTGTTTGGCAAAAAGCAGTGTTCCTCTGTTTGTCTATGTTTTATATGTTAGTCTACATGTAATCCTTATATTGTACTGAAATGAGCTGTTTTCCTTGAGGCCTGATCCTCCAATAGCACTTTGATAAGTTGTGTCAACCCAATGCATGCCAGGTTTGTGCTGTGAATCTGAATTAAAAGTGAATTAAAGAATAGAAATGAAAAGAGGTTGCATGTCTTGCCATGTTATTAGTCTATAGGTTGCATTATAGTGGGCTCTAGCTTTATTGTGTTTGGAATGTGTACCATAATTTACCAGACTTTTACCAGATCATTTGTCTATGTTTATGACTCTGACAGTCATTGTTACTGTTTTTTTGCCATATTCTGTGCCTATTCAAAGCTCGAGGGCCAACACATAACTTCTAGATTTATAAGCATCAATAAACTGCATTTTAACATTTTATAATGCCTAGTCATACTTCTGTTATTTTGATGAAAGTAACTCAAAAGTAACGCAAAAGTAGTGTAACTCATTACAGTTCAGAGTCAGTAATATTGTAATGTAACTAATTACTTTCAAATGACAGTAATTTGTAATATATAATGTATTACACTTTGGAAGTAACTTGCCCAACACTGGTCGTGGACAAGTTGCCACCGGGTCACAAGAACGTCCCGAAAAAATGTGTATAATAGCCACGTAATAGCTTAATCGGGTATTTTGTATTGTAAGAGCCGACTTCAAATAACATCAAACATTTCCACTTTTTAACAGCTCTCTCTCTTTTTCTCCGCCTCTCTCTCTCTCTACCAGCGCATCAGTGATCACATTGCTGTCATTAGAGTTTGAGCATACAGTACTTTTAAAACACAATCGATTAAAGAATTGCGGAGGTATGACTTTATGAATCATTTGCAAATGTACGCCGCAATGATGTACATATGCGGAGACGTTCAAATGTGTGACAGCGCAAATGACTGAAAAGTAATTATTTTATTCTTCTTTAAAACAACTTCAGAATTATCCATCGATCGTAGCACCATGATCAAAATAAACTATTAGGCTAATAATATTTTAACGGCTACACTTTTAACGTAAATTTAAAAGGAACCTAAACTTGTCAATCATCATTAATCATGGTAAACGATCTGCGCCCAGCCGCAATTCTTCTGGCATCTCTCCTCCTTCACTGCATTTTTCTTCTCTTCTGTTACTTGGAATTGGGTCTCGAGCCCGACCAAGATTCGAGCTGCCTTCGAGAACCGCAAGCCAAGTTCGTTTAGGTTCCATTAATTATTAAGACTAAATGGGCAGGCAAACTAGTAAAAACAATGAAAGTAAAAAACAATCCGCCAAAATATGGTTTTACACGTCTATAGAAAATATACTATAGCCTATAAAGCAATTATTCATTTTACTAATGCATGGTTGTTATCTTTACTTCCGTAAAAGGAGGATTCTCAGCACGTTTGAACAGCAACTCTACTTTAAACGAGTGACAGACAACGTCACCTGTATTTCTACTCAATGACAATTTAATATTAAAATCATATCATTTAAAGTTCAGTTAACAAGTTGCGGTTGTTAACAAGCTGCGTGTATAACATCCGCACATAACACACAGGTGCAGGCCAATGTTTCAAGTTTTTTTTTTTGCGGTTATGACGGTGAGGAGCTCAGACCCGCGGCATGGGTCACGTGACCGCGTTATGGCGGTAATCCGGTTACCGCCCCAGGCCTAATTGTGTAGTTTGTTTTGTGTGTTGTGATTTGACAGCAGCTTAGCTTAGCAGAGCCGTTTGAGCCAAAGTTGCCGACTGACGTATTCCTGTGGGCGGAGCCTGGTCAAAAACTGTTTTATTGACGTCATTTAATCGGGAAGTAGAGGGATTTAGTCCAAACGGGTTGTTCGCTGTAGGGTTTGAAATGGGAATTCTGTTAAAGAAAATATATCGCCTGGCAGTGAACTTTGAGCTTTATCATTTTACAGGTATTATTTATGCTATTATAGCAACATTACACACTAACTAAAGTTTGAAAAATGGGATCAGGAAAAACAGGACCTTTAACAACTAACTTCTTGTTATGACTACATCTGCCATGTGATGCATCAACGTGGCAGATGTAGTACATCCGAATTCATTCATACTATACAATACCTACTGTTTTAACAGTCAATGAGTAGGTACTTCATCCAAGTACATTCAGTACTGTCACAATATGCGATTTCAGACACAGCCTTATTTGTCCTGTGGCGACTACTATATGCATTTTAAAATTGAGGGGTGGTGAGCCATTGGTTGCAATTCACAATCTCACCACAACATGTTGCTAAATTTTACACACATCACCTTAAAAAAAGTCCATGCTTTGTTGTTCAGGCTACTTCTGCTCACAAACAAGCGAACGTGATTTTGCATAGGGATGTCTGGAGTGAGATGTCTTTTGTGTGAAAGTATTTCGAAATCTGTTCGCAGGATGTGAAGATTGTAAGCTGCATTCCGCAATGTGTTAGCCGCTCAACCGAAATGAATAGGAGGAGCAAGGGCAGTGTTACTAAGTCTGCAAAGGACAAGTTAATAGCAAAAGAACAACAGTACATTCGTAGGGCTCTCAAGTCTCACACATTCACAGTGAGACAAACACACATTTCAGTCAGTTCACATGCCGGATTTCCACCAACTGCGGAGCGGCTGCAGATCGGCTCCGCTGCGTTACGGCTTCGCACTCCGCCATCCGCCAATACCCACCAGTTCCGTATTTGTTGCCCATTATGCCGTTGATTATGACGTTTTTACAAACCAGCCCAGATCACAACACGAGATCTCGCATAGACAGAGCAGTACATCAAATCCATCCAAAATTCAAAAAATAAGAAGGCTGCTAAAACATTTATTTATGCTCTATCTTTAAGGCATAAAAAAATAAGTTTGGTTCTGGTTGGTTGTCAGTTTAGGTCAGTCATGGGTCGGTAGGGAATTTATTTTATTTTTTTCCAGTGGCAGCAAGGGATAGGTAGCAAATTGTTAAATATTTAAAGGTGACATAGAATGATTGAACGGGGTATTTATCCTTGTTCTGTGATGTGACATGTAGACAAAAAATTTTTTTGGGGGTCTGTACTGCCTTAGAAGCTTCCTAAAAACCTCTCTCAGATAGCTCTATTAGGGTGGGGGATTTTGCACCTATTTGGCTCCCCCTACTGGCTTAACTTGCAATCTCATTACTGATTGGCTGACTTTGCTGCCACTCAAAAAATGTAGCCAATTATTTTAAAGTGGAGGGCCAGTGAGATGCATGTGATGTCAAAAGCATCAGTTTTTCAGATTGGGCCATTTTTTGGCTGACATTTCTAAAAGAGGAATTTCTATGAGACTGAGATGTTTAGCATGTTTAGCACTTTTTGCATGTTTGTGAATGTGGGTAGACTACCATTATTCAACAAAGACAAGGTAAAAATGGTTTTTCATTCTCTGTCCCCTTTAAATTGAATAGAGGATATATTTGATTGACTTTGGCTATATTGCATGTTTGTCTCACGCAGCGCAGAGCCACGTCTCCACAGATTATATCTTTTTAATGGAGTGTGTGTGTCAGTGGCGCCCCCAGGATTGTTTTCATGGGGGGCACAAAGGGGCCAGTACAAATCTTAGGGTGGCACAATTCAAAAACGTATTATGCCTGAATCTAATGCTCAACAGTTTTCCCTTAGCTTTTAATACTAGTTGGAGTATAGTTATTCTTATTTATTACTAGTATATGATTTACTAGAGACAAATAAAAACGGTGGAATAGTATTTATCTATCAAATAACATTTGATTTTTGTAATTAAAATACATTATTTAATTAAACTATACAATGAGTTATATCCAGTTTTATCCAGTTAACATACTGTAATTAGACGAGTGACATACATACTTTAGTCCTTAACACGTTTCTATTATTAAGTTTTCTCGACGTGGGCACCATTCCTCTCTCTCTCTCTGGTTATGGGTTGTGAAAGTAAAGTATTTGTCCCTGATGCTCATATATTTACTGCACTCTGTAAGGAAATGAACCTCATCTTCCACGACTCCATCAGTGCAGTGAGAACAAAGTCTGTCTCCTCTTGATCTCCAGTTCTGCTTATGTCGACCCGTCTCTATCGACAGCTTGTGTTCGCATATGCGATACTTTGTTAGGATTTTTCTTTGTCTAAAGTCTTTAATATTAATCAGGTATGATGCCAATTTATAATCAGATTTAATATTGTGAAAGTAATTTAATTTCTTTATCTGTGTGACTTTGTTTTGCCAATAATGGATGTACTCTTCATGCGTTCTTCTTTTTGTTTCTTTTACTTTGGCATGCCTGTATTGAATTGTTGAATTTAGTTGATGTTTTTCTTCTAAATAGTGCATTGGGTCGATCTCTGGGTGTTCAGCTCTGTATATAAAAGCACTGTGATGGTAGTTTTCAGGTGGCGTGTCTGACAGATGGAACCAGAACTTAACGGCTCTCTTCTGAATGTCACTTAAGAGAGGAAGTCTTCCCAATTCTGCCCTGCAGCCGAGACTTGGGGCATTTCTATGAATTCTATGAAAAATGTTTTTGCAAAACTCAAGGTGGAAAATTTCGACATGGCTTTTGTCCCAGGACTCATCGTTTAATTAAAATTTGGGACCCCAGATTTCGCATCCATACAAAATAATTGGTATGATGATGCTGTAAAAGATCTTCAGCCACAGTTTAATTGGAGGGTTGAATTTGAACAGTGATTTTCTTATACTGTAATACATCCTGCGTGCCTTGTCAGTCAGTTCTTTCATTGCCATATCAAATTTCCCAGAAGCAGAGATGGTCAGACCCAAATAATTATAGTAGGTGACATAATGAAGAATGGTTCCCCCAATTGTAAACATTTACTTCTTGTCCATAAGGCGAGGTTTTTTCTGAAAGATCATGACTTTAGACTTCTCCATGTTTATTGGTAATGCCCAGTCGTTACTGTACTTTTCTAAAATAGAGAGGCTTTGATGTAATCCCTCTTCATTCGGTGACAATAGCAGAAGATCATCAGCGTACAGGAGGCATTTGATTTCTCTTCCATTGAGAGTCAGACCAGGGCAAGAGGATTCTTCAATCGTTGTGGCCAGTTCATTAATAAAGATATTAAATAGTGTTGGGCTGAGACTACAGCCTTGACGCACTCCTCTAGTCTGATTGAAATAATCCGTCCTCTTGTCATTTATTTTAACACAGCATTTGTTCTCGTTGTTTATGTCCTTAATGATGTCATATGTCTTTCCTCCGATTCCACTTTGTATTAATTTTATGAAAAGTCCCTGATGCCACACTGAATCGAAGGCTTTCTTAAAATCAATGAAGCAGCCAAATATTTTCCCCTGTTTAGTTTGATGGACATATTTTTGTATAAGCGTGTGGAGTGTGTAGATGTGATTAGATGTTCGCTGTTTAGGCATGAATCCAATTTGACATTTGTTTAGACTTTTGTTTTCTTGAATAAAATTAACTAATCTTTAGTTTATAACTGAACAAAACAGTTTTCCAAGGTTACTGCTCACTGTGATGCCCCTGTAGTTATTTGGGTCGTACTTCTCGCCGTGTTTAAATATTGGGGTGTTCAGATTTTGTTTCCACATCTCAGGGAATTGTCCAGACTTCAGTACAAGATTGAATAATTTAAGAATAGCATCTTTCAGTTTGGGGCTACTATGTTTCAGCATCTCATTTGAAATCCCATCCAGACCGCATGATTTTTTATTTTTGAGAGATCTTGTCCATCAGTTCATTCATTAATATGGGCGTGTCCAAATGATTTAATTGATCCTTTATTGTGTGCTCCAGGATTTTTAGATGTGAGGTCATAGTTTCCTGAGTAAGGGTTGGTTGGTTTTGTGTATAGAGGTTTCCATAATGTTCGGTCCAAAGGTTTGGGTCTGAAATAGGGATGTGTTTGTCTTTTTTTGGATTTATTTAAATTGTTCCATAATTCCCAGAAAGAGTTTTGATCGACTGCCTCCTCAATCTTGTTGAGCTTTTTTGTCATATGGCAGCTTTTTTTCGCCTGAGCAGCAACTTGTACGTTTTAAGGGATTGTTGACATGACGCTCGTGTTTGTTGGTTTTCTGGGTCCCTGTGTTTTTTATTTGATAAGGATCTCAATTCCTTTCTTAATGTTTTGCATTCTTTATCAAACCATTCAGCTTTCACTATTTCTTTTTTCCTCTTGTAAGATCTTCTTTTCTTTAGGGTTTTTTTGATAACTGTAGAACATTTTTTGCTTAGCTGTTCAGTGGCTAAATTTATTATTTTCTTTTCCTCTTTAAATGCGGTCAATATAAAAGTGTCTATCTAACACAGTCTCACCCCATGTCGTCAATATTTGACGACACTTGACCATTCGTCATATGTTGACGTGAAGGGTATACCTTTCGCGTCATTGTTTGACCAACTGGGGACTTCAATACTATTACGTCCGTTGCATTCTCTTTCCTATTTTCTTACCATTTTCGCGTCGGTTTAGGGTTAGATTACGCAAAATTAAACAGTGTACGCGAAATTAAACAGTTGTCACCTGGCGTTGGGGTTAGAGTTAGGTTTGGGTAGGGATGTAATTACGTAAATCTAACCCTAAACCGACGCGAAAATGGTAAGAAAATAGGAAACAGAATGCAACGGACGTAATAGTATTGAAGTCCCCAGTTCGTGACGAATGGTCAAGTGTCGTCAAATATTGACGACATGGGGTGAGACTGGGTTGGTCTATCATGTTCCTGATACCAGTACTTTGGAGCTCAGATTCATACTATGCCGGACTGTCTTTACTCCATAGGGATTTAGTGGGTAAGGAGAACATCTTAGCTTTTTGATGTGAAGATGTCAGATGATTTGTTGATGTGTTCAGACTGATGACTATATGACTGTGGTCTGATATTGGAAGCTGTGGCATCACAAGCAGATTACACCGAACTCTCTTATCTTCTGATCCACTGTAGTCAGACAGAAGTATCTCTGGATTGTCTTTTAAGATCTTCTCTTTTATCCGTTTCTTGTCTTTTATAGATTTAATATCTGGTGGACATATTATATCCAGCTCCTCTTCATTTTTAAAAGATGCTTCTGCTCTAACAGTTTTAACTGCCATTGAGCTTTGTATAATGACTATATGAACTTTAGGTGCTTCCAAAAATATATTTGGAGGTCTTACCTTAAAAATCTTCTGCCTCTTTTGTTTTTAATGTAGTAGTCAATCATGTACTTCATGTTTGAGTCAAAAAACATACATTATCTGGCCAAAAACAATGAAAAAATCAGGAGCTAATTTTTTGCTGCTCCCTCAACGGAACTTTCTTGCTCTCTCTCTCTCTGTCTCTGTTCTGAGTTTTTGATTCAGCTGCATATTATCAACTTGTGCAAAGATGCGTTAAAAGGGAAATGAGCATGTTTTCGCCGCAATTCCACAGCCAAATGATTGCGTCAGATTAACTTTGTATGGAATCTACTCGCGCAAATCATTGAACTAGCATTTGGTGATGCCCCATAATAAATGGAAACACATTATTCCCTTCGCCTGTGTGTGTGTGTGTGTGTGTGTGTGTGTGTGTGTGTGTGTGTGTGTGTGTGTGTGTGTGTGTGTGTGTGTGTGTGTGTGTGTGTGTGTGTGTGAAAGAGAGAGAGACAAAGAGAGCGAGCCAGCGAGCGTACGAGAGAGAGAGAGAAGGAAAAGTAAATGCAGCTGAACGAATACACTGCGTGTTTTAAGGCAAAACAATAAATAACCTAGAGCTTTGGTTTGTGCTCTCTGGAAGAGCAAAGCCCACTTGCATGTCGTTGTTCAGCTCGTCTTTTTTGGTCTGTAACTTACAACTTTCGGCGGGGGCAAAAGATTACGTTGCTGTGCACGAAACAGCATCTCGAATGCACACCAAAAGTTACCAGTGACGACAACGATGTGTGAATGATTGTGTTAACGACCGTGAAGCTGCTTTGTTTTTGTGAGCATTGCTGGAGGACTTTGCATCGCGTGCTTTACAAAAACGTTATAGTTCGCCTCAAAGTTTTTTTATTGCTCGCTGCCCAGCTCCATGCACAGAGGGTAGACGCAATTTCACCGTGACAGCGCCACCCGGCACTCGTTGGCCAGTACAATCGACACAGTAGCCTATCTGTACAGATGTGAAGCTAAGATTCACCCAAACAGTCGCTAAGTTTGGCTAAATGGGTCTAAAAGTCGCTAGATGTAGCAATAAGGTCGCTAAGTTGGCAAGCAACACAGTCACTGAGTTGGCAACACTGCTTCAGCCAATCCCCTTTTTTTAAGCAAGTAAGCCCCACCCACTGATTAACATTGAATTTGCATACAAGTTGAAAATAAAAATGAACACGAAAATTAAAAAGAAAAAGAGAACATAAAATTAAAACTGAACTTCACATTTTAATTTTGTCCCTATTATTGCTTGGGCGTGAATAAAAAGCCTTTTAAAAAATGTATTTACAGATTCCTTTTCAAGCTTGCCTTTTTATTTTAATATTGTCAGTCTTGACTCAAGATTATATTGAAAATGAAATGTCAAATCATCAATTTAATTAAATTTTTCAATTTGGCCGGAATGATGCTTCATCACGTTAAAAATGAAATTATATTAAATTATGTTTTAATTTTTATTTTAGCATTTCATTTTCAAATTTGGGACATGTTTTGCGATTTTATTTTTTATTTTATAATTTAATTAATTATTTTATAATTTAAAAAAAGTCCAAAAATACCTTCCATATTAAGCTTACCTGAATCTAAAGAAAGTACTAGATTCTTCCCAAAATTAATGGAAGGACTAGAGATGTTTTTCATTATTATAGCCATGAAGTACTGAACATGTACTCTCTCTCACACACAAAGCTTAAAAAACACGCCGGTGGCAAGTTCTGTAATCTTACTGTAGTCAATACAGATTTTATTTTAATTTTGTATTTTTTTAAATATATAGAACAATTTATTTAATTTGGATAAATTTTTATCAGCCTCACCAATTGTTATAATTTATATTTGTGCTGGTCAGTTATGAACAGTAGGTAAAATTAAACTGCTACCAAAAATTTGTTGAGGCCAAATGTTTTCAGTTATTGTTTCAATAGCCAAAACCCGGTTTAGCCTGTTAAAAACCAAATTAACATCTTATTTATGTATACTTTTATTCTTTCCTGTTTGTTGTTTGATAAGAATATATAAAACAATTCTGTGTCGGAATCACCCACGAAAAATTAAGATCGTGGATCCCTAATTTTGCATATCGTTAAAACAACAACCACGATATTATCTCCAACGATATTTCTTGCACACCCTTAGAGCTTTCCAACAATACATAGTTTGTCAAGATTATTTTTGGTTTAGAGTAGGCTATCGATTTAATGGTTACATTAACAATTTGTATGGGCCCGCAACAGTTGAGGATAAAAATTGTAAAAATACAATAATAATTGAGGAGACATACCTGACAGAATAAAATAATGATCATCATTAGGATTGTCGTCTTCATATTCATCAGGTGTGGGTTCAGTTTTAATTTCTGTCGGTTCAGTTTTGAGCTTCATCATGAGGCTCCTGCAGTCGATGAGTTTGACTGAACACATCTTCAGTGTGGTCTGCAGGATCTGCTGCTGTTCTCCAGCGTTACAGACAGAATCCAGAGACTCTGTGGAGGTTTGATCCTCCTGTAAGCTCCGTTTACTGTCACACACTGTAGTGTCCTGAGCGTCTGTGGGCTTTGACTCAGTATAACAGAGTAAAGTCAGACTGAGCTCGGAGTCCTGTGTGGAAGATTCACAACAAACCACATCAATATCATCACAACACACACATAGAGAAAGATTATAAATTATTTGATGTTGTCAGTCAGGTAAAGGATGTTTAAGCTGTACAAACCTCTCTCTTCAGTCCTTCATCTCCTCTTGATCTCAGCTTTGTCTCCAGTAACGCCAACTCTTTCTTCAGCTGAGAGATTTCTGTGATGAAATCATCAATATCCAGCATGGACAGATCAGTTCCTACTGATTTACAGCACATCTCATCTCTCATCATAAACACTAAAATACACAGAGACACGACTCTGTTTACACTCAATAAAACACTCAAGAGAGAAAAACACTGAGGATCCACAAACACATCACACACGAGCTCGCTCTTTCTTTCTTTCTTTCTTTAGTGGGTTTATTGGCGGACTAAAGCGCTGCAGAGCGCCTCCTGCTGTACTGGAGAGAGAAGACGCTGCTCTGTTTGTCATTTGTCTCTGAAATGAATCACATTTTTTTTTTTAATATAAACGTAATTAAAAACTCGTGAAGATCTGCACACACATCAGAAGTGGCGAAAGTTTAAACTGTTATTGATTTCAAAATTAAATGTGCAAAAACGGCACATAAAGCATAGCCAGACTTGTTTGATCAATTTGTATTCACTGCTATGAGGAAATTCAACATTACTTCACCTCAGACATTAAAACATACATTTTTATCCCTTTCTTTTTCCAAATTATGCAAGTGACCAGTACATGCGTATAACCTGCTACACACACACACACAAACACACACACACACATTCTGGTTTCCATGTTTTGTGGGGACATTCCATAGAAAAAAATAAATGACTACAATTTCAGATATTTCAAAACATCAAGCTCGAGATATATCATAAAACTGATTCATAATACAAAGCTTTTAAAAAAGAAAAGCATTTTTTACAAATTATTGCCTCTCATTTTTCAAACACTCCAAGTAAAGAAGGAACCAAAAAAAGACAAGAAAATATCTGATTTTAAATATGTTTATTTTATCCAGTTCAAGAAAATGAAAATAAAATAATTAAAATATAAAAATATCAAATAATCTTACACATTAAAGAATACAAATAATTATTATAAATAAAACATGATATAAAGCTAAAGTTCATCTCATAAATTGCCTCACACAGTCCAAATCTGTTGAATTGATCTTCTGTTGAGAGTTTTTAAGATTGCTGATCAGTCTTGTGTGTTTCAGTGGTGTTGTTTTGAATCTTTTCAGTCTCTGTCTGTGTTGTCTTCACAGTTTGAGGGCAGTGAATGTGCAGCATCCTCTCAGGTGTTTCAGATATCTGATTGACTGATGCCTGTATGTGGAGCTTTCCATCAGTCATGGAGCAGGTCACTGTCTCAGGATTCACTCCTTCAGGCAGATCAAACACACGTCTGAACTCTTGGATTCTGTACGAGTACGAGTCTTTCCCATCCTCCTGCTTCTTCTCTGTCTTTCCGCTCACCTGCAGCTTCCTGCCCACCTGTTTGACTGACAGTTCTTCTGGGGAAAAGTCTTTAGTGTCCAGTATCAACTTAAAGCCACTTCCCTCTTTCTCCTGCACTGTACAGGTGAGCGGCTGGATCTCTTCAAAGTTTGACATTTGCTGGATCTCCTCAGAGATTGTGTGCTGAAGTTTCTCCAGGCTGCTCCTCATCTCCTGCAGTAGGTCAGTGTGTCTGTAATAATCGATCTCCGGCCACAGACTGCACACTGGGCAGTGAATCCTCATGAATGGAGTGAGGAGGGAAGGCTGAAATCCATGCAGGCTCAACATTTTCAGTGTCTTCTCTGTTGTTGTTTTGCTTCTCAATCTCTCTGTGTCTCTCTCTGGTTGCGTGTTTAGGTTTGACTCGAGTGCTAGGTTTGACTCGAGTCTCTCAGCTTTATACTGCCTGTTTATCAGCACCAGCAAGTTCATGAACTTTCCAGGTAATACCACATTCAGCCACTGGGTGGAGCATAGACTGAGTTCATGACGTCAAACCAGTGAGACATCATCTAATCTTAAAAAATTAAACTATTTATTTATTTAAAAATGTATATTGTTTTGATAGACAGTACTTGAATGTTGGTCTATATTTTTATTGTTGAGCATAAGAGTGGCAAATTACCTAAGTCAATATGAAATGCACAAAAAATAGCATACCTGAATATTCGTCACTGGGAAGGTGTGAAGATTGACAAGACTGAATGTTAAGGCTTCTCTCGAACCTACATTTAGAAATACATTTAAATATGTGTTAGAACAAACATTTTTCAAATTGTATTCTAAAACATCCCAGTAATAAGACAAAAATAAGGCTTTATGACTTTAAACTGTGGTTTGGAGGTTATGATGGAGATAAAAATCCTTTACATTTTGAACTGAACTAGCAAAACTCATCACTCCCTGCTGATCTTCTTTATATTCATGTGATCTTCAAAGCATTTTCAAAGGTCTTAAGTTGACATAAATTACATTACATAATAACCTGTTTGTAGACCCTGTGAAACTGCTTTCTATAAATACCTTTAAATGCACGCCAACTTTTGCAGCATGATCACACTTTTACCACTGAAACGTCTTATGGTGTGGTTTTATTTGTGCTGATGAAACAGAAGAACAAAACAGCAACCTTAACAAACCAAACTGAAGCACTGGCACTAATACAGCACTGGCACAGTGTTATATTGTTTGACTTTAAGAGATCAGAGATGTGTGAGGTTATTTATCATAGTGTGATCAGACCTGAGACTCTCAACATGGATAGAGGAGAGAGAGAAGAGATGACAATGGTCATCTATGAAAATTTAGATTTAGTAAGTAATGATGAAATGATGATAAACACAGAGAGGATGAGTACAGAGAGACAGCGAGCGCTTCAACATACAGGTACTCACATTCATTTATCAGTTGATTTGAGAAAGAAAAGACACATGTGATCTGATGTGTGTGATTTTCAGGAAGAGTCTCAGTGAAGAACAGAAGACACAGATCAGTTCAAGTGTGTTTGTGTTTACTGTCTGTTCTTCTGTTCACTGCTGTAATAGTCATCTGTGTCTATTTCAACAATGAGAGAAAACAACTAACACACAACTATAACTTGACTAAAGAAAGAAAACAACTACTAACACAAAACTATAACTTGACCAACGAAAGAGAAGAATTACTTACAAAATACAGTAAGATACTAAACCAGAACAAAATCTTGACTGAAGAACGAGACCAGTTCAAAAAGAAGAGTGATGAACTCATCGATGCCTTAACAGGTAGACTAACATTTATTTATTATCTCTCAAACATTAGAAAATATTATTCATGATTATGAAACTTGAATTAGTAAACAATAACCCACAAATTTGTATGTGATTAAGAACAAAAGTTAATGCAGAAGCTATTTATAATTTACATAACATTTATTTGGCAAACGCTTTTATCCAAAGTGACTTACAGTGCATTAAAAGATAATTTTTTTTTAACATTATGTGTTCCCTGGGTTACGAACCCATGACCCATCACTTTATTTAAACCTAATAAACAAATGTTCCTAGTCAAGCATCTTGCTTGAGATAAAATACATTTTAATTTAGCTGTTAAACTTTTCAATAGTACATTTTCTGTTTCCCCAGCATTGCTTGTATGTAATAATTCATCAGTATTAAGGCATTAAGAAAAATTATTTTAACACTTGAATATATACAGCACAAAATAAACATTTATGTTATGTGTGGATAAATAAAACTAACAAAGTGATTGTATTAACAGATTCGCACCTCAAAAGCTTTACATGGATTTACTACAAGTTCAGTTTTTATTACATTTCATCTGAATATAAGAGCTGGAGTGACAGCAGACGAGACTGTGAAGAGAAAGGAGCAGATCTGCTGATTATAAACAACCAGGAGGAAGAAGTGAGTGAAAGAAAATCATTAGATGTCTACACACACTATAATAAATTGAGCTAAAGTGGATCACTGGCTAATTTTAGATGTAATTTGAAGTAAGTTTGTTTGTGTCTGTTTCTCTGAATTGGTAAGCAGAATGTGGTTTGTTGATATTTGTTATTATTTGTAATTTAAAGTTTGTGTTATTGTTTCAGGTGTTTTTGCGTACACATGCTGGTCTTGGCATTTGGATCGGTCTTACAAAAGAACAGGGAGTCTGGAAATGGGTTGATGGCACCACACTATCTGGGTAAGAGATCGTTGAATTTAACCAAAGTTTTCTAAGACTTAGTTTAATATATTAACACATCATTTATTTTATTCAAAATCCCATTGCTGTTTCAGATACTGGGCATATGGATATACCCAAAATTACGATTGTGCAGTCATGACTGCATCTGGATGGGGTAATAATCTGTGTTATAATGTAAATTATAAATGGATATGTGAAAGAAGAATTCTTTAGATCTGTCATGATGTTTATTTAAATAAACTATGTAGATATGTTTGTTTAATATGGTAATAAATTAATTCTCTAAGAGTTCATATTTTAAGTTGTGACCATAACTGTCATATTCATAACATTGGATTTTCCAATTGTGTAAATGTATTCATAAACTGAAATTTAACAAAAACACAACAGTATAATGATATGTGACCATATAATGTTATTGGTGTCTTAACTAAATCAAGTTGGGTAAAAAATAGCCCTTGCATTTCCTAGTATGTGTGCGGTGAAGTTGCAGACTGGTTTTTTATTTGTTGTATGCCAGCGGATGTAAAAATAAAGTGTGAAAATAACAAGCGGATAATATACCCAGAAAACATCAAACTATTTCTAAGATTCATGCTGATTATATATGTTTGTGTATGTGTTAAGCTTGTGTCACATGATTATAGCAGCTTTGGGATCAGGGCCTCTGCAGATTTAAGCTGATTATAAACTTATTAAATGAATATTTATGATATGATGCCACAGTCACACGGTTGTTCTTGCTTAAGGTAGATAAATGTTTTCTGAATATATTCTATGATGAACTTTAGATGTATTTTTATGCTTTGTTCCTATTGTTTTGTACTCTTTTAAAACATGCAAGTATTAACTATACAAAAATAATGTTTGTTGTTTACACGTTTTTTACTGAATCAGATTAAATAAAAATGCTTAACATGAGATTTTTTTCTTTTGTACATTTATAGCAGCCTGTTTTGCTGTAATACCACATTAAACTCTGAATATAACCAATACTGCAGTTTATCATGGCTCTCTCTCTCTCTCTCTCTGAGAAATTCACCAACATTGCCCATCAAAACAATACTGTACCAATATTTAAAATAATAAACAAAAATATAAATAAATAAATAGATTTCTGTTAGGTGATTAAGTTCAGAGTTGATTCTTCATTACACAAAATTAGAAAGCATATGATGTGACGTCATCAGTTCAGTCCACGCGGCCACCCAGTGGATGAATCTGGTATTACCTCGAAAGTTCATGAACTTTAACGTACAGTGCTGATACTAATAAAATATTCTTATATATTACATTTAAAAAGAAATCAACCATGATGAATATTTTCGTATGTTTTACAAATATGCAGACATCACATGGAAATCAAAGTTTGTGTAATTGATATTATTTACAGTTTTTAATGTTAATAATGATGAGAAAATTATTTTGGTAATATAGAGCTTCATCATTCAAGCTTTGTCCATCAAATTAATTAGTTAAGTCAACACTAAATAGATAAATAAATAAATAAATAATCAGCAAGGTCAGTTCAGAGTTGATGTCATGAACTCAGTCTATGCTCCACCCAGTGGATGAATGTGGTATTACCTGGAAAGTTCATGAACTTGCTGGTCCTGATAAACAGGCGGTATAAAGCTGAGAGACTCACAGCACTCGAGTCAAACCTAAACACACAACCAGAGAGAGACACAGAGAGATTGAGAAGCAAAACAACAACAGAGAAGACACTGAAAATGTTGAGCCTGCATGGATTTCAGCCTTCCCTCATCACTCCATTCATGAGGATTCACTGGCCAGTGTGCAGTCTGTGTCCAGAGATTGAACCTCTTTACAGACACACTGACCTACTGCAGGAGATGAGGAGCAGCCTGGAGAAACTTCAGCACAAAATCTCTGAGGAGATCCAGCAAATGTCAAACTCTGAGGAGATCCAGCCGCTCACCTGTACAGTGCAGGAGAAAGAGGGAAGTGGCTTTAAGTTGATACTGGACACTAAAGACTTTTCCCCAGAAGAACTGTCAGTCAAACAGGTGGGCAGGAAGCTGCAGGTGAGCGGAAAGACAGAGAAGAAGCAGGAGGATGGGAAAGACTCGTACTCGTACAGAATCCAAGAGTTCAGACGTGTGTTTGATCTGCCTGAAGGAGTGAATCCTGAGACAGTGACCTGCTTCATGACTGATGGAAAGCTCTACATACAGGCATCAGTCAATCAGATATCTGAAACACCTGAGAGGATGCTGCACATTCACTGCCCTCAAACTGGGAAGACAACACAGACAGAGACTGAAAAGATTCAAAACAACACCACTGAAACACACAAGACTGATCAGCTATCTTAAAAACTCTCAACAGAAGATCAACTCAACAGATTTGGACTGTGTGATTTAATTTACCTTACAATTTGGGATCTATTACTAATTACATATTACTAATCTTTTCATAATAATTGTTTTGTACTTTTTAAATAATATGTAAATACAACAACAAAAATATTTTTGTACAATTAAATGTATATTTTTATGTACTGAGCTGAATAAAATAAAATTGCCTAACAATAACTTTCTTTTTGTTTTGTATTTTTTATTCATTCTTTATTTGGAGACCGGATTTGTTAACGCTTCCTCTTAAAAAATTACAGTATATATAATTGATGTGTAGTGAACAGCGGACAATCAGGCATACCAGGACCCCAAGCTTTATGGTGGGGCTCCTCCCCAACTGCCAGTCAGACACTAACTTATTTTAATAGGCTTTATGCCCAGCTGCACTACTTCCTGAACTTCAGCCAGCTCTTTGTTTCCTGTCTGCCATTATTGGACAAACTGCTTAATCCAGGTGTGCCTGACCTCAGTAGTCACAATAATCAGGCACACCTGGATTAATCAGTTTGTCCAATAATGGCAGATAAGGAGCTGGCTGAAGTTCAGGAAGTAGTGCAGCTGGGCATAAAGCCTATTAAATAAGATGATTGAAATAACAAATAGATTGTGTGACTTTACAGACCTTCAGCACTCATGTACTGTCCATCTTTAACTTTAATATTGGGCAGTATTCAAAAACAGTATATCCATAAAAGACCTGTGTGTCCTCAGTCCCTCATTTCAGCAAAGTCTGTTCACACTTCTGAATGTCTGATGCTGTCAGTATGTAACAATGCTAATAATCAAACCACAAAATGAAATACACCTTTAATAAAGATTAATCTATATTTAATTCACACAGTGAATACCAGGGTTAACACATGCATCACTGTGCCAATGTCTGTCTTACACTTAAAACACAATTGGGAAGAGTTAGGGAACATTTTATGAAGTCGAACTGGAGTTAGATAAGTTCTGTGGATAAGTTTAAAATTTTGTTCGTGGGCCGATATTGAGACACCTTTGGGGAAAACAATGTACAAACAGATAACCACTCCTCATTACTAAGTTCTGAACCCAAGTCCTTTTCCCATATCACCCTCAGAGCGTCAAACTTTGAAGGACCAATATTGGACAGCAAAACATATAACTCAGAGATCTTACTCTTAAGAGTAAATAAAGAGAGAAGCTGTTTTTCCACTTCAGTAAGATCAAATCGTATATTACCTTCTTTAGATTCTAAAAAATGCCGTAATTGAAGAAATTAATAAAAATCATTGCTGGGCAGGTTGAATTCCTCCCTTAACGACTGAAATGACCTCATTTGACCATTATCAAATAGATGGTCAAACTCAGACATTCCTCTCAGCCTCCAGGACAGAAGACCAATATTTTGTATGGTTGGGGGGAGATCAGGATTGAGTGCAATAGGAGACTGACAATTATTCTTAGTTAATTGTAAATTGATGTAATATGCTTATGACTTGCGAATGTAATGCTCAGTTAATTTAAATAAACCAGGTTTGATGACGTATGCAGCCCACATATGCGACCTGTTCAGACTGAATCCTGCAAACCGTGATGATCCCGCGATCTAATGCTTTGATTTGAGGCAGATTTGAAAGCCTGTTGAAGACCTATTTTCGAGGACATTAAAACACGTCGCCCATGAAGCGAAAAGGGGATTTAAAATGACAACGCGATAGGAAAAACAACAAGACCAAAGTCAATATTGGAGTAATGTTAATTTTCCAAGATGGGGCTCAAGGGACACCGAAGTATACTTTCTATCTTCTCCACAGGTAATTCAGCATATTAATTTACATCTATACAGTCTATGTTGTAAACTTGAAGTTTACAATGTTTTTCAAATTTGTTTACCTTATAATTTGGGATGAACTTTAGCTTTATATTACAAATCTATCTATTCATAAAATTGTTTTGTACTATTTAAATAATATGTAAATACAAATATATTTTTGGACAATTAAATGTTTTTTATGTACTGAGCTGGATAAAATAAAATGGTTTTACAATAACTGTCTTTTTGTTTTGTATTTTTTGTCATTCTTTAATTGGAGACTGGATTTGTAAAAATGCTTCCTCTTCAAAATTACAGTATATATAATTTATGTGTAGTGCACAGCAGTTCTGAAACTTGCGGTATGTTCGTTTAAGTACGATAACCTCTCATATAAAAGCATTGCTGATGTGCATTTTGAGACAAACAATGGCGCTGAAATATGTTAAGATATGAGTGCAAGGTGTTTTTAAATTAAAACAGTTCATTCATGCATTTTAGTCCTGTCCAGGAAACCACCCCCGAGTGTTCAATTAAGCTAATTGAAGTGTTTTCATGCAAAGAAAAAATGTCAGTATTTTAACATTTCAGGTCCAAAGGCAAGGGAGAGATGCTGCATAACCTAATGCTTTTGGTTTTGACTTAAAAATATGTTGATTAATCAGATTTTACACAAGCAACACACACATCTCTGCTACAAAAGAAACACTTCAAGTTTATTTCCAGAACCGGCTGATCTCATTCAATTACACCCAAAGTAACAGAGGTGCAAACGTTACAATTTACCCATGGGTATATAGGTAAATAAGATGGAAATTATGTGTGCATCCGCCTATAAAAGATCTATCCAAATGTTCATCATGGATGGATACGTAAAGATGTGAAATGGTTGCTCAGTCAATAATGTCCCCTGACATTGTAATTCATTTTATTTTATCCAGTTCCATAAAAACAGTTCATTACAAAATAATCTTTGTTTTACATGTATATTCTATTCAAAAAGTGGAGAAAAAACAATTATTATGAATATATCAGTAATATAAAGCTACATTTATCTGATATTTTTAGTTAAATCCCACCACACAGTCCAAAGCTGTTAAGTTGATCTTCTGTTGAGAGTTTTTAAGATTGCTGATCAGTCTTGTGTGTTTCATTGGTGTTGTTTTGAATCTTTTCAGTCTCTGTCTGTGTTGTCTTCACAGTTTGAGGGCAGTGAATGTGTAGCATCCTCTCAGATGTTTCAGATATCTGATTGACTGATGCCTGTAGAGCTTTCCATCAGTCATGGAGCAGGTCACTGTCTCAGGATTCACTCCTTCAGGCAGATCAAACACACGTCTGAACTCTTGGATTCTGTACGAGTACGAGTCTTTCCCATCCTCCTGCTTCTTTTCTGTCTTTCCGCTCACCTGCAGCTTCCTGCCCACCTGTTTGACTGACAGTTCTTCTGGGGAAAAGTCTTTAGTGTCCAGTATCAACTTAAAGCCACTTCCCTCTTTCTCCTGCACTGTACAGGTGAGCGGCTGGATCTCCTCAGAGTTTGACATTTGCTGGATCTCCTCAGAGATTGTGTGCTGAAGTTTCTCCAGGCTGCTCCATCATCTCCTGCAGTAGGTCAGTGTGTCTGTAAAGAGGTTCGATCTCCGGCCACAGACTGCACACTGGCCAGTGAATCCTCATGAATGGAGTGATGAGGGAAGGCTGAAATCCATGCAGGCTCAACATTTTCAGTGTCTTCTCTGTTGTTGTTTTGCTTCTCAATCTCTCTGTGTCTCTCTCTGGTTGTGTGTTTAGGTTTGACTCGAGTGCTGTGAGTCTCTCAGCTTTATACTGCCTGTTTATCAGGACCAGCAAGTTCATGAACTTTCCAGGCAATGCCACATTCATCCACTGGGTGGAGCATAGACTGAGTTCATGAAGTCAAACCAGTGAGACATCATCTAATCTTAAAAAAGTAAACTATTTATTTTTTTTAAAATGTATACTGTTTTGATGGACAGTACTTGAATGTTGGTCTATATTTTTAATGTTGAGCATAAGAGTGGCAAATTACCTAAGTCAATATGAAATGCACAAAAAATAGCATACCGGAATATTCGTCACTGGGAAGGTGTGAAGATTGACAGGACTGAATGTTAAGGCTTCTCTAAAACCTACGTTTAGAAGTACGTTTAAATAAGTGTTAGAACAAACTTTCAAATTGTATTCTAAAACATCCCAGTAATAAGACAAAAATAAGGCTTTATGACTTTAAACTGTGGATATCATTTCATTTGGAGGTTATGATGGAGATAAAAATTCTCTACATTTTGAACTGAACCTAGCGAAACTCCCTGGACTGCTGATCTTCTGTATATTCATGTGATCTTCAAAGCATCTTCAAAGGTCTTGAGTTTACATAAACTACATTACATCATAACCTGTTTGTAGACCCTGTGAAACTGCTTTCTATAAATACCTGTAAATGCACGCCAACTTTTGCAGCATGATCACACTTTGAACACTGAAACGTCTTATGGTGTGGTTTTATTTTTGCTGATGAAACAGAAGAACAAAACAGCAACCTTAACAAACCAAACTGAAGCACTGGCACTAATACAGCACTGGCACAGTGTTATATTGTTTGACTTTAAGAGATCAGAGATGTGTGAGGTTATTTATCATAGTGTGATCAGACCTGAAACTCTGAACATGGATAGAGGAGAGAGAGAGGAGATGGTCATCTATGAAAATTTAGATTTAGTAAGTAATGATGAAATGATGATAAACACAGAGAGAATGAGTACAGAGAGACAGCAAGCGCTCCAACATACAGGTACTCACATTCATTTATCAGTTGATTTGTTGAAGTGAGAAGGAAAAGACAAATGTAATCTGATGTGTGTGATTTTCAGGAAGAGTCTCAGTGAAGAACAGAAGACACAGATCAGTTCAAGTGTGTTTGTGTTTACTGTCTGTTTTTCTGTTCACTGCTGTTATAGTCATCTGTGTCTATTTCAACAATGAGAGAAAACAACTAACACACAACTATAACTTGACTAAAGAAAGAAAACAACTACTAACACAAAACTATAACTTGACTAACGAAAGAGAAGAATTACTTACAAAATACAGTAAGATACTAAACCAGAACAAAATCTTGACTGAAGAACGAGACCAGTTCAAAAAGAAGAGTGATGAACTCATCGATGCCTTAACAGGTAGACTAACATTTATTTATTATCTCTCAAACATTAGAAAATATTATTCATGATTATGAAACTTGAATTAGTTAACAATAACCCACAAATTTGTATGTGATTAAGAACAAAAGTTAATGCAGAAGCTATTTATAATTTACATAACATTTATACATTTGGCAAACGCTTTTATCCAAAGTGACTTACAGTGCATTAAAAGATAAAATTTTTTTAACATTATGTGTTCCCTGGGTTACGAACCCATGACCCATCACTTTATTTAAACCTAATAAACAAATGTACCTAGTCAAACGTCTTGCTTGAGATAAAATACATTTTAATTTAGCTGTTAAACTTTTCAATAGTAAATTTTCTGTTTCCCCAACATTGCTTGTATGTAATAATTCATCAGCATTAAAGCAACACTATGTAGTTTCCATGTAAAAATGACTTACAGCTCCTCCATGTGGTTGAAAAGCGCAACAGTGCCTGGTATCAGACACTCTTCTGCAGGCAGGGGTAGGGGCGGGCTGTGTGTGCTACCCTCCACCGCCACTTTCAGAGTGTGCTTGTAGCAGCTAGGAGGTTGCTCAGGTTGCAGCAACAGTAAAATTTGTCCAGTTAAAAGTTGTTCTTTCACTGAAATAATTTTAGAGACATTATTTAAAGGTAAAAAAACTACATAGTGTTGCTTTAAGGCATTAAGAAAAATTATTTTAACACTTGAATGTATACAGCACAAAATAAACATTTATGTTATGTGTGGATAAATAAAACTAACAAACTGATTGTATTTACAGATTTGCACTTCAATAGCTTTACATGGATTTACTACAAGTTCAGTTTTTATTACATTTCATCTGAATATAAGAGCTGGAGTGACAGCAGACAAGACTGTAAAGAGAAAGGAGCAGATCTGCTGATTATAAACAACCAAGAGGAAGAAGTGAGTGAAAGAAAATCATTAGATGTGTATTTAAAAAAGGGTGCTAAAGTGATTTACTGGCTAGTAATCATTGGGGATCCACTTTAAGTGTTATATAGCTTTTATCTTTAGTCAAATGAAGCTGTGTAGATTCATAAGTGGTTGTGCTACAGTATCACTTATGGATCCCCTATGATAACAAGCCAATGAACAACTTTTAGTGAAATTGAGCACCATTTTTAGATTGCAGTGTAATTTGAAGTAAGTTTGTTTGTGTTTGTTTCTCTGAATTGGTCTGCAGAATGTGGTTTGTTGATATTTGTTATTATTTGTAATTTAAAGTTTGTGTTATTGTTTCAGGTGTTTTTGCGTACACATGCTGGTCTTGGCATTTGGATCGGTCTGACAAAAGAACAGAGAGTCTGGAAATGGGTTGATGGCACCACACTAACATCTGGGTAAGAGATAATTGAATTTATCCAAAGTTTTCTAAGACTTAGTTTAATATATTAACACATCATTTATTTTATTCAAAATCCTATTGCTGTTTCAGATACTGGGCATATGGATATACCCAAAATTACGATTGTGCAGTCATGACTGCATCTGGATGGGGTAATAATATGTGTTATGCAAATTATAAATGGATATGTGAAAGAAGAATTCTTTAGATCTGTCATGATGTTTATTTAAATAAACTATGTATATATGTTTGTTTAACATCATAATAAATTAATTCTCTAAGAGTTCATATTTTAAGTTGTGACCATAACTGTCATATTCATAACATTGGATTTTCCAATTGTGTAAATGTATTCATGAACTGAAGTTTAACAAAAACACAACAGTATAATGATATGTGACCATATAATGTTATTGGTGTCATAACTAAATCAAGTTGGGTAAAAAATAGCCCTTGCATTTCCTAGTATGTGTGTGGTGAAGTTGCAGACTGGTTTTTTATTTGTTGTATGCCAGCGGATGTAAAAATAAAGTGTGAAAATGACAAGTGGATAATATACCCAGAAAACATCAAACTATTTCTATTCATGCTGATTATTAAATGAATATTAATGATATGATGCAGTCACACGGTTGTTCTTGCTAAAGGTAGATAAATGCTTTCTGAATCTATTCTATGATGAACTTTAGATGTATTTTTATGCTTTGTTCCTATAAATTGTTTTGTACTCTTTCAAACCATGCAAGTATTAACTATACAAAAATAATGTTTGTTGTTTACACGTTTTTTACTGAATCAGATTTAAAAATGCTTAACATGAGATTTTTTTCTTTTGTACATTTATAGCAGCCTGTTTTGCTGTAATACCACATTAAACTCTGAATATAACCATTACTGCAGTTTATCATGTCTCTCTCTCTCTCTCTCTCTCTCTCTCTCTCTCTCTCTCTCTCTCTCTCTCTCTCTCTCTCTCTCTCTCTCTCTCTCTCTCTCTCTCTCTCTCTCTCTCTCTCTGAGAAATTCACCTACATTGCCCATCAAAACAATACTGTACCAATTCTAAAAATAATAAGCAATAATATCAATAGATGAATAGATTGATTATTCATTACACAAAATTTGAAAGCATATGATGTGACATCATCAGCTCAGTCCCAGCGGCCACCATTCAAGCTATGTCCATCAAATAAATTAGTTAAATTAAAAAGTTAAGTAAACACTAAATAGCTAAATAAATAAAAAAATCGGCAAGGTCAGTTCAGAGTTGATTCCTCATTTCACAGAAATCAACTGGTGTGACGTCATGAACTCAGTCTATGCTCCACCCAGTGGATGAATGTGGTATTGCCTGGAAAGTTCATGAACTTGCTGGTCCTGATAAACAGGCAGTATAAAGCTGAGAGACTCACAGCACTCGAGTCAAACCTAAACACACAACCAGAGAGAGACACAGAGAGATTGAGAAGCAAAACAACAACAGAGAAGACACTGAAAATGTTGAGCCTGCATGGATTTCAGCCTTCCCTCCTCACTCCATTCATGAGGATTGACTGGCCAGTGTGCAGTCTGTGGCCGGAGATCGAACCTCTTTACAGACACACTGACCTACTGCAGGAGATGAGGAGAAGCCTGGAGAAACTACAGCACAAAATCTCTGAGGAGATCCAGCAAATGTCAAACTCTGAGGAGATCCAGCCGCTCACCTGTACAGTGCAGGAGAAAGAGGGAAGTGGCTTTGTGTTGACACTGGACACTAAAGACTTTTCTCCAGAAGAACTGTCAGTCAAACAGGTGGGCAGGAAGCTGCAGGTGAGCGGAAAGACAGAGAAGAAGCAGGAGGATGGGAAAGACTCGTACTCGTACAGAATCCAAGAGTTCAGACGTGTGTTTGATCTGCCTGAAGGAGTGAATCCTGAGACAGTGACCTGCTCCATGACTGATGGAAAGCTCTACATACAGGCATCAGTCAATCAGATATCTGAAACACCTGAGAGGATGCTGCACATTCACTGCCCTCAAACTGTGAAGACAACACAGACAGAGACTGAAAAGATTCAAAACAACACCACTGAAACACACAAGACTGATCAGCAATTTTAAAAACTCTCAATAGAAGATCAACTCAATGAATTTGGACTGTGTGGTCAATTTGTATATTGTATTTGATTCACTTTTGCTGTTCATTATAATTGTTTTGTACTCTTTGAATAATATAAAAATGTGAAAGAACAAAGATTATTTTGTTTTTTACTAAATTGGGTAAAATAAAAAAGTTTAACATCCAATTTCATCTTGTTTTGTCATTGTCATTTCTTCAGAATTGCTTCCAGTCAGTTGGGTAACTCTATAGTAAATGAGAGAGAGAGAAATGTTTGTTGTTGATCACTTGGACATCAATTTTATCTTTCAATAAAAAAATCAAAGCAAGATATTTTAAAGAAATAAATAACTAAATAAATACATTTTATCATGACTGAAAAAATGGGCATTTGCTTCACAAATCATGAAACTCAGTGTTCATCAAAAGCACCATAGTATGCTGATAAATCAGGGTATCTTCTGATCATTTCATATCCTTTCAAAAATGTAATGTATGAAAAAGAATACCTGGAATTGAAACATCTTCTCTATATTACTCAGTCTTACTGAGAAAAGTTTTACTGAGACTCAGACATGGCAATGCTATCTTTAACAGGGCACGCAGATATAAGCATTAATGTGATTACTTAACATATAACTTATAAAACTTTGTCTACACACCATTCCCAGGTGAGTGTACAAAAATGCTCTGCAATAAGTGTTCGCATATTTTGGAGAAAACATAAAGATATAGAGTGGCCAGCACTATGACGTAAGTTTATGGAGTTTTTTTAAAGTTTATTATTATTAATGTTTGTTAATGTTATGTAAGGGGAGATTTGTTATGAATACAGGACATTACGCAAAATCATTCAACCTGCAAAAGCAAATTGTTTTTACGGATGATGTTCAGTATGGCTGGATCTTGAGAGGTTCTAGGGTGGGTTATGCCACCTGATTTTCTCTGTGTCCCCCCAAAATCATCACAATGATGCACTTCTAGCATGGACTTTAACATAAAAATCTACTCCTAAATAGGAGCACAATAACAATAGACGTTGTAATATTGACTACAATTACATTGGATACTGGTTAAATTACATGCCAGTTCACATAGTTCAGTGCATGGGGCTTACAGCACCAAGGTTGTGGGTTCGATATGGTTTTATCCCAAGAAACACAAGACTCATATTGTTTTTTAATTTTTACCCCCACCATTTTTGGAGATCATATTTGACAATTTAAGAAGGGTTATACATTGAATACAGACACACAAATGCACAAATTAAATTATAACATAAAAAAAGCTTATGAAAAATTGAAAAACGCTGAGCTTTGGTCAGTGCATGGAAGTGATCAAGAACGTCTTGGAATTCCTGATCACTATTAAAAGATAATGCATTGGAAAATTCACGTAGTAATGCACGCTTGCCACAAGATGGTGCTGAGCGCATTTTCTTTCACTCATTGTTTTATTGTTTTGATAATAAATTATACAGAGTATAATCTCTGTTATTGTATTGTTGTGTTTTGTGTAGTCAAATCGTATCGTGCATTAACCCTACTTTAACCTTAATCCTAAATTTAAACTATAGAACAACACAAATGTGTCCACGGGAAGTGTGTGTGTGACTGAACATTTCCAAAATGTTATATTTGATCTTTAACCTCCCAAAACCTGGTGTGTCCACATGTAGACATCACATTTTTTGTTGTTTGCACCATAATACTTTATTCTGTGTAACTGGAACCTGTTACACTGCAGTGCTTCATGTTCAAAGAAAAATATTTGGTAATTATATTTATTGGTTCTTCCTAACCCTAAATAGCTGGAAGAAATCTAGAATGTAAGCCAAACCAAAGCTTGGCTCTTATGAGGATAAATTAGCAGACAATTTAAAGTCTTGGCATTATATCAGGTCTCACCTTGTGACGCTTTTTTAAACATTTAATTTATATATATTCTGGGCTCTTTTTTTCATTATTTTATCCAAGTTATTCATTTCAAAAACATTTTTAAATACAATTTTTGTTTTATAATGAAAGAAGGTAATATTTTGGCACAATTATATTATATTATAATCTACATCCTCTAAACCAGCCTACTGTATCTTCTGCAGGATCACAGAGGGCAGGATACGATCCCATCATCTTAATCCACAGGCAGGGTCCACCCAGGATAGATGACCAGTTCATCGTAGGGCACATTTAGACATATAACGAAAAAAGTGACTATATTTTAGTGGAAATTGAATAAGGGACTTGGACTAGTAAACAACCACAGCAAACAACTTCAATCACTAAAGCGCCCTTGCATTGTGGCTGAGACTTTTCCACAAACATGCACCAATTAATAATGTAGTTAGGGATTTTAAATGTATAATATTCTCAGAGTAAGATGTTTTTTGCCCTATGAGAAGAGAAAAGGCACGGACCGTTTCCTCTCCCTCTGGAATACACATGAGAGGATAAATGATTTCTCAAGAGAGGACACAGTAATATACAGGTCAAAGAGTAAGAGACATGGAGTGGACTCTGTGCCATATTTAATCTAATTCCTTGCAAGATTTAAACTTATTTTGACTTTATTATTAATAAACTTTATTATTACTTTCTGGAAGTATTAAACTCCTAAACTGCTTAAAGGGGCTGTTTTCGTGATCCTATTTTTCAAACTTTAGTTAGTGTGTAATTTTGCTGTTAGAGCATAAATGATGCCTGCAAAATTATAAAGCTCAAAGTTTAATGCCAAGCGATATATTTTCTTTAAAAGATTTGCTTTTAAAGGACTACAGAGAACAGCCGGTTTGGACTACAACCCTACTTCCAATCAATAAACAAGGAAAATATACAGACAAAGTATGACAAATCTGTACTGGAAGTGGAAGTAACTGAATCCCTTTCTTAAAAAAAACGGGATCCTATTGGGCAAATGATTAACAACACTCCCCTTGCTTTAATCTATAGTCTCCTCCACACACATTCACACCCCATAAATCCTCAGGCCCCGTTGCTCGGCCGACAGGTAGCATCACCAAGGGAGGTTACAGACGTTGAGGTAAAAGAGAAATAACACGACTGCAGCTGCTCTCCGCGGTCCCATCATGTACAATTACAACAGCTGGCAACCCACAACAATAACATGAGCTCTGAAATGTCAGCAGCCACTGTAATTCACAGGTCTCAATAGTAAAATGGTTGTCTGGGTTAAGAAGATTAAATAAATAATAGCGTGTAAATGCAAACAACATCCTGTGCCAGTATTTGGAAATGTTTATGTAATATACATGTAAGAGCAAATATTACACTGACTCACCAGTGTTTATTACATTAATTTTACTTTATGGTTATTCACATCCATTAAAAAACACACCAACTGAAGCTTATTTGCTTGATTAAATTAATTTAAAATATGGCTGAAATCTTAACAGCAATGTGAACATTGAGTACATATTCAGGGTGGGTTAGTTTACATCTTCTTCTGTAAACAGGTTGATTTATATTTTATTGTTTGTGGCTTTGTATAAAGTTACATATGGACTTAGGTATGATAAAATGTACTTATACCACGTGTCTGTTGAATGCTGCATTCTGATTGGTTGAGAAATGTTCTATGGGTGTTGATTATTTTTCTGTAAATCGCACACCTAACTTGTCAAATGTCTTAAAAAAAGGCACCAGAGCAATGTTTGTGGTATAAGCGGAATAATTGACTCTGGTCCTTTGAATTATTTGAAAATTATGCACACCTGTGGTGTGCATTATTTTCTTATAATTCAATGGCCCATCTTCAGTTATTCCTTACAAAATATACACACACAACATATGCACACACACAGTTTTTTTGTGGTTGTCTTGATTTTATGTAAAATCCTAGGGACGAGGCAGAGGGCTGCAAACTAGCTTTATGCCCCATGTACACGACATCGGTTGTCTCTGTGTAACGATTCTGTGTATTGTCCTATCCCTGTTAAATAAACAAACAAATAAAAAAATATATGAAAATGTAGAAATGAGCATTAACCAAAATGAATAAATGCTTGAAAATTATTGTTCATGATTTTGACCTTATTGTAAAATTGTTTATATAAAGGCCATATTTTTCTTCTCTGGAATTTCAAATGGATCACTTTCAGTACATTGCAAATTAAGTTTAATGTATTTTTTATTGAAGCTTGCATTAACTCTGGACAATATTCTTTATTCCTGAATCATTCTTTTATGTTTATTTTTTACAGAGCACATTATATAGATAAAAGCATTTGCTTTGCTATCACAGTTAAAAAGCAGCCACAATAAAATGTGCAATAAAAATAATAATGTGTAGCAATAACGCAGCATACAAGTGCAACCACAAAAGTGACATTACAGCACAAACACACACATAAAAACTGATTATTAAAAAAGGTTCATGATAATGTCAGAAGCATATGATTGAAAATAAATATTAGAGAGAGAGGACAACAGACATCCCTCATTCTGGTTTTCTGAAACAACAATTTTATGCTGCTCAGATGATTTTCCAGTGTAGTGCACTAGTTTGCTGCTTATTTTATTGAAATAATGCAGAGCAACCAAACAGCCATGCAGAATGTAAAAAAAAAACACACACAGTAAAGGATTGACATCACTGAATTTATTATATGCAATGCACGCCATTATTTATACCTAGTCAGGTGGTTGTCTCATGAAAAGTAGAAACAGCTAAATAAGCAGTATAGGGCTCAGCCCTAACTATGAGTTGTTTCAAGAAATAAGCCCTTGTTTACTTTAAAACCGTTATATAAATATGTAAAATCCATACTTGTTAGGACCTGCTATTGTTATTTATCTGAAAGTCAAAAATCTTAAATTGTCTAAAAAGCTAATTGGGCTCAAAGAAGCAGATTTTTAAGGGGCATTTTTTTGTAGCTCTGCCATGAGGTCTAGTGGTCCCAGAGGTGGAGATGCATCAGGGAGAACGTGCTGATCTTAGCTTTATGGTAATAGTTTGTAGATGTGGATGGATGACAGAGTGTGGGAGTATGGGAGAGGATGAATAAAGAGGACAGAGAGTCTTGTAAAGCATTTGCTCAATAAGATCCACTGGGGAATCTGGCAGCGAGCCCCTCGAAAGAGGAAGAAATCCAATTGACATGGACCGGTTGTACAGCTCTGCCTGTGGGACCACTGGGCCTCCTGGTGGAGCTGCATTAGGGAGCACATGTAGATGTCAACTTTATATAAAGTGATTGTATCTGTGGGTGGATGACAGGGCATCTCCATCTGGGAAAGTCTTGGTGTGGAGGAAGAACGACTGTAGAAAAATAAAACAGATGCTCCGGGTTTACAGTTTTTTACGATTGGTTACACACAAAATCTTTTCATGTCACACGATTTTCAAAACCTCTCACTCAAAGTGCAAAACTACATGCCAAATCTTCAAAACCATAAGCTATTTCTCAGCCTTTGACTCAGTTTTCAATTGCATAAAACACTTTGTTCAAAACACTACACACAATTCTCTACCTAAAACACAAAGATCTATGAGGAAGTCACTTGCTTTCCTTTTCCAAACACAACCAATCAAAATGCTACACTCATTCACCAGGTCACACAGACACACTCCTCACATGTGCAAACACTAAATGCTTTACTGATCACTAACCAATCACTGCTTTACTTTACAGTAGTATAGATATGCCTATAAATAGGTCAAAGGTCACTGTTTTGTCAATCTGCACCCCCCCTGCCAATTCCTGGAACAGGACCCCACACACAATTTACTGTATTCTACTGTAAAGAATATACTTTTGGTTTACATGTTTATAGTTTTGTTGTATGCTAATGTATACAACAGTAATATTTGGACTAATAAAATATTTTCTGTTTCTACATTGCATTGGCGTCTCCGGTGTACTTTTTACCCCTCTCGGCAGATTACTTTCACTGTAGAACATTGTATTGAAATGTAGATATAAGCCCATGAAAGACCAAAGAGCTTTAGATTTAGAACAGCAGTGTTTACATGGTATATCCAAAAATGTATTATTTTGAAAGAAGTGTTTGCCATTTGATGCAAATGCTTCATTTTGACACGTGTTTGTGGCATTTTGAATGCAGTGTTGCATTTTGAAGGAGATATGTGCTATTTTGCATTTTGTGTGTGCAGTTTTGAGAATTGTGTGTAGAGTTTTGAAAAAAGGAGACTTAGTTTTGAAAACGTGTGTAAGCAATTGGTAAAAACTGTAATAAAGCTCCATGCAGCAGGACGGTGTTACAGTTTTTCTCAATTGCTTTGGCACATTTTTCGCAACAGTCTTATTATTCTCTAAACTGTGAGTGCAAATGTCACAACTGTTTGCTGGAACTTCAGAACTTAATTGCATGTCTGCAAAATGAAGTTACACACCCAAAACATTTAATTCATGCTTCAAAACCTAGTTATCTTGTCAGTAATTTGGCCAAGGGCACCAAAATATAAAGTATTTTTGTCATCGTGTGAGCAACACTGGTCAAAATGTTTAGTTGTTTTTTCACCATGAAAGTCCACCATAGAAAATAAGGTTTCATAAAAAAATCGTAATAATTGAGAAGAGTCAACAGTACATAGAAAAAAGTAAATTAACATTTCTATTTATTCACTTCATTTATTTTTGTATGTGTATTACATTTACAGTTTTTCTCAATTGCTTTGGCTCAATTCTCAAATGAAAATTTTATTTTCCAAAACAATAAGATCAGATCTCTAAACAATTAGCTTATTGTTCACATCAGATTGGAATTTCTTATTGATTTGAGCAAATTGCAAATGCTTTGGCAAATGTGTGCAAACAATAAGTACAATCGTCTGCAGTTTGCCCAACAACTAATTGCATATGGCTTGTTGATCAAAACTGATGAGTCAATTCTCATTTAAACTGTCAAACTCTTCACAACTTCTCAATCATTTGTCATCGTGTACGCCATCACATTCAAAACGATCCATTCACTTATCAAAAACTACTAAACATGCATGTACATTCCATAAATATCTGACATTGACATTGTTTGTAATGTCTGCTTCATTGGAGATTTTTTCCATTGTGTATGGCAATGGAAAACATACAGTAAGATGTGATGTGGATGAAAATCTTTGCCCTGACCAACAAGAGGATGTCCAACAAGAATAATTAGTTTATCATTGAGGTTATTTTGTAGTTAGTTTCTATTATATTTTTTTTGTAACATAGGAAATATGAAATGTACAGCAATTGGACAAGCAAGATTTCAGTTTAAATGTAATACACATACAAAAATAAATGAAGTGAATAAATAGAAATGTTCATTTACTTTTTTCTATGTACTGTTGACTCTTCTCAATTATTAGGATTTTTTTATGAAACCTTATTTTCTATGGTGGACTTTCATGGTGAAAAAACAACTAAACATTTTGACCAGTGTTGCTCACACGATGACAAAAATACTTTATGTTTTGGTGCCCTTGGCCAAATTACTGACAAGATAACTAGGTTTTGAAGCATGAATAAAATGTTTTGGGTGTGTAACTTCATTTTGCAGACATGCAATTAAGTTCTGAAGTTCCAGCAAACAGTTGTGACATTTGCACTCACAGTTTAGAGAATAATAAGACTGTTGCGAAAAATGTGCCAAAGCAATTGAGAAAAACTGTAAACTGAAATCTTGCTTGTCCAATTGCTGTACATTTCATATTTCCTATGTTACAAAAAAATATAATAGAAAATAACTACAAAATAACCTCAATGATAAACTAATTATTCTTGTTGGACATCCTGTCGCTCTTGTTGGACATCCTGTCGCTCTTGTTGGTCAGGCCGAAGATTTTCATCCACATCACATCTTATGTTTTCCATTGCCATGCACCAGGGAAAAAAATCTCCAATGAAGCAGACATTACAAACAATATCAATGTCAGATATTTATGGAATGTACATGCATGTTTAGTAGTTTTTGATAAGTGAATGGATCGTTTTGAATGTGATGGCGTACACGATGACAAATGATTGAGAAGTTGTGAAGAGTTTGACAGTTTAAGTGAGAATTGACTCATCAGTTTTGATCAACAAGCCATATGCAATTAGTTGTTGGGCAAACTGCAGACGATTGTACTTATTGTTTGCACACATGTGCCAAAGCATTTGCAATTTGCTCAAATCAATAAGAAATTCCAATCTGATGTGAACAATAAGCTAATTGTTTAGAGATCTGATCTTATTGTTTTGGAAAATAAAATTTTCATTTGAGAATTGAGCCAAAGCAATTGAGAAAAACTGTAACATATTTGAGTATTTTGGCATTCAATTTTAGCTTTGAGAATTAGCTAAAGACTTTTCTTGGCGAACACACATAGAAATATTTTTAACAATAAGCCAATGCACCATTCTCTAAACAGATATGTCTGTCTGTTTACCTCTCTTTGTCTAAAACATTAGGTTTGATATCTCCATATGTCTTTTTCATATCCTTTGTCCATTTCCATTTGTCTCTTTGCCTTTTATCCCCCAAACATTCATCTTTCTCTCTATCTCTCATCCAGGATAAAGATGAAGATTGCTCAATTCAGTATGCAACGCGAAATGGGTCTTCTAAATCTACTGGACGAACAGGACCATTCGTTTTACAGCCCATCACTCCTGAACACATAATCTCTTTTCCAGGCTTGGTCCAATAGAGTGGGGTTATACATCAGACATCATTTATCTCACATACTCCCACAATGCACCCCTCTAGGCCTTTTTTGGCTGACGGTTCGTAAAGGTGACACCAAGCCCTTCCCCTCCCTCCCCACTTCCACAGAGCAGTGATGCTTCGACATCCAACCTTGAGTGCCTTTAGCGAGAGCAGATTGGCTTCTGCTGGTGTGGATGAGCAAAGTCATCAAACATTAATGTGCAAATCTAATATCAGGGATGAGGTTTAGGGGCCCAGCGTGAAGCTTGATCGCAAAACCACAGCTCAGCAAAAACCAGGTCCTGCCTTATCTCTCTCTCTCTCTCTCTCTCTCTCTCTCTCTCTCTCTCTCTCTCTCTCTCTCTCTCTCTCTCTCTCTCTCTCTCTCTCTCTCTCTCTCTCTCTCTCTCTCTCTCTCTCTCTCTCTCTCTCTCTCTCTCTCTCTCTCTCTCTCTCTCTCTCTCTCTCTCAAGCTGTCAGTCAATCTGCCCACATTATTCTACTGTCTCGCCACCACTTGCAAAAATTACACTGTGGCGGCAAATTGTCTCTTATAAAATACTTGAGAGACATCATGTGGAGAACTGATCAAAAAGACCACAGATCCTTTTTGATTCTTAATGATGTTTAAACACAGCTAATTTTTTTGTAGTTTAGTAATGTTATATGAGACAATGCCCGCTGAGAGTCCTAAAGTTAATAGCAGGTCAATTTAGATAAACAAATATATTAACATTTTTTATAACCTGTCTTTTATATGTCACAAATGTGAGATGTAAAATGGATACAATCTAAAAGATTCTGGGTTACTTTAACCCATGTTTGGGTCAAATATATATCAAGTTTCAAGAGTTTGTCCTTATTTTACCAAACCATGATTTGAAACAAAACAGTATTTTTAAAGTGAATCTATTGCTGTTTTTCCACTGCATAGTACAGCACAGTACGGCTCACTTATGGGTTTTTCTCCACTATAGTATCTACTAGGGATGCACCGATAGGATTTTTTTGGGCCGATACCGATACCGATTTAAACAGACAACTTCTGGCCAATACCGATGCCGATACCGATATTAAACACTTGTATACAATACTATACAGTTGGTCTATTAGCTAGTTTATTTCTGCATCAAATTATTTTTACCTGAACACGGATTGGATCTAATTAACATTCAACTGACCAACATAATAAGAGAGGCACAAATTAAGCTAAAACAAATATAATAAGACAACACGACAACCTTCAAAGGTGGTTTTTGCTATTCAGCATTTATTTTATTAACGACGTTAACTTGTTTTTTTTTACATATAATGGATTTCTTTATGCGGTTATTTAATAAACAATCGGTATCGGCCTTTCTCGTGCTATTGCCGATATGCCGATGGTTTCAAATTCATCAAAAATCGGCCGATAAATATCGGCGGCCGATACATCGGTGCATCACTAGTATCTACCTAATACTTTTTTTTAGTATTTTAGTATTTTACCACCTTGGTTGAGATTCCAAGCAAGCCACATTGATACTAAAATGTGGTGCATAAACACGGCCGATCACTGAATGGTCAGGGAGACTTGTCACAACCAGTGTCATTGTCCATAGTCCAACTGTCCATAGCTCCTAAGGGTTTTTTTCACCTCCAGGGGAGTCAGCTGACATAGGCTTAACTTTGCACCCTCTTCTATACGCTGTATTCTGCTGCTTATGTTGTCCATCAATTTTTCTGGGTTTTCTCCTGCATCTATTAATGTAAAGCTGCTTTGAAACTATTAAACAATTGTGAGAAGCCCTATGTAAATAAAATTGAATTGAAATTGAATTGAACTGTAATCTCATTGAAATCAGCTTGGGGGTTAAATGATCGAGTGCTGTTCCAGATGTTTACTTCCGGGTTTGAGGTGGGGAATATCCAAAATTTAGTTGTCTGGAGTGCAGCATTAGCTTATATTTGTGTGTTGTCAAGCAAAACCAAGTGATGACGTCATCCGTGCTTTAATGTAAAAAACTCCCTTTTAGCAACCCTTACGAATATTAACCAGGGTTCTACTAAAGTTAAAACAAAAGAAAAACATGGTTACTGTAGTAAAACCATGGTTTTGCTGATAGTAATCAATGCACCAAAAATCCATGGTTACTACAATTTTACAAAAAAAAATTATTTTCCTAAGGGAATAAAAACATCAACATGCCGAGAATCAAAAGAACACCATGCTCCATTGCTCCTATTTTGTGCGTTAGTTTTTTTTTTTTTTTTTGTCACGTTCACAGTGATTTCATAGCAGTAGACATGAACTTTTTTTGTTCTGCTACACACAAAGGAAGTCATTTTAAGCAATGTTTGTAACCACACAGTTTTAGAGCACCATTGAATTCCATAGTAATATTTTTCTATTATGGAAGTCAATGGTGCTCTGCTTCCTGCTTGATTAGAAATATCTTTATTTGTGTTCAGCTGAATAAAGAAACCCATACAGGTTTGTAACAACTTATATAATAAACAACAATTTACATACATTATTTTACTACAAATATGCCATGGTACTAGCCTGACGTTGTCATACTCAATTCTAGTCAGAATTTGATCTTCCCGATCTTCCCGTTTCTCAAAATGTTGTGGGCGGGGCTAAGATCGGCTGGCACCCAGGCTACCATGGTACATGTCAAAAGGTTTAATGACTTACTAAAACATTTGCATGAACAAAGGTTTGGTTTCATTACAAAATCATTACAAATACATTGTGAGTATTAAATAATTTATCAAATAATTTATTAAAATTATAATTAATTTATCAAAATAACTTTTTTAAAAGTTTGATTTCAATCAGACTGGACTTCGCTTCCTAATAACTGCCCTAGTTGCATCCATTTAATTTACTTTCTTGCATGTATTTTCCAGCTTCTGTGATAGGCATGCATTCGCAGATTGATTATCAATACGGCGTTGCATTGGTTAATGTGGATATGGCAAGGAGCACTGCTGTTCTTGGGGTTTAAAAGCTTTCGATTCTGGGTTGAATGATGCGCTCCATCCCCCCAGCAGAGTGTTCCGTGCACTGAGGAGTGATGGATGTCGCTGTTTGTGGCGTCGCCTGCCGATTCATAATTAAACATCACGCAGTCAGATGGTCGTATTTACTCTGCTTGATTGCCTCGTGGTGAGAGGAGCTTTCAGGGGTCCTCATTAAAAACCTGCATGTGTTCCTTTTTTGACATTTGGACACGGGTGTTGGTCTGTGTGTATGTAATGTGCAAGGTTGTGTGTTATTAAGAACTGCCTTTAAATATTCACAGAGGTAGCAAACAGAGTGGAAATTGTGCCGGCCCCATATTGGAGACCACTGCCATAAACCAAAACCAAAACTAAAAAAGTGCAATATGGTTTGCCAATACAGTTAAGTCATTGGATCATAAAGTGTTTTGGACTCGGATATCATTCACTACGAGGTGCTTTTTTTTGGCAGACAGTGTTTACTAGGTACCACCATCACATCGCCTTGACAACCTCCTAAAGATTGAATCTGTCTGTGTGAAAACACCTTAACTGCAGGCAGCTTTGTTTTGAGCGTTTTGTCACATGGATCGTTTGCAATGTATAGATGTGAAGGCGTTCTGTCAACACTTTCTCTTGTAATCTTGTCATTACAGTCTGGCACGTTTTTACTTTTCACATCTGCTTTTTCTCACTTTCTTTGTCCCACTTGAGTCTTTCCCATCAGTCTATTTAGCTGTGAAAGCTGCTGTGTGCACAAGGGCTTCCTACCAGTCAGTCTGTTTTAGTGCTTCAATAATTTATTCATTCAAATAACTATGCATGAAGCACACTCAACAGCACAGCTAGAACAGCTTTAATGGAACCCATGTTACATTTTAATGCTCTACAACCTTCTTATAAATCTTTTGTACTTTTTCTTAATCTAGTGACATTATCTTTTTGTTTACAACCCCAACAGAATGTTAAAAAAATATTCAAGATTTTAACAAGATAAAGTATTTGAGTAGACTAGTTCATAGTAATTGCTAGCCAGTGCCAGCATTTTTTTATGATTTTCACAAAAGTTAAATGCCTTCCAGAAAATGTTTTACTTTAAAACATACAAGTTATCAAATGAAAGAAAAGACAGTCTGCCTAAAAAAACCTTTCATCATATCTTAATTTGTTCTTTTTTATCACCTCTCAAATATCAAATATGAGTAGGTTTCTTCAAAAATATCTAATTTTGAGCAAAAAGCTGAGATCATTTCATTTTTGTGAAGGATTTTTCATAAAGATCAGATTCAGAACGATGATCCAAACCTACATGAGTTTTAGCCGTTTTTAACTGAGTGAATGCTTTAGTGTTTTATAAGTTGTGTAAGAGTGCCACCTATTGAATAATAGTGGTAATGTGGATTGCCGTAATTGGCAGGGAAGTGTTTTCTCTTAATTGATGATTGCGAGAAAACAGTTAAAGTTTGCGCTTTTTTGTGAAAATGTTTTAAGCTTCAAAGGCACAATATGTAATTCTCACCACTAGAGGTAGCAAAACAATAATGAAGGTGTGGCTTGATGACGCCGTGAAAGTGGCTCAAAAATCATGCTCATGGATGACATAATCAAAAATGAAAAAGCCGTAAACACTGTCGATACTTGCAATTAAAATATCTTAATTCACAACATAGTGGGTAGGGTAGGCACTTTTTAAGAGGCTAGCAATAGCAAATTAGCTTTAAAGGCATTAGATGTCATCTTCCCATCACACTGTAAAAGTGAAATGTTGGATCAGCTTAAAAAATTATTTGTTGGGGGTAACGCATTACAAGTAACGTGCAAGTAATGTGCATTACGTACTAATATTACTTTTATGAAGTAACGAATAAAGTAACGCATTACTTTTTAAATGTACACATTAATATTTGAGTTACTTTTTAAAAAAAAGTAATGCAAGTTACTTTTTTAGTTTAATTAATTTGATTTAAAAAATATATGTACTGAATTAAACTAAACATACAGTATTTACATTATGCACTCTATGCGTACGCGCCTGTGTGGGAACAGTTTGAGTCAGAAACTGAGATGGCAGGCCAGAGCTTGACATTTTTGTGTTGAAATATGCAATTTCTGAATGCAGAACTTTTCAGCCAGCCATAAAAAACACCTGCAAGGCCTGAAAAACATCAAGCCTCAGTCAAGAAAAAGTAACGCAAAATAACTAAAAAGTAACGTTAGCATTACTTTCCATGAACAGTTACTAAGTAACCCAATTAGTTACTTTTTTGGGAGTAACTTAATATTGTAACGCCATACTGTATGTTGTCGGATCAGGAGGAACTTATATAGTTTGCCTTCAATTCTCGGACCGAATGCATTGATCGGACGAACATTTTTTGGTCCTGCACCAAATGCTGCGTTGTTTTAACCCGACTGCTGTGTTAGTAGTACAACCCATGGTTGGGTAACATCAGGCCAGCATTGGGGAATTTTTAACCCAGCTGTGTCTTCAGTCCAATATTTACCCAGCACTTTTTTAAAGTGCACTTGGAAATACACAACTATAAACAAAATTCTCAAAGTAATGATAAAAAATTCACAAGCTCCACATTAAAGAAGCATTAAACGAGAATAATAAAGATTACAAATATATCACGTGTAGCTGTAAAACAGTAAGTGTCAGAAAAGTGGTTACAATGTAATTCATTAAAAATTTACGAAGGTGCTCATCAATTTAATCTCTCTGTGTTTCTCAGCCTTTCAATTTCTCTGTGTTAATGACTCTCTGGCGGTGCATTGAGACCTTGATGAAGTAGTCAAGGTTACTGTAGGTCCTCAAGAGGTTTAGATAAAGTGATAACCAACATGTAAAAGGTGGCATAGTTTAGATGAGAAGGTGAAATTGGGAGAACAGTGGATCAGAAATCAAATCAGTCTTCGGTGTGATGCATTATTCATTGGACAGTGAGGCTAAAAAGGCTTTTTACCCTTTACATGGCGAGAAAGCAAAAACAGTTATGAATCTGTGCAAGCACAACAACCTTCCATTATTGACCTTTAAAAATGAATGTAGACTTTTAACTTATAAATCTTTAAACACAGGCCAGCCATTTCCTTTATGATTGTTATAGTAAGTGGGGATGTATTCTCTTATAGAAATCATAACTCAACGTTTTCCAAAAAAAAAAAAAATCCATTAAAAAACGTATTAATGTGATCATATAAATGAATACAAATTAGCCACCTTGTAAAATATATCCAAAGTGCAATGAGATTGTGTTGGGTATGGAAACATGTCAAGAGAGAAAAGAATAATGTGCAAGTCAAATTAATTCATGCAGTTTTTTTTATTTTCACATGTAAAAACCCTCGCTCAGTCGCAACCAGGGGCTTGTCGCAAACAAGAGTGACAACCCTGGCTGGGGGCAATGAAGTCCTAGGCTGGAAGAAAAATAAATGAGGAGAAAACTCCCGCAGAAAGTGAGAATGAGAATCAGAGGTGCAAGATTCTGCTGAGCACAGATTTTGAAATAAACCTAATGAATGTGAAGCAAAATATCATCTGTCGTTCGTTCTATTGGCTCACACTTTAATGTGTGAATAATGTGTTGGGCAGAGCTATTATTAGGTATCTCACCTCTCCAATCCCATCCGACTCCGGGAGAAACAGAGAAAAAGAAAAAAAGAGAGCACGGCTGCTCTGAGATTTTCTAAAGGAGAACACAGCAGCAGTCTCTGTCGTCCTCTGACTGCCCTCTCTACTCATCTCCCTCTCTCATTTCTGGCCTCAACTCAGCATCTCTGTTTTTGGTTTCACCTCTCACATCAAAGTGTGACAAAGACACATTCAGTTAAATAGTTTAAAACATGCACTGTAAAACAATGCATGGTTTAAACAACTTAATAATGCGTCAATAATTAAGTATAATAATAATAAGTCAATTCAAACTACTTTTTTTAAGTTTTGACATACTGTAACTTAGAAAAACAAGTTAAAAAATTAATAAATTTGTTAAATTAAAATAACATAAAAATATATATTGATATGATATCAGTTTTTACAGTGTGTGAAGAAAATGTCTGGGTCGTGTTTCAATTTAAAAAGATAAAATAATAAAAGATGTTTTAATACTCATTAAGATGAAGAGCCTATTATTAGGACCATTAGATATTCAAATTAATTGAATTAAACATCTTTCCCACATTTCCCAGTAACTGACTGTAATTTCATGACTTCATTTGTACAGAATTTTTATATGAATTTCTGTATAACAAGAATTACATTTTTGTTTGACATGATAATTAGATTTAGTGTGCAAAATCTCAGAATAAACTGTAATGCCTATAATTTTGAGTGAAACACAGTATGACCTGAACATTTCTCTATGAGATTCACCCGCCTACATGTCTGACCCATCTTCCTTCCTCATCACTGCATCACAGTTATTCATTTACTTTTTATTCTAGATGATTTTTCCCATAATACCTCTTCTTGAAAACTGCGTCTCTTACCTGTGAACACAACTAGTAACTTTGATATACAGCAAATGAGTGAGTTTCATTTTGTCATGTTTTACTGTTAATTTGTTGAACAGCTGGGATTGTCTCTTCCTTTCCTTCTTACTCTTTCGGAGAAGAATTATGTGTTATTTTTTCCTCCTACATTTATTCAGAAGTTATATTGCAACTCTCTCTCTATACTGTATATATTGCTGCATGAAAAACATGCAATTTAGTAAGGCATAAATAGAGTAGCTTCTAATGAATATACTGTAATAAAAGTGCTGCAGGGGTAAGATTAACGGAAAATATAAACATAAAAAAACACTTTAAATTAACAACAGTAAATACTGTAGTGCTGCAAAGCAAAGATCTCTACACATTTTAATGAAAATTTCTCAGTCAAGACATGAATTTTACAGTCAACTGGTTTATGCAGATTGTACTTTATAAGCTTGATCATGGTTTCCGTTAATTTAAGTGATTTAAGACTTCATTTAAGGTGCTACTTTACTGACAAATGTCGAGAGGGCATTATTGTTGTGCAAAAGTACATTAAAGAGCACCTATTGTCCAATTCACGTTTTTAAATTTCCTTTGGTGTGTAAGTGTGTTTTAGTACATGTTAACGATATGCAAAAGGCAAAACCCCAAAGTAAACGATGACGCAAGTTATCATCTCCAACGTAAATCTCTTTTTACGGACTACACAAACAAACACACGGATTGTAGGCAACAGTTTACTTCCTGGGATTGGTGATGTAGACAAGACCAGCATTATCATAACTCATCCCGCTTCAAACTAACAGCCTGTCGGTTAACTCCTGTTACCAAACAAATCTTTTAAACATGGTAAGGAGCATCACGTTTCCGGCTGACGTCAGAGATATTCAGGCCAATCACAACATACAGATTAGCTGGCCAATCAGAGACATAGAGCTTTTCCGTGCAGTTCAGGAACAGAGTAAAATCTGGAGCTACAAAAATGTATGCCAACCCTAAAACTACCGTGAACAACAATAAGTGCAATGTATTTAATGTGTTTATCCTATGTACATAAGTCTGCAGTAGCTCAAGACGCCTATTATAAAATGAGACCATAACTCTTTTGTGTTCCTACTTTGGTTGCTACCTCTCCACATATAATTATGGCAGTTATTAAAGACATTTTCAAGCAGATGGCTTTCTTGACTTTAGGGTACAGCTGAAAAGTTGTTTGCGTGTAATGATGCATGTCACACACTCTGCTGTTTCACTTCAGTAGTTAAGGAAACACCTAAAGGCAGTATGTACATCAACCAGAGTGTGCTTGATGTGCTGCCAAAGCAGCACTGTAACATACACTTACTTCACAAGCTGTGAGTTACAGTGATTGCTTCACAGTTCTTCACAATGTCTGCAACAAAATTATGCAGCAATGATTTTGCTGAAACCCTTTTTATAATCGCATCTTAACGGTCTGACATTCAAATTTAACCTTTATTCATTGCATTCACTGATAAAGTTAAACAAATAACACGTAACACAGGCACAGTTCTGAGATCAAGTTTCCAAGAAGGAAAAAAACTGGATGCTCACTAGATGTCAGTCACTGTGACACATAAATCTTTTCTGTCTTCAGTAGCATCTTGATATCAGTGCCTGACTAAGGGGCTGTCTCTGTTTGATGGATGATTGTGTTCTTAATTGGCCGATGATTATGAAGATCTGTGGATTTGTCTAAGGAGTCTAAAGGGGGTCGCACACCAGCCGCGCAGCTCAAGGTCGCGCTGCACTGCGTTGAGTCGCGTCTAGGACAACTCTGAGGTATCGTAAACCGGAAGTGCACATTAAATAGCGCAAGCTCTGTCAGATAGAGTGTACTTCAAAATGCAAAATATACGTTAGCAGCCAATGTTAATCGTTAATGATTTGGGACAAATATCATTAGGAGACACTCATTTTTCTGGTTGTCCTAATAACAACAATAAACAAATTCTCTCAGTCAATGACAAAAGACTGATGATGAACTCCATCACTTTGTGTTGGCGACAGGAAGTGACCGTGTCCAGCTATACAATAAAGTTAAGAACAGTTCAACTTTATGCAAATGACAAGCGACTTTTGGGAGTAACTACCAGGGAGAGTGCAGCAGTCATCCATCTTTCGCCATTTAATGAGAGGATGGTTACATATTTGATTATAGTTGTTACTAAGACAACCAGAATTAAGAATGCCTCCTAATGACCTAATTTGACCCGAATGCTTAATAAATAATCTTTCTATTGATGTATGTTTTTTTTTAGGATAGAACAATATCTGACTAAGATTGATTAAAAAAATCTGGAACTTGAGAGTGCAAGAAATATCTATTGAGAAAATCACATTTAAAGTTGAATAAAGTCCATACAGCAATGCATATCTATGAAAAGCTTTGTTTTAGTTCTCTCTACTGGCTGTAGTGATCTTGTTGACTGAATTGGGGTACTTGTAAGCTTTTACATACATGTAGCATATATTTAAAACATATATATTATTTTTGCCAGAGAAATTTATTTTTTTGTTGTATGGGTAGGGTGCTAAGTGTTTTTTAATGCATTGCTAGGCAGTTGTGAATATTTCTGAGTTGGTGCTAGGATGTCCTATGTGGTAGTTACAGCATTTTTAGGGTGTTGCTAGGCATCTGTTTGCAGTGGGTGGTTGCCCATGTGTATTTAGCACATTGCTATATGATTGCTGGGGTTTTTATAGTTGTTGCGAGGGCATTGGTAGCTTATTGGCATTGTTTCCTCATTGGACAAATTCCAGAGGGCTATAAACTTTTCAAGTGGGTCAAAAAAAAAAACACTCTTATCACCTGTTACCCTTTGTGATCTAAACAAGTAGTGCTGACGGGGTTTGCAGACTGTTAAGATAATAAACGAGAGAGAAAGAGAGAGAGAGGGAGAGAGAGACTCTGGCATTATTTAGCTATATATCTATCATTTATTTTTGGTGTTGGCCTTATGTTGGTCTCCCTCATGCACTTTTATCTTTGGATTTGTTCTGGTTTCCCCTGAGATTGTATATGTAAATTATACCTACTAACAATGTTTGCGTAATGTCTAATAAAAGAATTTCTTCATTATCACTTTCAGCTAAAGCGTGTGTTCACACTGTTGGCTTGTGCCAACACTAAAAGCAATCCTGTGTCTGAGAAATTTGTCTTTAAAACAATTGATCAACTTTTTAGAAACCCAAAAAGAAAACATTAGTTGTATTGTTCACGCCAATATTTAATCATATTATAAATTTGTATGTGTTTGCAGTTTCTACTATAACGAAAAAAACAAGTAAAGGTACAATGTACAAAGATTTCTGTAATTATGCAGCTGGTTGCCAGTAACTTACAGTACTGTAGAAGATAAAAACTGAAAATGTTTCATGTTCATTTAACTTTGAACAAACTGTTGCCAGTAAATAACATAAATGTAAACTCTACAGTAAATTACTGGCAGCTAATTGCCCAGTAATACTGTAATTCCTACAGAATTTTTTAAAGTGTACATTTATTATTATCAAGTTACATTTTCTGACAAATGCATTGTACTGTCATTCATTTTTTAATTGTGACAAAATTGTCTAAACATCATAACAAACTGTTAAATGTGTCAAACTATTGGAAGGTACTGTAAAACCAACAACTGTAAAAACATAAATTTGAGTTGCTGTAACTTACAAAATAAGGTTAAAGTAACTTAAGCTAATTCAACTTTATTTTACTATTTAACTGAAGTAACGTTATTTTTTTGCAGTAATATTGGATCATCCAAAGAATCCATTGCTTCTTGAATGGTATTATATCAAAATAACTGTATATTTTTGTGGTTCCTTTTCTGCAAGACATGAGATACTAAATAAGGCTACTGCTCTTCAACTTTGTTTGTGGCACCTATACACTGTAAAAAGTAAAAAGATGGTTTAAATTAAAAAGTTACTTCAATTGGTAAAACATACAAAATTTAAGTTTATTCAACTTAAAATTTCACTTTAGGTGAAAATTTTAAGTTGAATAAACTTAAATTTTGTATGTTTTACCAATTGAAGTAAATTTTTAATTTAAACCATCTTTTTAAAAAGTTAATTCAATTGGTAAAACATACAAAATTTAAGTTTATTCAACTTAAAATTTTCACCAAAAGTGACATTTTATGTTGAAAAAACAAAATTTTACCAATTTAAAGGATTTTTTATACTGTAAATTGCTTTTTGAAATTAAAATAAATTAACTCAACATTTCCCAAATGTGGGAAAGTACTTTAATCGAATAAAAAAAATCATTGGATTATCTGTATGCTGATCTTTAGTGATCTTTACCATGCCTGTACTTTGCTACCCGGCTGTAAACACAACATTCAAATTTAAGTCAAAGATCTGGCAACATGTCTCTTTATTTTCTCTTCTCTTCCATTATGTTCCAGTACTGTGACCTCAGTGGCCATTTAAAGTGTTCAATGACAATATGTTGGGCTCTCCATCTGATGAAGTACTTCAGATGTTATCTGCTTTCCTTTCTCACCCTACCTCTCTTCATTTCAGTTTCATTCTGTCATATCTGCAGCTCTGCTTTGAAGTGTCTGAGTATTTCTCTTTCTCTGCAGGAACAGCAGCAGCTCACAATGTTGTCGAAATTGACAGCATGCTGGGCTCAGTGAGAAAAAAGGCTGTACGCTTTAAAGAGAAGGCGAGAAAGAAAATCAGAAAAATAAGTTTTGTACATTTCCTAAAGAAAATGTGAATTGTGCAAAACTTTCTGTCAGAATGCTGGTTGCCAGAGCTATATGTTTGCTAACGTATTCAATGGCTTTTGTCTATCCACATGAGGTGTCCATTCAGTTGTTAGGTTCTTTTGGGTCGTTGCTATGGTTTTGCTAAGAGGCACTATAATGTTCTGAGTGGATGTTAGATGGTTGTTTACTAGCTCAAGTGAAATGAGTTCAGTGTCGGTTTGAATGTAAAGTCTGTGGGTTTTTTTGCCCATTAACCACCAGTTAAATCATATATCTGGTTGTTTTGCAAATAACAACAGACCTCACAGTTTGGGGTATCTCAACAAATTCACAATACCCACAATTTGTGGTATGATTTAAGTTTGACATGCAAATAATGTGAGACAGATTAATCACAAAAGTTTAATACTTCCCATATGCAAAGTGACAACAACGTCTTTTGCATGTTTATTTTGCACATCAAATTTTGGTCTCCTGAAAGTGCAGACTGTAATGCAAACAACGTTTTTTTCCAATGTCTATCAAACGTGCAGTATTGAGGTTCACTGGAACTCTGTATAGGGGCTAAATGTAGTCCAAATGTGTTCGATGTGTATGTCTTTTCTTCAAATTTAAAGTAAGTTTAGACATTTATACGTTTTTATACTGCTTCTAGGCTCTGTGCATCAGAAGGTGACATACTGTTCAAGTTTATTTCTAATCCAAATTGTACTATTTGCCTTAATAACATGTACCACATTAAACACAATTGGAGATGATGTAGACATAAACTGTGGTCTAGAGACCCTTAAAATTAAGCAGTAAATTAGAGGAAAACAGGGAAATAAATAAATAAATAAATAACAAAACATTTTTAATACCAAATAACCTATATTCATACAAAGTCAAATTGAAGAGAGCGCATCATGGAAAGAATATAAGTCAAAGTGCTCTATGGTCCAGGGTTAATCTTAGTCCATCAAGCAAAACTTAGAAAGACAAAGCCTTTATTTAAACTCTCCAACGCGTTTCGGCCCATATGCCTTCCTCAGGGAGAGTGACACACACACAAATCAGCAACAGGTGAAAGCAGTTAACGTTAATTAAGTCATGTGAATAGTCACCAGTTGTCATGTGACCATCATCTGCATTACAGCATTTAATATCAATTTTCTGCACATGTCTTATATGTCAAAAAATTATCTAGTCATTTACATCCAAGTTGGGTTACAGTTAGACGTCCAAATAGCAGACCTAGTTTGCAAGTCATGCAGTTGTCCAGAATTGGTCTTGGACTGACGGTCCATATAGACATAATCTTCACGTCCATTAGATGTCTAATATCTAATGTAAAATCTTAAGTAGGCCTACATTACAGACAGAAACACTTCTACTGTAGCTATGCATTTTTCCAACACAGTCTTATGGTAACTTGTATGTTGTGTGACCCTGGGTTTAGGGGTGTTGTGTCATTGATTGATTGATTGACTTCGTACAGAATCAAATTAGCCAACTCCATGTCCATGAGATCAGGTTTTTCTTTATCATTACGTTTTTGATGTGTCAGAAAGCATTGCATTCTTACTACTGCCACACTATAAAAAAGCTGGTTCAACTTAAAAACGTAAGTTACAGGTTGCCTTGAGATTTAAAATAATTCAACTAAAAAAAATTAGTTTACACATCTCTTTGTTTAGTTAACAATTTTTTTGTTTCATTTACTAAAAATTTTAAGGCAACCAGGAAACTTACTTTTTTTAAGTTGAACCAACAAATCTTTTTTTAAATGAGAAATTCATTTATTTAAAAAAATCACCCTACAATTTAAATTATCTTATAAAATGATCTCATGCCACCCCATATCCGGCATATGAATGCACGTACAATCTTTACCAGAAGCCAGAATATTGAATTTTTTCACCAGAAGAAATTTATTAAGCCACTGGAGTCTTTTGGATTGCTTTATGATGGATGGATGTACTTTTGGGAACTGTAAGCCTTGGAAGAGTCAGGATATTATTTAATATCACTCTGTTTGTATTCAGCTGAAGAAAGTCATGCACCTGAAATGCCATGAGGATAAATGATACATTTTTATTTTGGGGTATACTATATAAGAGTGAATCCTTTTGAACAATAGCAATACACATTAAGTATGTAGAACATGACCACATTAAACAAGGATGTGCACTTGTGTACTTACGTAAAGCATCTTTCTAGCTTTACTGTACTGTTTAACATTTTGCTCAAGTAAAAGAAGGTTTATAGAATGATATACATGTGGAGAATGTGATATACAGTAGCAAAAAGAAACTGTGAGATTAAAAAGGATGGAAACAGATTGTGTCAGAGTGAAAAGTGAAGGAAAGAGACAGGAGCTGATGAGTTAACACATCTCACTAGCTCCACATACAATCACCAACAGGAGGTGTGAATTAAATCTCAGCCAAGATTGTCTGTCGATCACTGTCTCTACTCCTTCTGTTTTGTCTCTATTTCAGTCTCCATCTATCTCTCGATCGGCAGTTTTTGTGCATTTAGGTAACAAAACAGAAGCTAAAACAAATGTTGTTATACGTAAAGAGGTACGTAACCTTCACAAATTCATTTCAAGTGTAGAGTCAAGCTTAATTTGGTATAATATTGTTTTAAGCTGTTTTTTCCTATTAATTTTATAACCATTTGTATATTTTGTACATTTGTAATAAGTAAAGAAATTATAAAACACTGATTTTCATTTTTTTGTTTGATATTCATGCAAATATTTTGTTTACATCTTGTTGCTGTAGAAAGCATCCAAATGATTTTATGGGGTCACAGCTTATGCTTATGAAAAATCATATGCTTACAAGGGTCCACACATAAAATTGGACACACAGCTGAATATTATCGCCTGGTTTCACAAACCGGGGTAAGATTATCAGAGGTGGACACTACTTAAGTGTTTTAACTTTCTACATAAAAGTAAATTTTTAAATATTTGTATTTTATCAGTGTTTTTCTTAGGAAAAACATTTAATAATTTCAGGTTTTTTGTTTATATTTAATATTTATGCACATTAAACATCTAGAATTTTTTTACTTTTACTTAAGTAAAAAGTAGTTTTGTACTTTTACGCAAGAAAGGTAAAAGTTCACAATTTTTATGTAATTAGGTATTAAATAAATTTTAATATGCAATATAAAAGGAATACACAGTATGATTCTATGCTTTAGAATGTGAACATTTTTTAGTAAAGTACAATTTTTCCCAAGACAAACACTGATAAAGCTCAGATGCTTGGAAAATGTACTTAAAATACTCAAGTAGTGTCCGCCTCTGAAGATTAGCCTTACCCAGCAAGCAATAGGTGTCATTTCACAGTCTCAGTTAACTATAGACCCAGTATACTCCAGCTATAGATGGGAATTACCCACAATAAACTTGAATTTGGTTACATGCCGTTTTTGGCAAAACTCAAGAAATGTACATTCTAAAAATGGCTGGCTTATTGTTAACTCAGCATGTGTTCTGTCCAATATTTATCCATTATGGGTCAAAAATAACCCAGCCATTTTTAGAGTGTATGATATTCTGTCATATAAGCCAAGTCAACAGAGAAAACAAGATACTTGGTTTTATTAATTAATACGTTTAACTTATTTAATTTATTTTTGGGTTATGGTTAGATTTTCACTGACAGCCCAGATTTCGCCTTGTTTTAGCCTAAAATTGCTTGCTGGATTAAATTAGCACATTAAAGTAGCTTTTATAAATGTGTCTTCAAAAAAAAAACCCTGCATTGTGTGCATCTTGAGACAAAACACTGGCCCTGAAAAATATTATCAAATATGTCAAGACATTTTCAGATAAGATATTTAAAACATTCATTTTAGTCTGGGACTAGGCCAGGCTAAAGTTGTATAAAATTAGAGTAAAAAATGCTGTATTAAAATTCAGTTAAATCAATTTAACAGATGGAAAGTGCCAACTTTAGAGCTTTGCAGTCTCTCTTTCTCTCTCTCACACATCTTTCAGTTTTAAATAAGGTCTGTTGCGATGCGTCAGGCCAGATGTTGCTGTTGTCAGAGTCAATATCAGTTTTCTGCAGTTTTTGTTGTTGTAACAGCTGAGCTAAGTGGGTTACTGCCCTTCTCCATTAGTCTGAGCCTTAATTGATTTTTCCAGAATTCCTTCAACACACATCTCACAAATTACATGTGTAAATAAGAAATAAGAGCGGCACAGGAGTTTGTCAAAACAGGTTCAGGCTTCTGCCTAAGAGCTTCCACAAGTGGCGGCCAGACATGTGTGTTGCTCGTCATTGTTGCGTCATGTGAACCATGCACATCATGCGTCTTGTCAAAATAAGTGCCTGCTGCACACGCGTCGAAAGAACTTATCATAAAAGAGACGCTCACATTCACAAAATACTCGCAAGACTTAACAAATCACTTAACACTCACGTAACAAAAAAAGTTAGGCATTTAGTTGTTAGGCCAAAATACTTCAGTGACTTGTATTGGTAAGTGTTCCCTGTTTATCAGACCTATGACCTTGTATTGGTTGTTAGTGTTGTTACACAAGCCGGTTGACCAAGTAAGATTTTTCAGATCCTGAAAATGTCCATACATTACTGTCCAAATCCACGTGCTGCGGCGTACTGTTTATTGACATCATCCAGTCGGTGCGATTCTGACAAGAGTTCGCAGAGACCAGGGTTGTCAGACCAGACAGCTCGGGATTGGAGGGCATCTATGTTTAGCTTTCAGACACACGCGATGAGTTTGAGGATAATGGCTGAGATAGGAAAACGTCTGAGTGCTTGTGTTAACCAAGATTACAGTCTATTCCCAATGATGCTAATGTGGGAATTTAATGAGTCTAGAAGATTAGTTTGGGGATTCATTTATAACATTTAATGGTAAATTATTTCCCTTTCAATCTTTTGCACTGAAACATATCATTGCCAAAAGATAGAGGATAAAAACAATTCAGATCTAAAATGTATAAGATCAAAAGATGTTTAATGTTACAGGCTCGTAAAGGTATTAGGGTCAGCTGGAACTGGCCAATCATAATCACGCTATTGTTCACATCACTGTCTGAGGTAATAGCAGCATTAAAATTGCTTGTGTTGCTGCTATCAGACCGCAGGTGCAGGTTTGCTCACGGCCAGTGTTTACTTTATCCGGGTGAAGTTCTGACTCACACATCTTTTGTTCCCCTCTTACTGGGTATTTTAAAATAGGAATTCTAATGAGTCTGGAAACATTGGTGTGTTTTGTTATTGGGATATCAGGCTGGGGTTAATGTCAAGTGAGATACTCTGGTCAATATGAGAAAAAATATATTCAGATAGCATGTTTACACTCTGTTTACAAAGAATGGATAAAAGTGGATTTTGAATTCCCTCTCCGTCAACAAACTGCTTAACAGTTCCTCTATATTTGCCACAACTCTGCTATTTTTGTTTAAGAATATTTTTTTAACATTTTAAATATAAAAGCTTTTATAAATGTCAGAATACTAACTATGTCTTCGAGCAGCAGGTGTACTGTATAGCTTTATTAATGACCCTACTACACAATACTTCACTCTAAAAATGGCTGTGTTATTTTTAAACCATGTTGGGTAAATATTGAACAGAACACACCGCTGGGTTTGAATTGAGCTGGGTTCACCCAACTGCTGGGTTAGTTTCATAACAACAACCCAACATTGGATAATTTTTAACCCAGCATGGGGTAATTTTTAATACAATATGTGTTCTGTCCAATATTTACCCATTATGGGTCAAAAATAACCCAGCCATTTTTAGAGTGGTGCAGCTAAACAAAAATCCAACTAGAGTAAATGAAAACAAAAAAAATAACAAATCTTTTTTATCACAACAGGTATGCAAATAATGCTTTTAGCATTTAAAACAATGGCACAGACTGTCTGCCCTCATTGGAATGAAGACGCTTTCCTGTCTATAATAATGCACACCCGCGGTGTAACTCCGCTTCGCGTCATGCCGCATTACCACCTTGGGTGTGCATTATTTTTGAATAATTCAACAGCCCGTCGTAAATTATTCCTTACTTAAAAGGATGAGTTCAGATGAAAAATTCCCCTCCCTCACAGATGTCATGAAGGAAAATTTTAACTAACTATATTGACCAAAATCTCTTTTAGCACCAGGCTGTAAAAACATTTATTTCTGCTGTAAAGTTGGGCATTTTAACATGGGGGTCTATGGGTATTGACGTCCTTTTGGAGCCAGCCTCTAGCGGCCCATTGATGAATTGCAGTTTAAGTCACTTCCGTGTTGGCTTCCCGATAGACATCGTAAGGTCGCCCCTTGGTGTGAAGACTGACCTGTACCTATGACCACCTATAGCCACGCCACTCCTTCAGGTCAGGGGCGTAGCCAGTAATGGGCCAGGGCGGCACTGGCCCGCCCACATAACTCCCTGGCCCGCCCAGGCAAGTTTAACCAAAATACATTTTTAGTTTATTTTTATTATTCAAATGTCTTTAAGAAAATATATTACTATAAACCGGATTTATTGTTGACTGGTGTGTGTTTAATTTGCTTTCTAAATAAAATGGAATTGTTGAAGAAAGTTGTAGGAAGCCTCCGAAACGTAATTGGTTGCTTGGTTGCTAGGAGTTCTGACAGATAGACTCTGTGGGGGGCGGCGGCCGGCGGGCTCTGTCAGTCTGCCAGCTAACTTCGCTAACCGCTTTTTTAGCTAATATTAACATTGCCACAATAATGGCTAAAGTTTCTTTAATGTGTTATTTAAAAAAGCAAGAGTTGATGAAGAAGATACGCCACTGCCTCCATCTACCGAGCCCAGTTCTTCAGACTCATTAACCCACAAGAAGGCTAGTCAGGCGCTGGTGGCGCCGGCTACCGCTTGCTCCCTGGCGGCAGTTCCAGTGCTCTCTCCCGGTCAGTCTGACACAGGTTACCCGCCGATCTAACTGCAATTGATGAACCACCTTCACAACCCAATTTGCATCCATGAGTTACTACCCGCCTCAACAACCTTTTGTTTTTTGAAAAAGAACTCTGTGACTCTTTGGACTATTATAATGAGATTATTTCTGTTTTCAACATTAAACCCATGCGTTTGCGTCTTGTTTTGTAGAATGAAAACAACAAAGGTAGGCACTAATTTCCTTATTTTTTGCTCGTGAAGTGATTTGACTAAGTGGTGTGTTGTGTATAGATGTATGCCAGCCTTATAGGTTAAACTTACATTGTTTAATTTAAATGAGTTGCTATTTTTGGCACAAAAGCTTCATTTCCAACAGGGTGATTGCACTGTATATGGTTAGTTTAACATAACTTAGGCAGTGTGTTGTTATTTATTTCAAACCGTGCCCTGCTGAGAGTTTTCGTTATTTCAATTTATTTTTAGCCTACTTTATTTCAGGTGAACTGTTTTTGCACTGCTGACCAGCCTGAATAAGCCTGGTTTGTCCAGCCTTTATTGAGCTCTGTTGGTTGAACATGTTTAGACAGTGTTTTATTATTCACTATTGAAAGTAAAGATGTCACTGTTTTTGCAGTTTGTCTATTCTTTTTTTCCACTCTAAGGTTTAATTATTATTTAAGTAATTTTATTCTGATAAACTATAGGCCCACTCACTTTTGCTCCGGCCCGCCCAAAATACAATTTCTGCCTACGCCCCTGCTTCAGGTTAGAAAGACTCATCACTTTCTAATGTGACCCGCTCACAAAAACACATGCAAACATCAATCTGTTTGCCTTGAGCATTTGACTGATAAAAATGTATTTATTTATTTTCTGTGGGATAGACACTTGAAATAGACTCAGGATGAGAGATATAGAAAGAGCAAGAGGCTAATACAGAGAAAGAAAGAGCGTGAGAGAGAGAGAGAGAAGTGAAGAAACCCATTTAAATGAAAATCATATTCAAATCCAGGGTGAAGAATGAACTGCTGAAGCAAACGGCCTTGAGGGGTTTTGCATAATGGCCGTCGAATATAACGTTACAAAGTAGCTGCACCGCTGGAGTCAACAAATGCTGAAAAAGAGAATTAATACTGTGATGCTCATGGTCCTTTGTGTGAGTGTGTGTAGCTAAAAACACCTACACAGTCACCTGTCCAACCTATGTGAATGTGGAAACTGAGACATTTCTCTCTGAATGAAGCATTAATTATTTTGGATTTATATTTGCTCTGTTTTTTTTTTGTGTCTGTCGGCGTCTTTCTGTCACCTTTGGTAAAGGATGGCACAAGCTTTTCTAAATGTGACTGTAATTAGCACGTTTAAACAAGACTTCCAAGTCACACAAATAAATCTTGGCGGTTAAAGGCACAGCCGCATTTAAAATGGATTAACTTGTACTGTATGCTAGCCAGCTTCATTTTCATCAAAATGCAAGAGACTGAGCCATAACTGCCATTAGGGAGTGGAGGGTGGGGTTGGGCTAGAAATAAAAGGTGTTGAGATATTGCGTTGGCATGAGCTAATAAAAGATTATTTTCGCCTCTCGACAGAATAAATCTTGTTGAAAAACTCTATTATTGAGAACAGTCCAAATAATAAAAGCTATAATGTACACTGTAAAAGAAGTTGGTTCAACATAGAGGCATCAGTTTCCATGGTTTGAACTTAGAAATATCAGTTGGCACAACTTTTTTTGGAAGTTAACTCTTCATTTTTATGATCTTAACCCTTTCCCTGCCATTGACGAGCTATCTCATCAATTACAGTTTTTTACAATCACTTTGCTACTATTTTCAGAACCTTGATGTCATTTTTCACAACTCTAGATACAAAACTCAAAACGGTAATCACTTGTAACACAGGCTGTCTAGTGTTCAAAACATTGCATTGTGCATTCACATCTTTAAAGACATCTTGCACTTGCACAATCATTGTTTCAAAACACAAATTTACTGTGAAATACCATGGAAACATAACTATAGATCACCCACACACAAGCAACTGATAGTTTCACTAAGTTATTGTTTGTACAATCATTAAGTATTGTAGAACAAAATTGGTGATACAGATTTCATTATGGTACATGTAGAGCAAATACATATCTGTAAAAGTTCTGCAGTAGTAGAGAGAATACGACAGACACATTGGAATCATTGAACAAAGTTTGTAATGTATTGATGAAAACACTACAGTACAATCACAACATAGGTCACATCATTTCACAATCTGCACTCAGTAACAAGTTGGCAGAATTGGACAAGCAATTACAAGGGCCTGCATCTATACAGTACAGTGATAATTGGTTCATGCTCCATGCTTATTGGTTACAATGAACCTCATTATCTTGAAACTTTCATGATTTTCAGTAAACATGGAAGATTCTTTGTCTGTTTCCATACAACTATTACGAATAATGCAACAGTTACTTATCATTTTGGGCAGTTGTATTGATTGATAGTTAGATCATTGTAAGAAAATGAATAGACACTTATTTGAAATGTGATGTGTGAATAGCCTTTTGAAACAGTAGTACTTTGATGTTAAGTTGTGTCATATTGAACATGTGATTTTGGTTGAATGAACAAATGATCCAAGTTTTATGTGTATTGTATCCAAGCAATTGAGAAAAGAGTTAAGAGTTTTGAAAAATGTGCATTTTGATCTTTGGTTGTGAGTTTTGTGTCTAGAGTTGTGAAAAATGACATCAAGGTTCTGAAAATAGTAGCAAAGTGATTGTAAAAAACTGTAAGAGAAAACACTTTTCTGCCACTGAGGTTTTTACGGCAATCCATAGTTCCGCTATTATCCATTAGAGGGTGCTCTTACCCAACTTATAAAACAGTAAAAAGCAAGGATTCAAAAACAGTAAAAACTCTGTGTATGTTTTGTTAATCGTTCTGAATCTGATTGCTATAAAGTCCAAAAATTTTATTATCTCAGCTTTTTGCTCAAAATTTTGTATTTTTGAAGAAACCTACTCATATTTGAGAGGTGATAAAAGATAACAAATAAAGATAGGATGAAACTTTTCTGTTTTTTTTTAAGCAGAGTGTTTGTTCTTTAATTTGATATATTGTATGTTTATATAGAAAAAACATTTTTTGGAAGACACTAAACTTTTTTGAAAATCATAAAAATGTTGCCGCTGGCTGGCAACTTTTTCAAAAAATGCTGGCGCGGAAAGAGTTAAAAAGTTAAGGCAACCAGGTAACTTGCTTTTTAAGGTGAACCAACAAATAATTTTTTTTAAAGTGTACACATACACACATTAACCTGGTTGTATATGAGGACATCCTACTGTGTTTTTTTTTTTTTTGTAAATACAAAGAATTAGGTAAATTTGATAAAATCTGTTCTAATGCAAAGAAAATTATGTTACAATTAAAAATATTTTAACATTACTACATTTTTTTATTTGGGGTGAAATCAAATCATAAAATGTTTTTGAAAGATGTATTATTTATTATTACATATAGCATGAAACAACTTTTAAACATGTATAAATAAGTAAAAAGAAAATATTGATTTAATTGTTGGTCTTTATTATTTTATTTATTTAGAATGCAGGAGAGGCTCTCTGTACTACAGAATTTGTTTTAAAAGAATTTAAATTTCTTAATAATTAATAAAATAAAAGAAAGATGTGAGCCAGAAATGCAAGCCACGTTTCAAATTGAGGTTGTCCCGAAAATTATTCGTCTCTATCCCCATGTCTTTAAATTAAATATATTGCCCCAAACTCTATTTTCCTTGTTATGTTTTTTCATTTCCATTTCAATGTCCTCTTACTGAATAAAATCTCAGTGTGGTCCTCAGGGCAGCCAACCATAATGCAAATATCTGTCACCAATCAATAAGAGCAGAGTGTCTCCATGAAACTGCTTTCAAAAGTCCAGGATTCAACAGAATGTTATGAATCACATGGGACTTATATAATCATTATATGGAGCACCTCTTGGGTCAAACTATACATTGTCATCCTGTTCTTCTTATGTGAGATTGGTTTTTCGTTTACGTCACACATAAGCATTTCGTGGGAGGAATGGTGATTACTTGCCATATATAGAATATTGTGTTATGTCCTCTATAACCCCGTAAAATTATTATGTGAATCATGCCACACCGCGTGAACCATGTGAATCAATCCTGTTCTCTGATGAAGACATGACATTTTGTGTAATGCAAAAGATTGCATACTAAACAACATGCTTTGCTTGAAATGAACAGCTTTAAAACGATTTTAGTATAATGCTGGTTACGTGTGACCAATTTATCATTAAAATAGCAGACAGCCTGTGAAACACTCTGCCAGCTAAAAAAAACAGAAAACATATTTCAAAGCAAAGCTGGATTATCCGGCAGGGATCGTACCGTGTTTCCTGTAGTGTTTCAGCTCAGTTGGTAGAGCTCTGCGTCAGTTCTGCAAAGGTTGTGGGTTTGATTCCAAGGGGAACACACAAACTGATAAAATGTTGAAATATTTTCTTTTGTGTTCAGCAGAACAAAGAAACTCATACAGGTTTTGACCAACTTGAGGGTTAGTAAATGATGCAATGATGCATATTGACAGACATTTTCAGTCAATTAATAAACTAATGCTTAAGCAAAACAACCAAGAACTCCATGAAGTCTCGTGAGCTGTAAAAGAGCAACCACTGAGCATTAAATGTTTGTCTGGGTATGCATCATCAGACGGTTGTTGAAGGGAATGTGGGCAGCTCATGTGGGTACGCTGTCTGAAGCAGAGACATTCTGATCTGAATGTATGTGTATGTTTCTCACTGGACAAGAAGATCTTTGTGGGTGTTGAATGATGTGGAGGATGGATGTTCAAAGATGGGAAGATTAAGTGCTCTCTGTATTGTAACTGCTAACCTTACTAAGCATCATTTAATGCCAAGTGCTGTGATTCATGCCAGGAGGCAGCTCTTTTATCATAAACCCGTGTGCAACAGGCACATATTCTGACATGAAGCATGGTCCACATTGGTTAACATGACCCAACGACCACATATTTTGACATGACAATCCGCACACACAGGGCCGGCCCAGCCAACAGGCAATACAGGCGATTACCTGGGGCTCCACAACAAGACGAGGGCCCTCGAAACATAAACATAATTTTGTCTTTACACAAACCGTGAAATCAAAAGGTGCTATGAATGATACATATTTGAGCTATCATTATTAAATAGATTATGATCATTTATGTGTGATTTCTTCAGCTTTTTCACAAAAACAGTTTGTGTCTCTTCTGACTGGGTAGGCCAGCCGTTAACCTAAGTGGGCCAGTGCCACCCTGGCCCCTACACTGTCAGAAATAAAGGTACAAAACTGTACCTTTTCTGTCACTGGGGCTGTACCCTGTTTCCGTTTGGTACCTTTACATGAATACAAAACAGAATACAATTTTGGGTAGATTACTGTACCTTTAGGACCTACAATGTTAAAAAAAGTCAAAAAATGTACCCTAGCTTTCAGTGGGGCCGCACCCTTTAGGACCATACGGTACAGATGTAAACATTTAGTACCAATATGTACCTTTGAAATACTAATATGTATTTTGGAGGTACTAATAAGCTCTCTTTGGTCCCAGTATGTACCTCTGAGGTACTTAAATGAAATTGTTAGGTGCAAAGCTGTACTTTTTGAAAGGGTACAGCCCCAGTGACAGAAAAGGTACAGTTTTGTACCTTTATTTCTAACAGTGTAGCCTGGCCACTGGTGTCAGATGCAGTGCAACACGATTTTACCCACAATTTGTGTAAAATCAAAAATGCTGTACAGGGAACATTTGAAGGTTTATGTACAACTAAGTGGAGCAGGATTTTGGACCAATGGGATTTCACTGTGGGACTACCCAGCCTAATGCAATAAAAATAGAACTGTTTAATTGTTATGATTCATTTGCATTCATTTGATCTAATTTACAATGGATCTACATAGGGTTTCCTATAAGAATGCTCAGTGCTGAAGTAATTAAAGTAGGGCTGTCAAAAGATTAATTGCGATTAATCGCATACAAAATAAAAGTTTGTTTTTGCATAATATACATGTATGCACTGTGTGTAATAATTTTGTATAATATAAATACAAACACATGCATTTATGTATTTTAGAAACATTTACATGTGTATAAATATTTATTTTGATTTTAATATATATATATTATATTATTTATATATAAATAAAAAAAATATACCAAATTTTTTTCTTAAATTTATACATGTATGTGTGTATTTATATAGATGATAATTACACACAATAGACACACAAATATACTATGCGCAAACAAACTTTTATTTTGTATGCAATTAATCGGGATGAATAATCTTTTGACAGCCCAAAATTAAATCAGAAATCGGTAAGTTTGAACTAAAATTGCAAGTTACTTGCAGAGTTATTTTCTTAACATGGATCAAATAAATTTAAGTTTGCAAAACTGAACCCCATCTTAAATTGCAAATCATGTTTATAAGCTTGCATTTTTAAATCAGTTAAAGATACATTTTTAACAATATTTTATATGTACTTGCTCAACTGTGTTTTTAAAATATTTTTATACAAAAAAATTCAGGTTTTTGCAGTCTAAATATATTTTGATAAATGACGGTGGGTAACTACACAGTTGACGGCACCCATTGAGTATTTTTTCCAACTATGGAAGCCAATGGGTTATTTAACACAAAAAAAGAAACTCATACAGGTTTAGATCAACATGAGGGTAAGTAAATGATGACAGAATTTTATTACAAACAGTTAGTTTGACATCCCAAGTAAAAATACAGATGAGTTTTCTTTGGACTAAGGGCATGTTACATATCGCCCACATGAAGAATTGAATCTGTATGTGAAGCTGAAGCAGTGGGATTTATTTCATGCTTTTTATTTTTTAGATATTTTCAGACCACAATCTGTCTCAGTCCCCCCACATACAGATGCCCCCCCCTCTCCTCTATGTGCTCATTCTTTGAAGTGATATACACTAGTGTGGGCTGGAGGCCCAAAGTGACTTCTGAGGAAAGACAGAAATGGAGGTTGAGATGAGAGTAGATGAAAGGAGGGATATTGCTGAAGGGTGAAGGGCAGTTGGTGGTGGTCTCACTCCATTTTCATTGACAGCTGGGGGAAGCTGAAAGGGGTCAAGGTCAAACTGACATGCTCAAGCGAAATGTTTCTGTCACAGTAGAGTCTTCTCATTCTGACAACCCATCGATCCAGAACTTCCTACAGGAATCACATTGAAAGGATGATCTTTCAACTTCCTCTCACTGGAACACGTGCCTTTTTTGAGTGCTGCATCCCATTTATTTATTGTAACAACAGTAACAATATTTATTGAAGTGACAAACACATTTAACTGAATTAACCATAATACTCCATAGGACGGACCCAAAATCCTGGCCAGGACTTTTTGAAAGGGTACCGCCGCAGTGACAGCTTTGACCAGCTGGTTTAACTGCTCATCCACCTGATCTTTCCAGTGCCCAAAACTCTTTAAAAAACAGCCTGCAGACCAACCTGACTAAGCTATGAGATCGCACAAGACCAGCAAACCATCTTGGTTTAAGCTGTTTTCACTATAAAATAGACAAACAGAAACAACAAAAGAAAATGAGAAGTAAACAAGAGAACATAAGGCAGGTATCCAAAAATAAATTTCCCCATCAAACACCCACACGCAGGAACTCATGCACCAAATAAACCTGTAAACAAGGCTCCGCTTTTCAGTTTCCTCTTTCCATTGGCCTTGCCACCCCTGTGAGACAGATACATCAATCATGACAAGATAAAAGAGTGTCCGTTTACTGTGGACAGCTGACACCGTGTATCAGACCTGTTGAATGGGAGTTCTGCTGACATTATGCATCTGCTGGAAATTAAAAACAGTGACTGATGAGGGGATGAGACGTGTGTTGTTGATTTCTCACGCACAAGTTGCATGTTGTTTTCTGTCTGTGTTGCCCGCCGGACCTTTGTTTCCCCTCGTCCCTGTCGCCTAACCCCATGCTACCTGCTGGGCTTGTCAGCACCTCTTCGCTGCCATCTGGTGAATGTCAGTATGACTTCTGTCGCCCTGGCGCTGGGTAGATGATTGACCAGGTGGTTCTTGTGCCATCCCTCCCCCAAATCTCCATCTTTTAGATTACAATTAAGATTTAGCTCTCGTCACTTTTTATACTCCCTTGTGCATTTATAACTAAAGTCAGTATAAAGGCTGATTTACATTTCAACATCGGACTTAAGGCATAGCTACGGCATAGGCAGTGTTTAGTTCTACATAGCCTGACATGAATCTTTTCAAAAATGTTACAATGCATCAATTTTATGTGGAAAACAAGCAATGTGATTGGTCTGCTGGAACCCGTCCCTCAAGTAAAGAAAATATTTTTTTTTATAAACATTGCAATAATATAAATAAAGATGGATCAACATGAGGAGCTGTATTTAACAACACGAGCTGGAGCCAGTCACTTATCACTGCTGATGCTTATTTCCCACAACGTACACAACAAGCTGCTTATTCTTGAGATTTTGCCTTGATATAGGGTTACACCAGTAAATTTACATGGACACAGCATACAGGGTATTAAATTATTCACCAGCCAATTTGGCTACAAATTTCTTAAGTTACTGGCCATTCAGAAATTTATTTATAAATATTTATTATACATTTTATTTAAGGTGGGGTGCATGATTTTTCGAAAAACACTTTCGTTGCCTGGGTTGTGTATGTGTGGGGTGGGTCTATCAAAAGAAGGTCCAGATTCTATTTGGGTAGGGGCGTGTTTGTTTAGGTGATTTCATATATATATATTTAATAAGCACGTCACTGGAAAATTTGTCATCAAGTGTCCCAATGTATAGTGAGCCAGTGTCCTTACCGGTGCCCGAGCGCTATACATGATTCACAACCTAGGGTGCTAGGGAACTGATTGTGGATAGATGAGCCATTCACGCCCAGTTTGCCACTTGGTATTAAAACCTCCTGCTCTTCTTCCCTTGGTCTCCTTAGTTGTTTTGTGTCGACTTTTCTTTTTTAAAGGTTGTCGGGTGTTAATTTCAAACCCTGACTGCATACTAACCATCTGTATGTTTAATTGCACATCGACGCTAGAAGTGATGCAAAAGTATAAATCCGCCTTAAGTGTGATGATGCTTGCTTTTTAAATGTTAGTTCCTACTTTTCATTAGTCTATTTTATCTCAAAGAAACAGTTTGTTGTTGTATTCTTCAAATTGCAATAATGATCAGCTGCCAAACCTCCCTTCACATAGCGATGATTCATGATCGTCGTCTTCCCTCATCTTTAGGAAACCATAACATTTGTTATTTTCGAGGTATTTGTTCCAGAGTTCAGTTTAGCCACTAACAAACAGAAACCGTCTATAGTTTACACCTGCAACTTGTTTTGTACCTGACACTTTCTGGGAAAGGCTGATGGACGATGGATCTCTTTATGTGACTAGCCACCATGTGAATAAAGGCTTTTAATTTTTTTTAAACTAGATCAGTGTTTGTTGTGTATCCAATTCAATCCTGTTTACAGTTTTTCTGAATTGCTGAAACACATTTTTTCACTCATTTTCTCAAAACCCTAAACACAAATCCAAATTGTCAACTAAATTCACAGAACCCCTAACTCGTCTAGCAAAATCAAATATTTCCTTAAAATTATTTCATTTGTTCTCAAAATCAAACTAAGCTTTCAAATCATACACACATAAGTCTATAATATAAAACACTACAGAGCATCCAATACCTTAAAAATGCAAAACACAACATTCAGGAGATCTGCTTACAGAAAAATACTTTGTATATAACAACACACTAGACAAATACTGTTAAAAATCTTTAAAACTGTAATCACAAGATTAGTTCAGTGAATATAATGAATACTTTACTGTAAGTACTGCAAGTAATAGTCAGTTTTCAATATTACTGTAAGCAGCACTTGTATTTTGTAAAACGTCAGCAACCCAATTACAAATTTTGCCAATTCTATCGTCTCTGGTGTCCTGCTCTTCCTCATACTCTTCACCTGCCTCTCAGACTGTTCCCAATCCATGCAATTGGTAAAAAAAAACATTAGAAAAAGTGTGTACAATTTTGAGTTGTTGTGTTAAATTGCATTTTTAACTGTGTTGTAGTTGTGTTCAACATTTGCCTGCCTGTGTTTACCATTTATAAAACAAGTGCATTGAAGTGTAAAATGTGTCTTCTTGTGAGAAGTTTGTGTTTAGAGTTTTGCAAAAGTGGGCATAATTTAACAAATGGGTTTAGGCCACAATGTATTTGAGTCAGAGATTGGCGTTTATTATTTTAGCAATTCAGAAAAAACTGTAATAACACAAAAAAATCTTTTTGACTGTCTGCAATAAATGTTTATCTTGATGAAGTATCTAATCTTTAAAAATTGTCTGTAAAAACTAAATCAACTAATTTACAATCAATTTACTAAATCAACGAGATTTTTCGGGTGTTTGTTCTATCACCTCCCACCTCTACAATGGGTGTATAGATGCACTGGAACAATCCTTTCTTAAATGCATTAAACTTTCGTTTACATAAACCTGAAGCTCACCGAGTGGTCAGGGGTGTTCACTGATATGCTCACACAAAAATCGCTGCAAAAGATGCTTTCCAACAGCTGTTTTAGCATTCGTTGTAAACTTGTGGACCTATTTTTCCAAACGCCTCACCCCCGTATATTCTTCCGTTGAGAGCTTGAATAATAGACACTACAGCCCAGTTGGTGGCGATAATCCGCCTTTGCCAATTGAAAGAATAGAAACAAAGTTCCCGGCGCGGAGTAATACCGTACCTCACAGCACATCTAATACAAGTCAATGGAGTTGGACAAAACTACGATAAAACCTGTTGGAAAGCATCTTTTGGAGCGATTTTTGTGTGAGCATATCAGTGAACACCCCTGACCACTCGGTGAGTTTCACGTCTTTGTAAATGAAAGTTTAATGCATTTTAGGAAGGATTGTTCCTGTGCACGTATAAACCCATTATAGAGGTGGGAGGTGATACAAGAAACACCCGAAAATTCTCGGACCAGCATCATATGTCGAAATTTCAGTCAAAACCATTCTATTTCATCATAAACAATCTGAAAACAGGGCTTTAAGTGTAAAATAGCGAACTTGTCCTTTAAAGCAACACTATGTAGTTTTTTTACCTTTAAATAATGTCTCTAAAATTATTTCAGTGATAGAACAACTTTTAACTGGACAAACTGTACTGTTGCTGCAACCTGAGCAACCTCCTAGCTGCTACAAGCACACTCTGAAAGTGGCGGTGGAGGGTAGGAAACACAGCCCCGCCCCTCCCCCTGCATGCAGAAGAGTGTCTGATAGCAGGCACTGTTGCGCTTTTCAACCACATGGGGGAGCTGTAAGTCATTTTTACATGGAAACTACATAGTGTTGCTTTAAAAGGGTATTCTAATGCACCTTAAAGGAACTGATATGAACTTTTTGGGTGGTTTCCCGGACAGAGATAGCATAAAACAGAACTATGCCTTATAGTTTAGAGTAATTAGGAAATGTAACCAGTTTTACAGTTTTTCTGAATTGCTAAAACACATTTTTTGAAACCATCACTCATTTTCTCAAAACCTTAAACACAAATCCCAATTTTAAACAAAATTCACAGAACCCCTGACTCTTCTAGCAAAATCAAACAATTGCTTCAAAACCATTTCACTTGTACTCAAAATCAAACTAAGCTTTCAAATCATAAACACATAAGTCTATAATATAAAACACTACAAGCATCCATTAGACACTAAAAAATGGAAAACACAACATCCAGGAGATCTGCTTACAGAAAAATACATGTTTACTGTACATAACAACACCATTGACAAATACTGTTAAAAATCTCTATTACTGTAATCACAAGTTAAGTTCAGTGAATATAGTGAATACTTTACTGTAAGTACTGCAAGTAATAGTAAGTTTTCAATATTACTGTAAGTAGCACTTGTAAATTTTGTAAAAAGTCAGCAATCCAACTGCAAATTTTGCTAATTGCATCATCTCTGGTGTCCTTTTCTTCCTCATACTCTTCATCTACCTCTCAGACTGTTTCCAATTCACACAATTGGTAAAAAATACCATTAGATAAAAGTGTGTAGAATTTTGAGTTGTTGTGTTTACTCGATGATAACAGTGTTGTAGTTGTGTTCAACTTTTGTCTGCCTGTGTTTAGCATTTATAAAACAAGTGCCTTGCAGTGTGAAATGTGTGTTTTAGTGAGAAGTTTGTGTTTAGAATTTTGCAAAAAGAGTGCATGATTTGACAAATGTGTTTAGGCCACTATGAATTTGGTTCAGAGATTGAGGTTTAGTGTTTTAGCAATTCAAAAGAACTGTAACAAACATGCCTTACATTAAATGTGTGCATTTTGAGGCAAAATAAAGGGTACTGATGTATTTTAAGATCAGTGCTAGTTGTTTTCAGTTTGGACAGCTCTTACATTTATTTTAGTCTAGGACTAGTCTAATCCCTGTCCGGGAAACCACCCCATATGTGCAAAGTTGTATATAATTGTGAAAGCACAATAGAAATATTGTCTTTTTGAGATAGCAAAGTTTTTGTCGCTGGTACGTTTTGTTTCTGGGGTGCATCTTCTTTCAGTTACTTCAAATCTGGTTATTCACATCTAACTCCCCCCAACCTTTCAGCATTAAAACAACCACCTGTCATTTGGGTCAGGATGGGCCGACAGCCCAGCTGCCGCTCTCTCATTCTCTCTCTCTCTCTCTCTTTGTCACTTTCTCTGTGATAGTATCTTCAAGACCATGATGGACCAAACATCTGGAATGGCCCTTACAGAACTGGAAACGTGGCAAGGTTGGCTTGACCATCAACTGAATTGAACATGCTCTCACATAAAACCTTCTCACAGATTTTACCTGAACTGATGTAAGGAGACAGACAAAAAGTGCTCTAGCACCTAGCTTTCAAATCCTCGACTCCTGAAGTAGAACAGATAAAAGCTAACTCCTGAGGGCGGTGTTGAATGTCAGGCTTGTTGTGATAGGATTGAGGAAGGATGCGGTCATATTGAGAGAGACAGAGAGAGAGAGGCCGTGGAGAAGGGGGAGGAGAGAGTGCTGACCATCTGTGCTGCTTTTGTCCTGCTGCGTTTCAGGTGGGGACGAGAGGGGGACGGTGTGTTCTGGGTTTGGCAGGTCAGGATGGAAGTCCCGTGGGAACAGACAACTCGATTTTCAGGCTCGACCATCCAGTTATGGAGAAGAGCTTTTAGAGCACATATGGACATATAGACCTATACAGACGCACACATACAGTACTCATATATTCGTATTTTTGACTAAATGTCATAAGGCAACCATCTGTCTGCAACTGAAATACTGTATAAAAGTTTTTTGGAGACCAAATTTCTCAATTAAATTGTGGGAAAGAGTTTACTCAGTCAGTACAGTAATTCTTTTGAGTCACCAACGGGGCACAACCTAATGCTTTTTGGCTTTATCATTCAATAAATATTTTAAAAGAGTTAGATTTATCATATTTTTACACAAGCAACACACACACACATCTCTGCTACAATGAACTATTAAAGTTTGTTTCTAGAATCTACTGTTCTCGTACAATTACACACAAAGTGACAGTAGTGCAAAGGTTACAACTTATCCCTGTGGGGTTCATTGTAACAGACAGAGGGTTTGTTGTAAAACTTGCTACACAGCAAAATCACTGGTGTTAAATGTACACTGCTGGTATATACAGTATATGAGTCCCACCCAGTGTGGTGAGACTCATACTATTTTAACACAAACATTTCAGTACTATTCTTTTCAAATACTAGAGCTGGATATTGTTTGTGCATCTGTCTATAGATAGATGTTCACACACAGCATCCATCCATGTTCCTTTATCTAACCATCCTAGTATTATGCAACAATGTGTTTCTGCCCCGCTCACCCCTTCTTTACTTAACAATTTTACTCTACAAATGTTTTAAAACTTTAAAATAAAAACTTAACCGGTTTTCTATTTTATTTGTAGTAATGTCGACTAATAACATTTTACATTTTATTTATGATCTGTCAGAAAAATGGTCTGAAGCTGTCACTGGGGCAGTAAAGGGTCCTAATATGTACTATTTAAGTACAGATATAAATTTGATACAAACATTTACCTTTGACGAGGTACTACACACTTAAGGTGCAAAGGTGTATGTTTTGAAAAGGTACTGCCCTAATGATAGCAAGGGACCTTTTTTGGCCTTTTTTCAGATCATGTACAAAGACAGACCTTTAAAGGGGACAAGATTTTTTTAAGATGTCAAATAAATCTTTGGTGTCCCCAGAGTATGTACTGTATGTGAAGTTTTAGCTCAAAATACCATATAGATAATTTATGATAACATTTTAAAATTGCAGGTGTGAGCAAAAATGTGCCGTGTTTAAAATGCAAACGAGCTGATCTCTGCACTAAATGGCAGTGCCGTGGTTGGATAGTGCAGATTAAAGTATTATCCCCTTTTGACATCACAAGGGGAGCCAAATTTTAATTATTAATCTTTTTTTTTTCACAGAGAATGGTTTACCAAAACTAAGTTACTGGGTTGATCTTTTTCACATTTTCTAGGTTGATAGAAGGACTGGGGACCCAATTATATCATTTAAACATGAAAAAGTCAGATTTTTATGATATGGCCCCTTTAATTTCTTCGAAATAACATGAACTGGTAAATCAAGCATTTCCATTATATCCAGACCATAATTTAAATCCACATAAAACTTTAAATCGTAGGTTTGCAAAACAATGCCCTTGTTCAATGTAGCTCTGTTGAAGACTGTGAGACAACAGTAAATATCACCCATACCAAAATTTTACGAGGCCAAACAGAAACATGTTGAGACTACACTTGCCAGAGTCTTTCACTGTAAACAAAATCCTGGGTTATTTTCAACGGGTCAGGCTGGGTCAAAAGGGGATGAACCTTGCCTGTTGAATTGTAATTTAACCTACGTTATGCTGGTTTGTTTTAATCCAAAATGCTGGGTTGTTTTCACCCATTGTTGAGTCAAATATAAACATTTTCTGGGTTAATTTAACTCATCAACTAACTGAGATCAGCGACCTTCTTTCACGGGAATTCTGAAAATGCATGAGACATAACCTTCGCTGCTAGTAACACACAATTCTTTGCGTCTCCACGATCAACTTGATTTCTTTAAAATACGGCGGCGCTGTCAGCTGTAAATACGAGCAAAGATGTGGTGTTTAAATGTAGTTTTACCTAGAAGTAGATTTAGATCTTACTTCTTGCAAGATTTTGATATGGGTGACCTATCTCACAGTCTTCAACAGGGTATTTTATAAGCCATTACTTTAAGAAAGAATATCATTTTGGGTTTGCGACTTTAATCTTTGCGATTTGACGGATCTTCTATATGCACAAACAGCTCCAAAGATAAAGGAAAACATGAAATCGCATCATATGACCCTTTAAAGTTCAAATTTATCAGAACTCTTTCAACAACCAACACTGAAGCCTCTAAAACTCTAAGCATAACCCTACACTCTAAAAAAAATCCGTAGAAATTGCAGCTGGGTTGCCGGTAATTTACCGTAGATTTAAATTTATGTTATTTACTGGCAAAATTTTGTTCAAAGTTAAATGAACATTTAACATTTACAAGTCTTTGTCTTTACAGAGTAAAACTAAAAAAACAGCATCAAGCAAAACATTCTGGGAAACAAAATCTGAAGCAAAAAACAGAAAAAGGTTGATGATGATTTCTGGTTCCCAGAATGGTTTGCATGAGACTGTTATTGTATAGTTTTATTCTGTAAAGATAAAGACTTGTTAATATTTAAAATGTATTTAACTTTGAACAAACTCTTGCCAGTAAATAACATAAATTTAAATCTACGGTAAATTACCGGCAACCCAGCTGCAATAACATTGTAATTTCTACTGATTTTTTTTACAGTGTACCCTTTATCTAAATTTATGTTTTACCTATTTACAACGGCCATATCACCCTGTAGCCCAAGACAGCTTGCCCACTGAAGCTAAGCAGGGCTGAGCCTGGTTAGTACTTGGATGGGAGATCACCTGGGAAAACCAGGTTGCTGCTGGTAGAGGTGTTAGAGAGACCAGCAGGGGGTGCTCACCCTGTGGTCTGTGTGGGTCCTAATGCCCCAGTATAGTGACGGGGACACTATACTGTCAAAAAAAGCACCGTCCTTCGGATGAGACGTTAAACCGAGGTCCTGACTCTCTGTGGTCATTAAAAATCCCAGGATGTCCTTCGAAAAAGAGTAGGGGTGTGCCCCGGCATCCTGGCCAAACTTGCCCATTGGCCTACTAAATATCCCTCATACTACTTGGCTATATCACTCGGTCTCCTCTCCACTAATAAGCTGGTGTGTGGTGGGCGTTCTGGCGCAATATGGCTGCCGTCGCATCATCCAGGTGGATGCTGCACATTGGTGGGGGTTGAGGAGATTCCCCCATTCATATGTAAAGCGCTTTGAGCACTGGAAAAGCGCTATATAAATGTAACTAATTATTACATAATTTATTTATTTTGTGATACAGAGAATTGTACTCTCCAATCAAATCTATATGTCCATTTTCCCAAAGAACATTATGAAGACTCATTTGTAACTGGGCATTGCAGAGGGAGGAGCTGATGTAACTAAATTATAATATTACAGCTCACTAATGTATGTATTTATGCAAAAACATGCAAGCTTATTTAATTATGTCACCTCTTATACAGATGATTAGGAATATTGCTTTTCTATGGTGGAGAGGGTGTGTATGTAATAAAGAATAACATGCTGTTTCACTTTATTTAGTGATATCCAACTGTGTATGTTTTTCTGTACATTCATGATATACAGAGAAGTGTGTACTTGTTAGGACAATATGCTCTTTTGTTCGAGACGCTTGCCGTATCACACCCTTTAAAGGAACAGAACAGGAATTGAAGTGTTGGGTTATAACCTGCGTGTGTATGAAGGGGGTGGTGTAGTTGGTGACTGTGTCTTTGGCATGCTGTTCTTTGGCATGTTGTTCTACAGGAGAGACCGGACTAATGTGTTTAGCCGTGCTCTGAAACAGGCACAGAAATAAATCTGAGGCTGTATTATTTTCATAGCACTGATTGATTTATTCCTCAGCGAACACACACCTATTTTCACCTACCAACAGAACTTTCCTTGAGTTATGTAGTTGTTATCAAGGTAAAACAGATTCATGTGCTTAGTGCTGATTCATAAACATTGAAGTCACTGTGTACCTCATCAATCATACTTATCTTACTAGATTATTACACCATTTCACGAGACCACATGAAATTTTAAACCCTGCCCTCATGTTTATGAATGATACTGCCAAAGAAAGTATTTTACCTGTTACAAATATGTTTCACTACTTTGCCTGCTGTCCAAAGAGAGCGAAACCTGAGGCCGGGGTTCGAGCCCCAAGCTCAACCCCACTGCAACAGAACTGCGTGGAGGAAGAAAGAGAGCAGTGAAGGAGGAGATGGGGAGGAGGAGGGATACAGGAAGAATTGCAGCTGGACGCAGAGGTCTGGAGGTTGTCTTATATAGGCTCATAATGATGATTGACAGGCCTGAATGTTTAGTCTCCTCCCTAACCTACGCTTAGAACTACATTTAATGGATTTTATTTGAACCTATTGCAAAGGTCATCCAACCTTTTTCAGGGCAATGACCCCTGGATAGAGATGAGAAGTAGGGATCCCCAGTATAGGTATTTAATTAAGACATTTACAGTTTGTTATGATGGCTACGTTAAATGCAAATAACAACTAACAAATATAAATAATATATTTAATTGTGGGAACTATCTATCCATGTATCCATGTAACCTTCTGAAAAATCCAGCAAAGACCAGCTAGACCAGCTTAAAAAGTGACCAAAATACAGACGGCTTGCTACACCAGCAATGCCAGCTAAAACCAAGCTGGGAGACCAGCTATAACCAGCTCACCAGCTTATGCTGGTCTTAGCTGGATTTTTCAGTATCTATCTATCTATCTATCTATCTATCTATCTATCTATCTATCTATCTATCTATCTATCTATCTATCTATCTATCTATCTATCTATCTATCCTCAGTTAACTCAGTAGCAAAGTTTTATGTTTCACTCAGGTGTAACAGTCTACTGTATCAGTTTAGTTGTTGCAGAGCAGCAGCCCTCCAATTACAGCACGCGCATATGGTGACGTGAATGCGCCCGTGGTCCAAATACTTGAAGCAGTTGGACAGCAGATAGAGCGAGACAGCCGGAGAAAGAAACACGGGACTGGAGGTACACTGTATATCGGTACAGCGGGGAAGCACGATAAGCACGACTACGGTAATTGATCTCATTCTGGACTCTTTAACATCCTATAGTAGGCTACTACTGTGCTTTAACGGGACAGGGTTTAATCCGCGTTTCTTCGTTGCGATGACATGCGATGTTTAATCTGCTCGTGTAGGGCATCATCATCATCTCTCTATCTGCCCGCATATGCTGCTTCTGGTATTAGGTAATATACACTAGCTATCTGCTGGGGCGACCAGATCTGCCAGGTACTGATGCTGTACTTTACGTTTTAATGCAATGGCATCCCTTATTTGATGCTTTCTCCAGAAATGCAATACAATCGCGCACCTCGGACGAATTCGCTTGCGTTTTAACTTCGCGTCGCTGTTCAGATGCTGCATTCGGGTTGTGCTGGTGCATCTGCTGTGCTGAAATATTTATAAGGCTGTAGCTGAAGGAGACAAACACTCACTGTGCTGTAATGTGATACAATTTTCATTGAACGGACTGGATGAAATGCTTGCCCACATAAACTTTTCAATGTGTTAATATGGATTATTTTTTTGAGAAATACTACTTAAATTAAATCTGTAAAAATGTGTTGTTGGATTAACAGTGTATGTCTGGTGTTATCATTTTTTGCATCCTATGGCCAATGTTGGTGTTTATGATATTATGGCATTTATGCATCTAAATGCAACATGACAGCCAGTCAGATCTCGTGAAGATTTAACAGGAAAATGTGATACTCGTGCAAGATCGATAGGGAAACTTGGGTAGGACTGTCGAGTCTCGCCGTAAATAATGAATTGAGCTCGTGCCCGCCTCTGCGCGTTCCTCATTCATCCAGTGCGCGTGAGAGGAGACAGCAGCAGTAGCAGACGGCCCACGCGTATCGTGCTGACACCAAAATATTAGCTCGAACTTCGACTCAGATACATTATAGACACAACTGGACTATTTTTCATTTTTCTTTTACAAGTAAGTAACGTTTTAAAATCTTTACGGGCTCAGGTTTTGTGACAGTTTTGCTGTATCGCGGGAGATTCGCTTAGATATCAGTTTGAGACTCGTTTGGCTCAGCGGTTCTGTTACAAGTTGCATTTAAAAAGTTGCTTTCTCATCGCTGACAGCCAAAATAAGTTTAGACTTGTTTGCATTCGCGGTTTGCATGTTGTTTAATTTTCCATTTCTGATCTAGGGGAAGTTCTCACGGTGGCTCTCGGTTTTAAACGCTCGCGTTGTGTTTAATTTGTTTCGGTTTCAAGTGCGTTAATGACGCGCACGTGTATCAGTAATAGACCGTGTTATGTTATGTTTCTGTATGTAATAGACTCTTATATGTAAAGTCTTTTTAGTAAGGCTTGATGATCATCTCGCAGCAGGTGCTTATTGTGAAGGGACTTCCGCAGTTTCACACCCCATCTGCACTGCGAGTTAACGACGCGACAAATCAGATCGCTCCCGTTATAACAAATGAACGCCGCGACGCGGAAGAAATCTTGATGTCGGTGCCTCAAATAACCAAAGATTTTGTTTAGCCTATGTGAGCCGACTCGACAACTGTTTACTTTAATACACTGACAATGCACTGACTGTGACATACTTTGCATTTTCAGTATAGTGTGTTTATGTTTTATGGCTGTTTTTGTGCTTGGCGCTGTTTTGAAATCTGAAGTCAGAATTTTAGGAATGCTATTGTGTTGTATTGTTTACAATAGTATGCACACAGTAACAATATTGTGCATTGTTTGTTTACAACTACCATCCACTCTCGTGATTTTGTCCTATTTTTTTTACAAAGGTAACCACATTTTAAAGCAGATTTTTTTTCATTTAGCAAAAGCATTAAAAAAACGTGAAAAATATTCATTTGTGAGTAATAAAGTAATGCGGAAGTCATCTGTAGTCTCTCTAAATTTATAATTATATAAAAACTTGTCGGAATTGTTTATAAATTGTGTAAACCCTCTGACGATCGTTTCTGTTAAAATGCAAAATTTACTATTAAACAATTTTGAATTATTTTATGGACTGCTATAAAGGCATGGAAGAATTTAAATATTTGATCATTTCTGATTGGCTGATGCCAAGTTACCACAGTTTTAGTGTAGAAACAGCAAATGGGGACAGTAACTACATTGGAATTTTGGCATTAACCTTTTTTTTCTGTGGCACAAGTAACATGAAATGACACAGTGTTTGACTTCGTACATATTCATGTTTGTGTGTGATCTGGAATATTAACACTTTTACAAAACAAAGAGCATAACTGTGAAGCTGTTTCCGCATGCTATCGGTTCATGCGTTACTTCCGTCCATCATCACACACACACACACACACCTACACTTCCCTCAGTCAGTGACACACACACATTGCTGTGAGCTCAGGATCTGAAACGCTAAAAATGCTTGGCACATTAGCTGAAAATAGCTTGTGGCTATCACATATTGCCTCAAGTTGAAATGCAAAAGATTGCACTTGTTTGGAAGGAACGAATTCTCTTGAGAGAGAGAGAGAGAGACAAGTTAAAATGTATTTATTTAAAATTTCTGTCTGGGCCCAAGCAGTCTGTGTTTGTGCCAAAACACAAAGTATAAAGACTGGAATGCAAGAAATACAAAAACGTATTTTCTTGTTGCGTGTTGGTATACTGTTGGTTTAGGTTCTTCTTGCACAACTTTTGATATGGGACAGTTCACCCAAAAATTACTATTTATTCCGCATTTGCTCACCAGCATATATGTTATACCAACCTGAATGACTTTCTTCAGTGAAAAAGTTTTTTTTAAATGTCCCAATAATGAAAGTGAATAAGAAGTGGGGTAGTCAAGATCCCAAAATGCTTCAGTCCATATTTGTTTGCAATGAGTGCAATGTTTTAAATGTGTTTCACAGGAGAATGTTAGTCATATAGGTTTGGATCAATGTGAGGGCTAGTAAATACAATAACATTTTTGGTGTGAAGGTCAAGTTAAAGGTATCTCTGACCATCCAGTAGATGCATCTGTTCTGAGCAAAGAGGACAGACACTCGGAGGTCAATGGGTAGATGTGAAGAGGTCACAGACTTTTTGTCTCTTGTTCCCCTTGTGTTTATTTTTATCAGGTTTCATCTTCTGTTTGTCTTTTGGAGGTCCTAGAAGGCACGACTTTGACTGTTCTTTAATGATGGGGTTTAGGGACTGAATGATCCTTAGTTTTTGTGCTGTTGAACTTGGAAGTTCAAGAAAGTTGGCAGCAGAAGAGTAGACTATGTCCCAATGGCTGTCTGTATGAATTTTTTGTTTAAAGTTGTCAACCTATGCCCAGAGAAAAGCATAAATTCTCTCTTTGTGTAGAGGGTTTCACAATATCCTAAATTCGTGGTCTTTTTTAAACCCCTGGTCCTGGTAAGCACTACCGTGGACAATCTAAGGGTGTTTTCACATATACACTGTTTAGGTCGGCCCAAATGACGTGTCGCTCCGAGTACGGTGCGTTTGGGTCAGTGTGAACACAACAGCCGCACTCAGGTGCGCACTAAACGGCCGCTCCGAGACCGCTCCAAACAGGTGGTCTCGGAGCGGCTGTTGCCGAACTCTGGGGCGACCCACCTGTGTTGTGAACACTGCTGGACCTCGGGCCGAACCAAATACAGGAAGTTCTCCACATGTTTGAGCCACTGGGCTTTCGTTGTGACGTGAGCCGGGTGTTATATTGTGGGTTAACAACAAACAAGCCAATCCTGGTCCGTTGCATAGAGATTCGCTGTCTCCTTTACGTTTGAGCTGATGATTTTATAAATGCATAGCTGTCCTCCACACACAAATAGTGACATTACGGGCTTTTTAGCAAACGGCTCCGTGAGAAAGGCTTTAATAGAACAGCTATGCAATTTCGCGTTAAAGCAAAGAAACTTCGCAAAGACGTGCATCGTTTATCTCTACATCTTGATAGCTGCGCTCTCCCTGTCAGGCTGGTTGTCGTGGAAACGTGGGGGTGGTCATGAGACGGTAAGAGCTGTCAGAGACCAATGACAGCGCTGACCGTTGTCACATGGTGTACGTTGCAGCATTTCGAGTAAAGTAAAAAATATATATATGTGAACACGGACCGCACTAACTGAAAAATTATACAATGTATTTTGGTGCGCTCCGAGGCCGCACCACGGTGCGCACCAACATATGTGAAAACAACCTAATAAACATAAATTTAGGGTGTAAAGTTGCGTCAAAGTTGCTGATCGTGACTTTTATCCATAATAATGTCAGCATTGTTGATGAAATGCAACTCTTTCAAAATGCATTGCTTTTTTAAATAATCAGGAATTTAAATGGGTTGCATTGCAAGTCTTTTTATTATTATAAGCAGCATTAACTCAGAGATTACACTTGGATGTCTCTTTGGATTAATAACTAATCCTAAGTATGTCAGGCATTGCTCTTCAATGCATTCATCAAAACTTCCTCTTTTGTATTCTATAAAAGAATCGATGTTATGCAGGTTTGAAACAACACAAGGGGTTTGAATTATACCAAAAATTGATTCGTTATAAAGCAGTTTTGGTCATTAAATCCCACCAGAGGTCTTATATAGATTCCGATGCAGTACTGTATATGTGGCTGTGTTGGACAGAATGAATAAGCATCTATCCACCTAATCACCTGTCTGTATTAGTGTCTCTCTCTCACCTTTGTATTCCTCCATTGCTTTCTTAACCGATCAGAGCTATTTCTGGCACCTCTCTTAGCTGATGGGAAAAGCTGACATTGCTAACAGAGAGGGGAATTTGATCTAGCCAAAGCCCACTTCCTCGTCCAGAACCCGGACACCAGACACTGTCCACCTCTCCAATGCCAGGACATCTGATTTACTGTCTGCTGTTTGCATGACAAAGAAAGCCTTTCTACCGAGAGTGTTTGAGAAAAAGCGAGAACAAGACAAACAGGAAGAAACTTTTTCTTTCAAAAGCAGAAGTATTTTTCACAAGTTTGAGGTATCGCAACTGCCATAGGTCCTATGCAAACAACAGTCCAAGTGTGCATTGTTATCGTTGGTTAGCAGCAGCCATTTTTGGATATCGTGTCTGGCAGTGCCAACAGAATTTGGCACATTATATGTTTGTATCTTGGCCGCTGAATGTACCTTCATCTGTCTAATAAGTGAGGTGCATGCTGTGAAAGGCCCATAAAAGACCTGGCACGTAGCTTACAGTTAAAAAAAATGCAAAGAAAGCTGTGCATTTTCTCTAGCCTTTCATTTACTCCGCCTTAGCCGGTTTTGGGCACTTTTCTAATGAGCTCACTGGGAGACCAACTCGCCGACCAGTGATAAGCTAAACCAAGTGGATGTTGGCTTAAGCAGATTAGCTGATTTTTGTATAATTTAATGCAAAAATGTTACATATAGTGCCTTTAATATAGCTAATTTGGCTGTTTTGGGGTCTAAGGGAGCAATCGAAGAGCAAGGTAGTACTAGTAAGTGTAAACTTGGTCATGAGTGATAAAGGAAGGGTGCTATGGAATGAAGGACTGGGGCTCCTGCGGGGGTGTGCCGTGTAAAAGTGCCCTGTGCTGTGTCAACAGGCAGTTTGTGTATACGTGCATGTTTAAGGCCGATGTCGGGGTGACAGGAGCTGCAGAAATGCATCCAGATCTAACACAGGCATGGAAATAAATGGCCATGTAAGGTATCTGAGAGTCGGCGAGATAACGATTTTTTTCCTGGGGATGGACACACATTTCTGCACATATACCGTATAATGATGCTGCTATATTTATTTTTTTATTTTTTTGTGCGTGACACCATATGTAAAATACATTTTGCTTTATAAAATGTTTTCGAAATAAGCCGGTTAGGGCTGTGTGGCTCTTTCTGCTTGCTATATTACATCTCACAGCATGGAAATGAAAAGGTGACCTGGAGAAATTTCATACAAATCTTTGTGGAAAGTTTCCAACCGTTCTCCCATTAAATCTTTTATAGTTTGAAAAAGATCCGACGTTTCTTTTATGCTTTCTTAAATATTTAAATATTGGCAACATGCCATGTAGATCGTAAAAGCTTTATTTACATGTACCGCCAGCTAATAAAAATAAATTGTAAGAGAGAGCAGTTTTTAATTTCATTTCTTTCTTCACAGCACATACTGCAGAATGAGCTACGTGCCTAAGAGTTAAGGGTGAGTTCAAATCTCTGACCCACCACATGAGTAATCGTAAGTGCTTTAGCGTGCACCACTAAAAGGCATTTTAATACAGTGTGATTCATAAAACGCTTATAAAGAGATGCAGTTCTATCCTAGATTTAGGTGAAAATGACGTGTCTCATTTATCCTGCCTTCCTTTCGAAATACTCATTGCATGGCATAAACCGTGTTGCTTGAATGTTATGCAGCAATTAATCCCCTTTTGACCTCGTTGTTTTAAAAAAAAGTCTGTCATGGATCATGTAGATATTCAATTAAAGGTTGGAAGGTAGATTGCTTCCCCATCTGATAGCATGGGTAATTTAATAAGGGATACTTCTAGCATGTTGGCGTCGCCAGGGCCGATGGAAGGAAAGAAAGGGGGTAATGAAGAGATGGGGGGTCTGGGACACTTTGATTTGTTCTGCCTTGATGGTCATCACCCCTTTGCCTCTTCAGAGAATTAACCAATTAGACCCGGCGGCCGGCCCGGTAAATTCGCCGGCACACTATTAGACAGATGAAAGAAGACCTCTGTTTAGCCTATAAATGGGTGAGAGGAATATTGATAAAGACACGGCAGGGTTATTGCGTTCATTCTGGCACATGATGATACAGTACTTGTTATTTTATTTCCCACAATGCCGTGTGTGTGAGTTATGGCAGCGAAAATTAAGCTGCCAGACTTAATTGTAGGAAATGATCCAGGCCGAATTGTTCTTTTGTGACAGAACTGCACTTATCTGACAGTGATCTTATTCACCGTTTTAGAAGTGCGCGGTGGCTGTTGAAAGCTCTATAATGACTGTCGGCCTGTTCATTAAGGGTAATTGGTAATGTTGCTCAGTTCTGGGTCTGTGTGCGTGTGGGTGAATGATTTCATAAGTGGATGGGTTATAAAAAATGCCAGGCTTTCAGTAACGATGGAATTTTTGTCTCTGATTGTCCTATGTAACAAATCACAAACGAATGTGTAATGTTTGCACCATTAATAAAAACAATTTGAGATCAAAATTGCTTCTCTTTGTTAAATAACCATGACAAGTGCCCGGATGTCATTGTGCTACTTTTCCAACATTTTCAAATCAATTGTTTTCAGTGTTATTAGTAGATAAAAATTTTGAATAATTTAAGGGATACCCCTGCCAAATATCAAAATTACCTCATGATTAACTCACCCCCAAGCAATCTGAGATGCATATGTCCATCATTTTTCAGACGAGCACATTAGAAATTATTTTAGTAAATGTCTTTGCACTTCCAAATTTTATAATGGCAGAAAACAGTTCTCTTCTGACTTTAAACCCCAAAAAAGTGCATCCACCCTTCACAGAAGTAATCTACATGGCTCCAATGGGTTAATAAAGGTCTTCTGCCATTACTCGATGTGACTGTGTTAAAAATATCCATATATTGGACCTTATAAACTGTAATAACTAGGTTCTGATAATGGCGCCATCTTGGACTTATGAGCGAGTTTTAGCGTACTAAGCACTTGTGGCTATGGGTATGTTGCGCAGTGACGCTAGTTATTATAGTTTATAAAGTTTAAAAATAGGGATATTTTTAATACAAAATCGCACCAAAACTTCTGCTGACAGCTTCAAGTCGTAAACGTTTATTGGCAGTTGCAGTGATTATTATGGAACTCTTCCAGTATTTACCCATTTTGATAATTTATGCAAATATGAATAACTCTTTTGTTTATCATGCCCCAAAGAAGGCTATTTTATAGTTAAAGGCGGGGTGCATGATTTTTTTTAAAAACCCTTTGGAAAAGAGAGTTGGGCCGACTACCAAAACACACTTTTACCCAATCAGCAGTAAGGGGCTTGTCTACTAACCGACATCGTGGCCTGGGTTGCGTATGTGTGGGTCGGGTCTATCAAAAGAAAGTCCAGATTCTATTGGGGTAGGGGAATGTTTGTTTAGGTGGTTTCAAATGTCAACACTGGCTTTCAGAGATCATGCACCCCTTTAACAGTTTATAAACTGTTTTGGTTTACTTGTGTGAAAATGGCACTCAATTATTCCAGGCACTCAGTTTTTGCTTATTTTGTGTTGGTAGGCCTGCTTGTAGGCCGCTGTACATATGTATGCCCTTCAGTTGATTAACAGGAAATTTTTGTCAATTTTAGTTATTTTATTATTGTGTAATCATTAGATGCGTATTTACAAGCTGAACTATTTTTACATTGACACGCCGTCTTATTGCAACACTCACGCAACAACCACAGATGTCCCGCAGATAGGCCTTCATAAAAACTCGCCAATCACTTGTTTATCTGTTAGGTACTGCGTAATAAAAATGCACATTACTAATTTCTGTTCCTCCAGCCAAATGTACTTACTGGCTTCAGCCAACAACCCCTTATGCTTGCAGTCCATGATGTCTTCCGATGCCACCAACAGTATCTGAGTGACATCTTCCTATACTGCTGCAAAATACAAAGTATATACAGCTCACAGTATGTATTTATTTTTATGTTGTTTTCGTGTCTGTTAAAACTTTCAGTTGACATGAATAATGGAGAGCGACAGAAACAATGCAGTTGCAATGCAGAATTGTTCACATGTGTAGCACAGCTCACATATGCACCACATTGCATGTGTGGAGAACATTTGTGACTCCGTGAAATCCAGGCTAAAGTCTCATCATCTAATTTTGAGATTAGGAGCATGAAATTGGGTAATACAATCGATCTAGGTTGTTAACCAATGAAGCAGGCCATTTAAAACTCAATTTAAATAAACCACTCTTGTAAATACTGTGGTTGCAGCTGTCTGCATTAATGCTATATCTCAACTTGCCTGGAGTGTATAGTTAACCTCCGCACCACAGAGCAGACAAAATCGGTACATTTTATTCCAATGCACTCCTAGCCACCTGAGAAATTTGATTACCTGCTGCAATGCGTCAGGCAGGTACAGGGACGGTGTGTGACTATGTGAATTTAGTTTAGTCGTAAAGCAACGTTTATATGTGTGCATGAAAGATAGACAGACAGACAGACAGAAGGGGGTGTTTAATGAGGAAGGAAAAAGATTCCTCAGTAATGATGTCCAGAACTTTTCGTAACATCTGTCCAGGCTGAACTATTCACACTGTTCATTAATACCAGCCAATGTGCACTGAACACTGTCTCCTCACTGCGGGCTTTCATAATGATATCTGCTATTATTTCAGATTTTTGCTATTATAGTCTATAATAGAACATTTTTAACTATAATATAATATAATAGCTACATATAATATTTAGCTCAGTTTTATAGGATATACAATGGTTTCACATTACACAAATGTGTATATGTGTGTATCTATAACATTAAGGTTGAATATTCAGGAAAGACTCAATTTTTCCCTCTTACTGTTTTAAAGGAACAGTATGTAGGATTGTGGCCAAAACTGGTATTGCAATCACAAAACGTGTGGCTAAAACTGATACTGCAATCACACAGCTGGTGGCCAATATACCAAACGACAACATAAACATCAGTTGAGGGCTGCAACTCCACTTTTTAAATGACAATATCCTGGCCAGACCGCTGTTGTGAGTGATATAAGTATTTGAAATGAAAATTATTTCTTAATGTCTAGTGACATTTTAGGGCCATTTAATGATTAATTGATATAAATTTCTTACATACTGTTCCTTTAAATATTGCATAAATGTAGTAATGTCATGTCATCCATTGCAGTCATTTTTCTAAACTATAATAGCAGAAATCAGTAATGCATATGAAATGCAAGTGACATCACTTAAAATACATCATCGCCATTGTTTTGTCTCAAGATGCACACCAGTAATGATTTTTGTAAGGTATCTTTGTAAAAACAACTTAAATGTCCTAAAATAACTAAGGCCTGGTCCTGACTTAATCTAAACCCTGTTCGGGAAACTGCCCCATAGTATATTTCGTATAAACATATAGTACAGATCGACAGTTTATTTGTGGCAACACATAATTGGTCACTTATATGAGGTCCGGTATGTCATTTTCGGAAGCAGAGACACAAAGTTAAAAAAATGCTTAGCATACAGCCACGTGAAATGTTGGGCATTCAGCAGCACGCATGACCGCTACCCGCACCAGTGCCAGACGCGTCAAGTATAATCCAGGCTTCAGATTCACAGTAGAGCGTAGCGACGTTATGTATTTGTGCACAAAACCTGTCATGTGAGCGAGAAAAATTTTGCTTTTGTGGTGGGCCGACCAAAATATATGGAAAAAGTGTATATGATGCACCATTGACACCATTAAAAAAATAGCCAGTATATGCATAGCTGCACACTTGTGATGGTGTCATGGATCATTTTTTGCATACTGTTTGTTTTGCACATTGTAACGGCATACTGTAAAATAACCTGGTGCGACACATTTAAACAAATCCACTTCTATTATAAAGCCAAGAAAGCTCCTATGTGTTGGGAGAGTATGAGTTCTTTGCTAGGTGCAGACGTTTTCCAGAATTGCTATAAAATCCGTATAGGCATATTCTATCAACTAACATATTTGTTGTCACACAATGTGCACTGCTATACCACCCAGCTTAAATTACTAAACTCTGGACCCTTTATTTTGGCTCTCGAAAATATTGATTTCCTCAAAGCTAGTGTTGTCCATCCTTGGCATGTCATTGAACCTCACAAACTGTTTTTTAAACTTCCTGTGGCAGTTCGTGGTTGCATCCATCTGCTAAGCTCTCAGGAGCAAAGTGTAATTGGAAATCTTCCTCGTGTCAAAGGACATCCCCTCCTGCATACCTTTCCTTCTTTTTTTTAAGGTTGACAAGTTGCTTACTCGCTCACACATGCAGTCTTACACACATGTGCGTTGTGCACCTGCAGTGATATTTTCAAGTCAAGGTGAACAAGATATAGGAGGGAGGACATGTATAGAAAATATATAGCTTGCATGCACTATGGGTAAAATTGTCTAATGTTATGCAAACAAGATTAGGTGAACTGCTGTCATGTGATGTAAGCAATAAGCATACTGTATATGAACGATTTAAACCTGCTCTTTTCACAGCCTGTCTAACGCCTATAGCGCTTACCCTTGTTTCATGTATTGCAGGGCCTGCCTTACCGTGGGTTCACACCAGCCGTGCTTGAGGCGCCAAAATTTGCGTCTTCCGCGTCTAGTTTGCTGTTTGAACATTTTGAGTTTACTTGCTTCATTTGCGCGTGAAATTCTAGTCATCAAGACATTCACACGAAAATTCATGTCATGGGATGGGCTTCTGCGACTCCGCTTGCTTCCTGTAATCATGTCTACTAGAGCAAGCTCCTGATTGGTTAACGAGGCACGTTTTTCTGTCAAAGTTCAACTTTTCAACATTTTTCAACTCGCGTGTTGCCGCGCCAATACTCAATTCGAGGTTTTTGTGCGAACGAGGCGTAATCTCATCTACGTGCCGCGCTAAATGACTCATTTGCGCCACAAGGCCTCCAGAGGCGCGTCAACGTGGCTTCACATTGACTTAACATTGAAATCACTCGTGCTTGACGCCTCTACCGCGGCTGGTGTGAACGCAGCATTAAGGGGCGGTCATACTAGAACAGTGGTCTCCAACATGGTGCCCACGTTTCTGGCCTGATGCATGTGTATAAATGAAAGTCAGTTGAACGAAAAAGTGCAGTGTCGCCATCCTATTACTCTCTTTAGGCCAGGATTTTTCCGCCCCATAATTCTTTGTGGTTTTTCACTGACAACACATCTTAGTTTGTTGGTTTATTTCAGATTGGTCTTTATTTTCATTTATGTGCAATATTCACCCATATTAGTTAAAGTATATGGATTAGGATGCTGTGTTCTGGCTGGCACAAACATGATAGTGAACCTTTAATCTGTGTGATGGCTATGATTTGTATACCGGCCCGATTGTCTCTCCTGATTAGTTTTTAGTGATCAGGCTTAATGTGGATGGCATTAGCCGGGTTAGTCTGGTGGCTTACTGGAAAGAGGTAAAACTGGATTCTGTATTTCGCTTTTTATGTCGAACCCTGATCGCGTCACAGCGGGGGTAGATTGTCAGCTGCTGCTAATTTCAACCCGTTCCTTGTTTGCGGTCTATTTACGGATCAGGGGCACAGTCTTGAACTGCCTGTCACTCAAAGAAAAATAAACAAACATGCTGGACACAATTGGCAATGCCAAGAAAACCGCAGTTATCAGTAATGCTCTGGTTAGCATTTTTTAAGGTTCCGTTGCAGATCTGATTGGCAGATCTGATTGAGCTATCTGACGTGACAACCATGCCCATATTCAAATTAGCAGAGCGATGTTGATTTTTTTCAGTTTTGGAAGATCTATTGATACTTGTTAGAAAGGCAAAGGTCCTGGTTTAATCCCTTTTTTTATTTAACCCAGATTTGGGTTAAAAAGTGACGAACACAACTGTTAGGTTAAATTACCCAAAAATTATATTTTATTATATTATATTTACATTTGATCAAACACTGGGTTTAAACAAGCCAACATAGATTAAATTGCAACTCAACAGGTTGAGTTTGTCCCTTTTTGGCCCACCGCTGAATTACAACTAATCAAGCGTTGTATTGATTAAATGAACTGTCACTTTGAATGAAGGGGTCGGCCTAATGTATAAATGTAGATTATTACTATAGGGCTGTCAATTTAATGTTCGTTTAGTGTGTTTTTTTAATGAAAAATGTATCATGAGCCCTGAGCTGTACTTAAATTAAAATCATGAATAAAGTAGACAGCACTTTCTGAAAGCACACGAAACATAAAAGATTAAGGAGCAAAGACAAAACCCTGTTCTTCTTGGTTCGACCCCTTTACAAGCTAAGTACAAGCAAATGCTGTTTAGTCAGTCACATTTTTGTTTATAGGGCATTTTAAAAACAACAATTGTTGACTAACATGCCTTACAATTAAAATACAACATCTGTACAAAACACTAAAATTACCCCATCATTTACTCACCTCATCATTGCCATCATATGCACTGTGACGAAACGCTCGTGGCATTTTTTAGCTAGATATGTTTATATTAAAATGCAATGTGTCGATAACTAAATAAGTTTTCTCTTACAAACATATCATATTGTTTCGTTTTAGAAGACATGTCCTTCATTTTGACTTCAAACAATTGGGGTACTATTCAATGTCATTACAAAGATATGATGAGACAGGATATTATATGACTCTAAAAGTCATATACACCGGGATTAAAGGAATATTTCACCCAAAAAATGAAAATGCATCATTTACTCGCTCTCATGTTGGTACAAACCTGTATAAATTTCTTTGTTCTGACAAACACAAAGAAAGATGTTGGAAAAAAGAATACTATGGAAGTCAATGGGGTTTCTGATCCTTTGTATTCATCAGAAAAAATACATTTATACAGGTTTGTAACAACATGTGAGTGAGAACCATCTCTTTAAGGTTAGTAAATTATGGGGTAATTTTTATTTTTCTATAAACAATAAAAAAAAGACAAAATACAAAAATTAAAAGGGCATTTAAAAAGTAAATTAAATAAATTTGGCAACTAAATGATGCTTTAAGGTTTGTCGGTGTTACCTCCGAGCAGCACACAATGTTTGTGTTCTGCCTCTTTATTTTTGTGAGCCTGTAACTGTGATGGGCTGAGCTCTGTCTGCAGCAATTTCACTGCCTGCTTCTCCGCGGTACCCTGGGAATTCTCTGACCCACTTTGCCTTGCGGTCGGAGTTATTTTTACGTATTAGGAGGAGAGCAATACAATTATCCACAATATCTGTCTTTTTGCTTTCAGTGTCATCTTTTGTTGCATGTTTTCCGAGGTTATTATTAAGAGGATGGTTGAAGTAACAAACATTCCTTTTGGAGATTCCTTTTGCTGCTCAAAGTATCAAATCTTGCAATATCAGTATTATCACTCTAAGCGAAGAAGAAGCATCCGAAATCGCAGTCTCACCAAAATGTATGGGGCAAAGTGTGCCTGCGTGCATTCGCATGCAAACGAAAATGGTCTTTGTCAGCGAATGTTGTATCAGCAATATCGGTTGCGGATGGTGCAGTCTCTGGAGATCCGGCTCTGAACGCATGTAAACCTGGATCTTTATTACACTCCCCCTTTCTTACCACGAGGTCACTGCGGTTGCATTTACATTGCAGGAGCTCTTTGTTTCATTTTCGAATTAAAGGTTCTGGCCCAGTTTAACCTCGAACCCGGGTTAACCTCAGTAATGTAGCTGGTTCAGAGGCGTGTCGGCAGACGGCTCTGGACATAAAGACCTCACTGATTATAAGCTTTCAATGTTAATCTGATTAGAGGCTTTAGATATCTCTGTGCTTTCTGATGGTACTAATGCCGTTGTTACATCTCAGATGTGCGGTGGATGTGTCTGTTAGAGAAAATGCTGTTTTCACCTCCTCACCTTTTTTTTTTTGTCATAACACAGCACAGCACACAATGAAACAGATTTCACGATCTCTATTAGCACCGTCGGTTGTGTTTTTTACACATTAAGATGAACTTGATTCGTTCTGTGCGATAGATTCGGGTGACATTGACCTCTGCTTATTAGCAGGTTCACAGCCGCTGCTTGCCGTGTGGGTAAGGTAGAGCTAAAACGACGACAGCGTTAAACAAGCCGGGGGAAAACATGTGCTCGACCTCCGTTCGCACCCTCTCTTAACACCCTGGAACGGGAGGGAGCGCGTCTCCATGGTAACTGCAGAAGTAAAATAATTGGGTATGGCCCAGATTGTGTTACGAATGATGTATGGAAAAGGGGCATGTTCCCCATGGGATCTAGTTTTTTTTATTGTTCCTAAATCTAGCTTGCTGTGAGTTATGTGCATCTAACTGAGAAATGCATGATTTTTTTGCCATGGTTTGGTTTAACAGTGAGGATTTTTTTTTTGTTTATGTTTTTTTCTAATTTAATTTATTAAATATTTAAACTGGATTTTCTTCACAAAAGAAACAAAGTTTACATTTTAAAGGTTTAACCTGCAACAAAATGTTACAATGTCTTCTTGTTAAAGTCGGCATGAAACGGAAGTAGCAATTGTCTTATTTTCCCTGTGGTGAAGTATATCTAAATGAAACGGGTTTTGAAATGACAAAATGGTGAGCTGGACTTGAATTTGTCCATTAAGGAATTGATTTGATCGTTGGAAGTTAAGTCCCTGCTATTTGCTAATCGCTGCAGTCTTTTCCTGGACCCCACTCCCTGTCATACCATATAACTGAAAGTTTTGTGGAGGAGAGGAGATTTGCATTTTTGATTAAAGATTATGAGGGCATTAAAAAAAAAAGAAAAATAAATAAAGCTCACAGTTACGTATTTGTAAAAAATTGGGAAAAAAATTACAGCTTTTCATTTCAATTTTATTGTGACTTCAAAAAATGTGATAATACACGTCCTTTTTATACCAATAATTATCTGAATCAATTGGACAACAAACATTTTCTAAATTGAATAAAATCAATACAATTTGTGATGCTGTGAAAACCCAGCCAAATTTCTTTTTTTTGCCATTTCTTCATAAAATCATGCGACACAATGTAAAAAAAACATTCTGTGACAATATAACCTTTATATCTTTGAAGATTCAGGGCTCGCAAAATCGCTTGCCCCCTGTCCCAGGGCTATTGTGAATTCCTGGTGGGCTACCAAAATATATCTCCGATCTAAGAGAGGAAAAAAATATTTGAATGTTTTTGCATTCTCTTACATTTGGTTAGGTTATTATATTGTATGTATTTCAAGCATCGTGTATTGAAATCACGTTTGAATGCATGCTCGCATTTACTTTCACTTTCCATTCATTCGCCATCACTCGAACTGTACAGGGTGCGGCAATACTGATTTGTCATTGATGCTCTGGACCTGTTATGCACAATTTCCTCACGTAACAAGTGAAATATCCCACAGCACGCTTAAAAGTGATTTAGATGCGCAGTGAAGAGAATTTGCTAACGTACTGGCTGTTATGTTAAAAATCCCTGACAAGAACAAAGAGCAGAGAAGTGCAGTTTGCTGTAGCTCAGGGTAAATCAAATATCATGGTTTGATTTATCCAACAATTGCTATGACAAAATATAACCCCAACATTAGAGGTATAGATTGAATATTTCTGTACTGTCAAAACTACTGTATGTTCAGAAGCTCGCACACCGAGAGTAGCGTTTCCGACAACGCGCACACAATTCAGTTCCCTCTCTTGTCTTTACTGGAAATATACACACAAAGCAATTTCGGCATGTAAAACAATTATGAACATCTTGAAGTAAATATAATTAATTCAGAAAGAAATCAGATTTGTGACATTTGGCTCCGTGCAGAACTAGTTTTTAAAGTGACAGTAGCCCCTATTTTTCTGATTGGAAAAATAATCCAGTCTGTGACTGGAAAAAATTTTATATTTCTTGTGATCCATTGAGCCACTATTTAATTGTGAGTAGAGATGGGCAGGAACAGGTTTGCATGTAAATTTATTAGGGATGTAACGGTATCAAAAATTCACGGTACGGTAGTATTTCGGTATGATGCCCACGGTACGGTAATTATTGAAACATTTGCAGGAAGAAAAAAAAACAAATGGAGACTTGGAAAAACTCCCATAAGTGTTTATTAAACAAGACTGAACATTACAATGTACAAAGTGTAGTGAAGTGTTTACAATTTTCATAAAAAGGACAAAAAAATTAAGTTTCATTTTAGTTTGTCGACTTTAAACAACTCCCAATCAGTCAGGTTTTAAGAATTGAGTGACTCCCTCAATTGACCTAGTTTTAATTATTATTAAAATTAATGCTAATGCTTGGTACTCCTATGAAAGCAACGGTTGTGATTGTAGAATCAAGAAAAGATGATGAGTTTTAAGATGGGTCAATTCCTGAAAACAAAAACAACCCAGTAAAAAATGAAAATTGCTTACTTATTGTAGCTGGACTTAGAGCTGAGGTCAGCTCACTTAATACAGGGGCGCGTTTCCCAATCGGAAGTCTGCAGCCTCTATGGGTCGCATTTGTAGGCTGCATACGTAACGAAGACCGTCTTATTTCAAAATATTAACATTTTTCAAGTTGACTATTATTCTTATTTAATCGTATATTATTGTAACACGCTTATGACTTGCGAATGTAATACTCAGTTAACTTAAATACACCAGGCGTTTAATGACGGATGCAGCCTGCATATGCGACCTAAGGAGGCTGCAACCTTCTAATTGAGAAACGGCATACACACTCTGCTCATTCACGGATTTACTCACTCGTTTTTTGAATGTCCATCACATTTTGTCCTTCCTCGTTTCTTGTCACAGCGAACGCGAACTTTTTCGACACATCAGATTTAAAATCCGTGTTTCTTTTGCTTCCGCCATTGCCGCTCCACTTGTAAAGAGGCGTCAGAGTAGCACGCATGGGATTATGGGAATTGTAGCTCCCGCGTCCCTCCACTCGCTTTACTTGACCGGAAAAAAACTACACGTGTTGCCCGGAAGACCTTACGTTTTACCGATCATGTGACCACGGTGGTACCGGGAAAATCTTCTACCGCAATACCACGAAATTTATAATACCGTTACATCCCTAAAATTTATCAATATTCTACGTAAGGAATAATTGACGACGGGCCAATTAATTATAAGAAAATAACGCACACCCAAGGTGTAACTCCGCTTCGTGTTGGGTCGTTACACTGCGGGTGTGCATTATTATCAAATAATTCAAAATACCAGAGTCAATTATTCCTCTTATACCATGGTTGCCACAAACATTGCTCTGGTGCCTATTTTTAAGACATTTGACAAGTTAGGTGTGCGGTTATCAGAAATTAATGCATACCCACAGTCCGGAACATTTCTCATCCAATCAGAATACAGCATTCAAGAGACCCGTGGTATAAATGAAAAATAATGTTTTTTTTTTCATCTCGGGCTACCAAAAATTAAAGAGTATCTGCCTGAAAGGCTACCAGGGATTTTGACATTTTGCGAGCCCTGATATTAAAATCAGTGTGATACTAAACGTTGATGTTCATCATTATATTGAGACCTTAGCCTGAATTTCACAGACAGGGTCACAATAAAATAAAAAAGATGCAATAAAACGTACATTTCTAATGTGACAAAAAGGCAGCATAAATGCCTTTTACATAGAAATACAATGGTAGAAAATAATAAATGTCGTTTAAAGGTTACACTGTCTAAAATGTTCCCTTCACTGTTTTTATCATGGCTAAAATGAGACACAGACTGGTTATCATGACAGTGCCAAAGTTTAAAGGGGATATACAGGAAGGAAGCACTCATATTTTACAGTAAACAGAAGACGTGTTTTATATCGAGCTGTTGCACATGCTGCTTTATATTCATAGTAAGAGAATTTGTGAAAGCGAGTTGACTGCATGAATTCGGGTCCGTCTGGGCATTTTTCTTTCATATCCTTATAGTCGAGCACAACCAGGTAAATTTCCCCAAGCCCGCAGCTGTGTCCTACATAACTGGATTAGCTGCTATAATCTGTATTGCTGAAACCCTGCGTAGTGGCTGTTACATCACTTTATTATTTCGTAATTTGTCTTTTTTCAATAATCAAGCCAAAGCCCTCTTATAATACCCGTAATCTTTACACGCTTTGGCTCGATTTGGATGTGCATGTTAAACCGGTGTAAGTCGTCTTTGGCGCCTAATACAGGATGTGCCGGAAAGCGAGAACATGCAAAGATAAATATTTTGGCTTTCGTGGGCAAATGTGAGGGAGATTTTGAGTGGAGGCTTGTTCTGAAGATGGTTAAAGCTCACAGGCTCCTTTTCAATATAAACAGTAAACAGTGAAGTCTTTGTGAGGTGAAAGCTTGACTTACTGTCAGTTTCAGCAACACTCTTCCTGATTAAGCCCAGACTTGAGCAGCTGCTGTGTGTGTGCGTGTGTTTCAATGAATAGATGTTAAAGTTAAGCTTTGTTTGGAGATGAAGTAGTCCATTCAGCTAGCTAGTGGTATTTTAAGGTCAGATTTGTGAACAGTGGCACCAAATTCAGTCACAAAGTTTAGCTTTTTTGTAACATGTTGTTTGCAGTTGGTCATAAACGCAGGCAGGAATGCTCTAAACTTACACCATTGGTTGAGATGGTGTTGCTGTGTCAAGATAGCTCAGACACACAGCAATGTTTTAGAGCTATTAATGTATAAATGGCTTTCTTGTAGCTGTTTTGTATAATACACCATAATAGGATATTATAAATTCATTAGAATTATGATGCAATTATAATAGAATATACATGACAGACACTAATATACATCCTATAAAATATACATTAGACACAAGCTTGCTAAAATAGCAATCCAATTTTAAAACCTTACAGACTATTATTTTCAGAGTTAGTGTCACCTAATATGCATATATTTTTACAAGGTTTAATATATTATGTCTCCTTAAAGTGAAGTCTTTGAAACAAATTGATCCTCCTCGTGAAAAACACCAGTCCCATCCAAATGGTGCTTTACTATTCGTGCGGCCCTTGTCCTCTTGTATGAATAAGAAACCCAAGAATGAACTCTTTCTGTGATGCTGAAAGTCATTTGGCAAGATAAGAGGGCCTTTAAGACTACTGAGATGGATAATCTCTGTGCCATTTACCACACAATCTTCACTAGACTTCACTGTGTTGTCCACACACTCAGTCTTTTGGGCCACTTTACTGAATTGCTACTTCCAGTGACCAGCATTTCCTTCTGTCGGTTTACTAGAATTACTACACCATTCTTCAACAGTTGTGGTTGAGCCGTGGTCAAAAGTCCTGATCTGAAAGAGAGGAGGAGAAAGAAAGAAAGAAAGAGAGAGAGAGAAAGCTCTTTGCTCTATTTGCTCTTCTAAGCCAGTGTCTGTGGGAGTCTGGGCTAACAATACTGCTTTGGCAACGGAGGGTACGGCTTTATTGCTTAAACAGAACTGCAATGCTCCGCATGAGATCTCCGCAGGATGCGTCTGGTCTCATGGAAGGTGCTTGGATCCTGGTGTGAAGCCTTATTTGCTGAATGGCAGAGGAGAATCGTTTCAAAACTTGCGAGCTGGAGAGCTCTTCGCAGTGGAGGTCAGCGACATGACCTTTCGTGTGCGAAACACAGTTCGCATGCAGGTGCATGGGAGGGCTGTGACGATTAATCACGTTTTCCATTAAAAATACCTGTTTGAAATAGTTTCTGAATAGCATATATAAATACTCTTATAGACATTTCCTGGAATAGCATTGTAATGGTACTTCTTCTGTGGCACAAATGGAGTCTCTGCACGAAAGCGCCCTCTGCTTTTGGATGTGCTGGGATTTCATCGTAAATCATTCATTGAGAAAATGCACATTTGCATGACTAATCATCACAGCCCTACTGCATGGGTGACTTTAACTGGACTTTAGTTATTGAATAATTTCTTTTTTTGGCGGGGAATGGGAATTTGTTACAGTGAGTGAGCGGGAATGGGATTTTAATTCCATGCTTCCATTTTGCTCCCATAGTGCGACTTTTTTGGAAAAGCAGTTTGATATTCAAGAAGAAGTAGTGTAGGACAGGAATCCAATACAATTTAAAAAAAAAGTCATGTAAAGGCCTCTGTTGACAGGTGTTTTGGGGAGAGGTTAAAAAGCAGAAGGGAAATAAGATGTCAGCTAAAAATGAAAGTTGTTTTAAAAACCAAAGCTGATCATGAATCAGTGATGTGCGATACATACAATAGGAGCTGTGTTACCTATTGGACTTTTACTGTAGGTTAATGCGCTTGTCAGCTGTTTTTCTGAAGGCCAGTACTGATTAAGTTGTAACTTGCTGTTTAAATATATCTAATCTTCTTATATCAAGACTTGTGAGGAGTATGTATGTAGCTAGTCTTGTGCTTTCATTTTTTTCTGATTTTGTGCAATTCTCTCGGTTCATTAGCTCTTTAAGAACATCTGGGTGTCTAATGCTGAGATTGTTAATTGGGTTTCTCTGCAGTTAGTCACTTCACAGTAAAGATCTTTATGGATTTTCATGGTCATTTGAATTCATGAAAATCTGAATTAGTTCTAGTTAAGGCCATATAAAAATCAATTCTGAAAAGGCAAAAATAAATATTGGCTAACTGAAGAATATGTGCTTTTGGTCTTTTCAAGAATGTTTTAGTGTGTCCAAAATTTGCTGGCTTTAACGTTTACAGGTCTTTGTTTTAGATTCCCAGCATTAGATATTTTGCACCAATGGCTGAATGTCACGAAACCCATTAGGAACAAAATCAAAAGATAGATTTATTTTTCTTAAAACAGAAAAATTTAAGCCTGTTTTTTTAAAGAATTTTGCCATAGACAATTTTAAGTACATCTTCAGTATGTAATAGAAGAAGATAATCTTTATTGTAATTGTACACAGGTGCAGAAAGTACAAACGCTTAACAATGTAAAATAACCAATTTTAATATAAGAAACAGAATGACACAACATACTTTGATGACACATTGACCGACATTCACTGCATGATTAAGACGAGTATGCACATTATGATTTTGTAAAGGATTGCACGTTGAATTGTTTAGCACAGTAGTGCACATTCCGTATTGTTTACAAGGCATTGTTTCTTATATTGCACTTATTTCCAAAGACGTCACATTGAATAGTACAGTAGTTTATGAATTGTTTAGCACAGTATTGTACAGTACATTCAGGGTTGTCTGAAAGGCATTGTTTCATACAGTATTGCACATTTAGCATATTATAAGAACATCCTTCTGTTTCAGTTGGTAGAGCACCGCACTAGCAACACAAGAGTCAGGGGTTCAATCCCCAATGTAGACACATACTGATAAAGATGTATAGCTTGAATGCATTGTAAGTTGCTTTTTATAAAAGCATGCCATGGGCCAAATGCATAAATGTAAGTAAAACAATTTCCCCCAATGAAAAATAGTTTATTCATACATCATTTGCCGTATAACAAAAATTCTAATTTAAAATTAAGGATCGGTTTCCCAGACAGGGTTTAGATTATTCCAGGACTAGGCCTTTTAAGGACTTTTAAGTATTTTTTAAAACAAATCTTACAAAAAATACTGGTGTGAATTTTCAGACAAAACAATGGTACTGATATATGTTAAGATATGTCAGTGCAAGATGTTTTGAAATGAAGGCAGCTCAAACAAAAAGCTCTGCATTTTGTCTGGTACTAGGGTGAGCCCTGTCTGGGAAACCGTCCTTAACACTTTCCCCGCCATTGATGAGTTAACTTGTCAATTAAGAGAAAACACTTCCTTTCCAATTACACGTTTTTTCGGCAATCCATATTTCCGCCATTATCCAATAGGTGACGCTCTTACACAACTTAAAAAACCCAGAAGTATCCCCTTATATTTTCTGGAAGACATTAAACTTTTTTGATAATCATAAAGAATGCTGGCGCTGGCTGGCAACTTTTTAAAAAAAGCTGGCGGGGAAAGAGTTAAGAGTTAAATTTTTTATTTATTATAACATTTTATTGTAATATACAGTAATCTACTTCAAATATGGGAAATGTGCTTAATTTGCTAGGCTATGAAATAATTATAACTTGTCCTTGAAAAATAACCACCCCATAGGTCGTTTGTGCAAACAGCTTATTACGACGTACATTTACATTGTAGGGATAAGCGCCCTCTACGGGCCAACATCTTATTACAACCTAAATTACGATTAAAATGGGTACCCTCTAAAAAGGGATGAGCCCAGTAGGGCTGTGACAATACATCGATTCTGAATCGCAAGGCTCCGATCCTGTGTTTCATGCACAGCTCGTGTACTACGGCACTGTGATCAGTAGGAAGTTCTTACCAATCTAAAATCACTGTGAGTTTGAGTCGTTTATAATGTGAATTTAAAAAAGCAACACTCGTCAAACACAATCATTCAAAATATTTTTATTATCATGAAAATACCTGAAACAATCTGAAGAACAGCAATATAAATATCCCTTAGACATTTTCTGGAATAGCGTTTGTAATGCTAATACTTCTGTGGCACAAATGGCGTTTCTACACAAGAACGCCCTCTGGCTTTTGGATGTGGCGGCATTTCACCCGTAATTCATTCAAATTCATTCATTGAAAAAACGCGCATTTGCACGATTTACCGTCACAGCCCTAGAGCCCAGCCCCCTGGGTTGTAATTTAACCCATGCTGGATTGTTTCATCCCAAAATGCGGGTTGTTTTAAAACATTGTTGGGTCACATATAAAATGTTTCTGGGTTAATTTCAACCCATCTGCTGGACTTGTCCTTGTTAAACCCAATGCTGGGTTGAAGGTAACCCAGCATTTTTTAGAGGTCTACGTTTTTTGCTCAGTATGCCTCAATTAGTGTAATGTGTAATATATTTAATTACATTAACAGATGTTTTAACATGGCAAATGAAACTATTAACTGTAATTCAAAATGCTGGCAACCATCTCGTGGAAATAAATTTGAATGTTAATTCAGTGCTGCATAATTTCCTCCTGGTAGGTTTCCCAAAGCTAAAGACTGGTGGTATTTCATAATTATGGCATACCTGACCTTTACAGTTGCTGACAAGAGAAAATCAGGGTTTGGCCAGCAGATTCCTTTTTATATTTCTAGAGCAACGTTGCAGTCAGACTGGTTTGTCAGTCCCCTTGGGAATCAAATGATGAAAACGATGCTTTGGTATGATATACATTCTGGGTTTTACAAAGGTCTATAAACATAGTTAGAAGGGCGTTTACCTCTGTTTTTTTTTTTTTCTTGAGAAAGAACCTACCCTGACAAGGAACGAGTTTGTCTTGATAAATCCGTCGTTACTGGGAAACAAACAGTGGAGAATGTGTGACTCCAATTTAACTTTCCATGCCACGCTAGTTTTAGGCTTTATGGCTCAGTGGCAAAAATGTAAGATTAGATGGTGAGATATCCGATCTTAATGTTTATGTGGCAGACTGATAGTAGATTATGAAAGCCCTTATCAGTTGAAATCTATAGCACAGACAGTGCCTGCTTGACATACCCACAGTTGAGTTAATCTCATTTGGAAAGCAGACACTGCAGTATTCAATGTGGAGCGATGTGTTGGAGACAATGCATGAGAGCTTTAATTGAATTTCGCTTTACTGCCGATCCTGCGTGGCTCATCGCATTTATGTGGGGATTATACTCAGAAATAACATGTCAAATATATAGACCTCACATATATAGACTAGGATTCGGCAACAGTACAATGCACAATGGGATTGCTTTGATAGCTTTATTGTTTTGCATCTTTATCTGGCACTATATCAATTCATTCTTAATCTGTCACTTAAGACGTGTTTTACTTTACTGTTTTAGGTTATTAGTGTATTGTTTTCTCTTTTCAAAGCGTGATTATCTTGTAATTTTGACAGAAAGCAGATAAAATAAATGACCATGGCCTTTTATCTGTGAGGTAGCCATTATTCACTTCAGACTCGGACAAATTTGTTTTCCTAGGTAATTGAGTATGCGGGGCTTTAATGTATCATACTATCTCACATAAGAGTGTAATTATTGATGTTTGAATTAGAGCTCTGTACATTGATTACACTTCTGGTAAAGCCTCTGTTTTAGTGCAACTTGATCAATGAGTGGCACTAGAAACCATCTAAATGTCTGCACTCAGGTAGGGGTCAATACTGATCCTCATATGAAACAACACTGCTTTTGATATTGTATTTTTACTTTATGTAAACGCAAATCCAATAGTTTTCTGGTTGTCTCATTTGTCTTTTTAAGATTTTAATGGCTGAGTATCAATATTTACAGCAGTAAAATGCAGAAATGTTTTATATTTGAGTGTGGTCAGTCAGGGTAAACTGATCGTACGGATACAGAAAACAATGCCTCTCTGCTTTCATTTCATGCCTTAGGAAGCACTTTTATCCCTTTCCTTTTTTCGCATTCCTTTCTTCCTTTTCCATTCGTCTATTTGTCATTCCTTCCTACCTGTCTTCCATTCCTTTTCCTCCCTTCTCTTCTTTTTCAATTCTTGCTTTTCCTTTCCTCTTTTATAATTTCATTTTTACCTTCCTTCCTTCCTTCCTCCCTCCCTTCTTTTTATCGTCCCTCCTTCCTTTTAACTTTGCTTCCTTCCTTCAGTTTTTCTTTCCTCCCTTCCCTTATTTTTCAGTCCTTGCTTTTTCATTTCTTCCTTTATTCTTTCATTTTTGTCCTTCCTTTCTACCTCCCTTCTTTTTATCTTCCTTCCTCCTTTTTTATATTCCCTCCTTCATTTTAACTTTGCTTCCTTCCTTCCTTCCTTCCTTCCTTTTTTCTTTCCTTTTTTAATATTTCCTTTTTCCTTCTGTCCCTTCTCCCTTTCTTTATTCATTACCTTCCCTTCTTACTTAATTTCTTCTATCCTGCCTTCTCCTCCACCCTTCCTTCCTTCCTTCCTTCCCTTAATCCATTTTTCTTTCTTTTTTCTTTGCTTACTTTTCCCTTTTTTTTCCTTCCCCCGTTTTTCCTTCCTTTCTCTCTTTCCTCCTTTCCTGCTTTTTCCCTTTTATTATTTCATTTTTAGCTACCTTCTTTCCTTTTAACTTTGCTTCCTACCTTTCCCTTTTCTTTCTTCCTTTTAATCTTTCCTTTTCCTCCCTTCTTTTTCAATCCTTGCTTTTTCCTTTCATCTTTTATTCTTTCATTTTTCCTTCCTTCCTACCTCAATTCTTTTTATCTTTCTTTCTTCCTCCTTTTTTATATTCCTTTCTTAATTGTAACTTTGCTTCCTTCCTTCCCCTTTTTCTTTCCTTCTTTTATTTTTTCCTTCTTTCCCTCTGTTTATTTATTAATTGCTTTCTTCCCTTCTTACTTAATTTCTTCTATCCTACCTTCTCTTCACCCTTCCTTCCTTCCCTTAATCATTTTTTTCACTACCTATCTTCTTTCCTTACTTTTTCCTTCCTTCCCTTCCCTTCTTTTTCCTTCCCCTGTTTTTCCCTTCTTTCATCTCTTCATTTTTTCTTTTATCCTTAAATTTTCCTTTTTCCTTCCTTCCTTCCTTCCTTCCTTCTTTCCCTTCCTCCTTTTACATATTTCCTTCATTTCTTCCTTATTTTTTTCTTCCATTTTTTTTCTCTCCATCTTTATTCCTTGATTTCTTTTTCTTTCTTCCTTCCTACCTGCCTTCTTTCTTTCCTTCCTTTTTTCCTTCCTTCTTTTACTTATTTCCTTTCTCTCTTCTTTCAATTTTTCTTCCATTTTCCTTCTGTCCTCCCTTTCTTTATTCCTTGCTTTCTTTTCCTTCCTTCCTTCCTTCCTTCCTTCCTTCCTTCCTTCCTTCCTTCCTTCCTTCCTTCATTCACTCTAAAAATAGTTAGTTATAACCATGCTGGAGAAATATTGGACAGAACAGATGCTGGGCTAGTAATTACCCAATGTTGGGTTGTATTTAAGCAGCATGGATTTTAGTAACCCAGCTGTTGGGTCAATTTTAACCCAGTAGTGTAATTGTGTTCTGTCCAATATTTACACAACGTGGGTTAAAATAACCAAGCCATTCCTTACTTCCTTTGTTCCTTCCTTTTTTACTTCTCATGTCCTTCCTTCTTTTTTCTTAAATATATTTTATTCTTCCTTCCTTCCTTCCTTCCTTCCTTCCTTCCTCGAAAAAAACTGTCTTTTATTTATTTGTCCCCTCACCCATCCCGTCCTCTGATAAAACGGTGTTGCCTGCCTCGTAAGCACAGTCATCGCCATGCAGCTAAATTTTTCTATTGGGGAGATTAGAGATGGGCCAGTGTCAGTCGTCTCCCGGGAAAAACAATTTTCAGCTGTGTATTTATCATCAAACAATCATACGTGCTCTTCCTCCAGTCACTGCGGTGATATTGAAGCTCCTGGAAAGACCCAAGAAGAACCACAACAGTTAAGTCTTGGCAGGATGCCCATCAACGGAGATGGAGCATATAAACACCGGGTTGGTCAATTTCAAGAGTCCCCGGCTGAATCATCAGAGTGCCCACTAGAGACTGACTTCTAATTTTGGAATGGAAGGGAGGGAGCTTTTGTTTAGCAGTGAGTTTTTTTCTTGATATTGGGCTGACTATGCAGGGCTGATTTTACTTTCTACATTCATTGACACAATTATTTGTATCAATTATTTGAGATAACAGGAATCATTGTGCAGTCCAGTTATACATTGCCTTTATAATTGCAGTTTAATGCAGCATTACACCAAAGGTCATGCGTTCCATTGTTTTTGTTATGGCTGGTTTATGGAAAAATATTACAAGCTTGCTCTTATAGAGCTAGACATGGCTAAAACTTAAATTTATTTTCGTTGTGGTGTGGCGATTCTCATCACCAAGTCTACTGCAGTTAGGCTGGTGTTAGGTTCATATGACACTGATTGGATGCATTACTCACAGAGTGTTTATATTGGATGCATTCTTCCATTCAAACACTTTAACATTTTTTTGACATTGGTTGTCAATATAGCAATATCAATATAGTTATCTATAGAACTTGTCCGCCCCCTGGATCTGGATCAAACCCCTAGAAGTCGTGTTCTGCAGTGAGGCGCTACTGTAATAATGTACCACCAGTGCAGTGCTTGAGGATCAGTGGGTTATCAAATGGAAATCGTTTTACCCAATGTGCAGAAATAGTCGATGGTCACTCCAGAAGCACCAGCTGGAGTAACGTTTACAGAGCTGGTGGGTCGCATCACCTTTTCGCCTCCAGCAGTGTGCACTCGCCTGTCATCCGCCACGAACTGGTGTGTGATGCAGTATGCACCTGCTATCTTCCTCTCTCACTGTCTGCTGTCTGGGTCTTGCACATTGCAATGAACAACAAGCCCAGGGTCAGTGCGATAAAGGCAGTGCTAGTGTTTATACCTGCTCAACAAAGACAGGAGAGGGGATGGTAGATGTGAACCGGGTCAGTGGTGATTCAACTCCTACCACGCATGAGGTGCTCGGGGGTGATTTTTAAAAGCAGCCCACCATGTGCATTCAAACACAATGGTGGGGGCATAAAAGTGGTGTAAAATCTTTAACAGCCATTAACTGTCTCGCCTAACAAACAGAAAATCTGCAGATCGGTGCCATTTTATATGGATATTTTTACCCTGTTATTTTTGTTACTGTACCTTTAAGAATTGTGTTTGTAAATGTGACCCTGTCTGTAAATAGTAAACAAACTAATAAACATTTCTTTCTCTCTCTCTCTCTCTCTACACAGATCCTGAGACATCAGCGTCTGTCTTCTGTGAGCAGGTGCAGGAGAGGGCCAGGACGTAACTGCTGACGGTAGGTGACCACTTAATTGACCTCTTAGTCAAGGCTGGGATGTAAATCAGTAGTGCCCAAGATAACCGGGTGATCTGAGTTACCTATTTGCTGTTTTGAGAACATGCAACATCTGAAACCACCTCTACTTAACCACTATTTACTTTGGGTGCGCGGGTTGGTAAGGTATAGTTACTGTAGCTTAAGTGGTGGAGGTTGGCACCTAGCAAAACCAAGCTCATGTGTGACCTTTAGGATTGAACCCATAGTGATAAATGTAAGCTTTGAATTGACTCCAAGTCTTTTTAGATAAATGCATACATTTTTGTATTTGCACTCACTATGTTATCCTTTGGTGAGGGAAACATGGTGCCTACGGGGGCCCAGTTAATCTAAATCTCAGTTGTAAAAATTTGAATGAAAGTTTTGTTGTAGTACAAATCCTACAGATTTAAACACAATCATACCTCTGGAAAAGTAATCGCACACCTTTGTGTCCACAAAGGATTCATTGAGCTATTTTTGGTTTAACCATCGACTGGCACAGAAAATAGCCAATTTATCATGGCTGTTAAGTTGGAATTGCGAAGTAAAGTGCTTGGAGCAAAAATAACAAAGTAGATGGTGGGTGTCATTGATTTTTGTCTTGTCCGAGGCAGAAATTAACCGCTCAAACATTGTGGTATTTTAAGTCTGCTCTCTTTGACTCATTGATGGGTCGTTGTACAGATTGGTTGTCTACTTCAGCTTTCGGACTCAGTCCAGGTTCTGGTACAGAACCATATGCCTGATTTTTTGTCCAGACTGCAACGTATTTGTGGCAAATGGGAGCATTGTCTGGCGATATCAATCGCAATGCTATATAGCCTGACACAATAAGGTTTGAACCTTGCCATCACCCCTTTAGGCTCCCCAGGTTGCTTCCTGGATCGGATCCAGAAGCCCCACCCCCAGACCCCAAGCGTTCATACACATGCTTGCGGTAAGGGGGAACCACGTGAGTGTATTACCAGTCTGCCTCTCATATTCCTGTGCACTCATCTCTCTCCATCAAACACACACTCTCTCTTTCGCCGCAGTGTCCTTGGAAAAGCCGTGACTTTGGCAGCCTGCGTCTCTGTCGCTGCGGTTTCAGTCGATCTGACATTTGAACATTAATTGTTCATTTTGCATATGAATAATGCCATTTTTTATGTTTGTGCATTTATGTTTTTAAAATATGTAGACGAATATTTATGACCTTTCATGGCATCTGGTGTAATTTAACAAGCTGATTTTATAGTCGGTTATTATTTGCTTTATTTTTAATCAATACTATTCGTATGTGAATGATGTAACAGTGAATTATGGTGTTTGTTATGCTTTTTGGACTTTAAAGGTCACTTATTTTGGCATTTTTGTGGTGTTACTTTTTCATCTTTAAGGTTAGTGATTTGCATTTGAAATTTGGCGTGTAGCTCATCTAGCACCATTTGTGCCATGGGCAGGAAAGGAATATCTCAAACTGTGTAGCTGGATGACAAGAGATCTATCTTTAGTTATTGGACTTAAATCCTAACTGAGTCATATTCACAGTAAGAAATGCTTGAGCAACCACCCAGAGCCCGAACAACTGCATAGCAACGCGCTACTCTGTCATTTGGACAGAAGTTATTTATTTTTTTATATTTTGATAAAATGTTGCCTTTTTGAACACAACCACTCAATTTAAACACAATTTAAACTTTTTAAATATTTGATGAGAGAGAAAAACGACTTTCAAGGGTTAAGACAGTATGTTGAATCCTGTTCAAGAAAGTGCTTCACATCTTTTATGTACCAGTTTTGATTCTCTCTCATCTACCATCTGTCTCTCTCTCTCTGTTTCTATCTTTCTGTCTGTTTGTTTCTATCTATCTGTCTGTCTGTCTATATTTATGTCGGTTTCTGTCTGTCTGATTATCTGCCTGTTTCTCTCTGTCTGTTCATCTGTCTGTCTGTTTCTGTCTGTCTGTCTGTCTGTCTGTTTCTATCTGTCTGTCTGTCTGATTCTCTGCCTGTTATTCTCTGTCTGTCTGTTTGTTTCTATCTGTCTGCCTCTCTATATATCTGTCTGATTCTCTGCCTGTTTCTTTCTGTCCGTTTCGGTTTATCTGTCTGTCTGTTTCTGTTTATCTGTCTGTCTGTTTCTGTTTATGTCTGTCTGCCTCTCTGTCTGTCTGTCTGATTCTCTGCCTGTTTCTGTCTGTCCGTTTCGGTTTATCTGTCTGTCTGTTTCTGTTTATCTGTCTGTCTGTTTCTGTTTATCTGTCTGTCTGTTTCTGTTTATCTGTCTGTCTGTTTCTGTTAATCTGTCTGTCGGTTTCTCTCTGTCTGCCTCTCGATCTGTCTGTCTGTCTGTCTGATTCTCTGCCTGTTTCTTTCTGTCCATTTTTGTTTATCTGTCTGTCTGTTTCTGTTTATTTGTATGTTTGTTTCTGTTTATCCGTCTGTCTGTTTCTATCTGTCTGCCTCTCTATCTGTCTGTCTGATTCTCTGCCTGTTTCTTTCTGTCTGTTTCTTTTTGTGTCTGTCTGCCTCTGTCTGTCAGTCTGTCTGTCTGTCTGTCTGTCTGATTCTCTGCCTGTTTCTCTCTGTCTGGCTGTCACCCTCAGTCTGTTTCTGTCTGTCTGGTTCTTTCAGTCTGTCTGTCTGTCTCTCTCTCTCTCTCTCTCTCTCTCTCTCTCTCAGTCTGTCTTTCTCTGTCTGTGTCTGTCTATCTGTCCCTCTTAGTCTGTTTCTGTCTGTCTCTCTTTGTCTGTCTGTCTGTCTCTTTCTGTGCCTGTCTGTTTATCTGTCCGTCTCAGTCTGTTTATGTCTGTCTGTGTCTGTCTATCTGTCCCTCTCAGTCGGTTTCTGTCTGTCTGTCTCTTTCTCTGTCTGTCTGTCCCTCTCTGTCTGTCTGTGTCTGTCTGTCTTTTTTGTCTGTCTGTCTGTCTGTCTGTCTGTCTATCTGTCCCTCTCAGTCTGTTTCTGTCTGTCTGTCTTTTTCTCTGTCTGTCTGTCTCTTTCTAGGTCTGTCTGTCTGTCTGTCTGTCTGTGTATGTCTATCTGTCCCTCTCAGTTTGTTTCTGTCTGTCTGTCTCTTTCTCTGTCTGTCTGTCTGTCCCTCTCAGTCTGTTTCTTTCTTTCTGTCTGTCTCTTTCTCCGTCTGTCTGTCTCTTTCTGTGTCTGTCTGTCTGTGCCTGTCTGTCTGTCTGTCTCTTTCTCTGTCTGTTTATGTCTGTCTATCTGTCCCTCTCAGTCTGTTTCATTCTGTCTGTCTGTCTGTCTCTCTCAGTCTGTCTGTCTCTTTCTGTGTATGTCTGTCTGTCTGTCTGTGTCTGTCTGTCTATCTGTCCCTCTCAGTCGGTTTCTGTCTATCTGTTTCTTTCAGTATGTCTGTTTCTTTCAGTATGTCTCTGTCTGTTTGTCTGTCTGTCTGCTTGTCTGTCTATCTGTCTGTCTCCGTCTGTCCTTCCGTCTTTACGTCTGTCTGTTTGTACATCTGCCTGCCTGTCTGTCTGTGTCTGTCTGTGTCTGTCTGTCTATGTCTGTTTCTCCACTGTCTTCCTGCCTGCCTGTCTCTGTCTGTTTCTCTCCATCTGCCTCTCTATCTGTCCCCCTCTCTCTGTGTTTCTCTCTCTCTCTCTCTCTCTTGTTGTCATTTCCTGTCGAATCATTTGTGCCACTTTGCAGTGCAGCGTTTGTTCTCTTTAAGTTTTTGTTATTGCTGCCTCTTTTTCTTGTCCCTCCGGTCTCATATCTGCTTTTCATCTTTTTCCGCTGTCTTTTGAGCTGTGTTGAGTAGATGCATCTTGAGCGTCTCTTCAGTGCTGAGCTGAAGGCTTCTGCCACAAGCTGTCTTAGGTTCCCATTTAAAACTGTTGACTGCTGAGACTCCTGAAGTCACCAGCCGCTCATGATGAATGCAGATAAACACAGATACACATGAGACATGCATGTTTGCCTAGCTGTGTGAGCTATTCAAAAGGCCATTTCTTATGGAACATTCAGTACAGAGAAACAGATAAACAACACGACAAATCAAAACATACCTTAATTAATGTTTAAAAAAATATAGTTTCGCTATGCACGCGTAATTGATACTTGTAATCACCTATATATTTTGATAAACAAATCCAAGGCTGCACGTCAAACCTCTGTATCTGATATTTTTTTCATTGGTGGCAAACCATACTGTATCTCTCAATGTCACCATGAAATAAAATATAAAATGAAGTAAAATGTATTATTTTGTTAATAAACATTAGTATAGTATAGCCATACAAAGCCCTGTTAATATTATAGTAACCTAAATTGCAATCCAAATACTTCCACCCTACATGATTTCCCACTGGATATTGTGTTTAACTCCAAACTACAGTAGCGGATGACACATTACACAAGTTAAATATGTTGTGCCTTTAATCTTACTCTCTCTCTCTCTTATGTAGTTGTGCTGCTGCAGGTTGTGTTGGGAGTGTTTGTAATGCTGAAGTTATTGTTAGATTGAGTTTTTCTTTAGCCACAATCTCAATCCCCAATCTCTCACTTCAATAAAACCCGTTTCATGTGTCTCTCTGTCTCCTTTGTCTGTCTGCATCTGTTTCTCTCTCTCTCCTCCTGTCTTTCATTCATTCCACCCTGGGAATCACGGAGCTGCTACTGGAAAGATGTAGCCATGACGACAATTCCTGCGGGATGAGCCGGCACAGAGCCTCATTTTTTGTCTTTTGTCTTACCGTGCAATCTCTCCCGCTCTACTGCTCTCTTTCTCTCTCAAAGTTTTGTTGGCTTGGCGTTGGTACAAGAAGTACCGGGTTTGGGTACTTTTTGTTTACTCATAACTTGGAATCATTTTGTATAGAATAAACATAAATATGACTGAGAATTGGAAATCATTATTAAGAAGTCAAGCTGATACCCAAATACCAGATGCTGATATTAGATGTAAATGTGGCCAATTAATGCCAATAAAATTTGAATGTTAGGTTTCATTAACAAATGTTTCTAAATGAACTAAGATTAATAAATGTTGTAGTAGTAGTTCATTGTTATTTCATGTTGCATTAACTAATGTTAAAGAGCACCTATTTCATTGCTAAAAACAATGTTATTTTGTGTATTTGGTATAAGACAATGTGTTTGCGTGGTTTGTGGTTGAAAAAAAACATTATTTTCCACATACCGTACGTTTTTGTAGCTCCAGATTTCATTCTAGTCCTGAAATGCACGGAATTGAAAAGCTCTGTGTCCTTGATTGTCCAGCTAATTTTTACGTTGTGATTGGCCTGAATATCTCTGATGTCAGTCGGAAATGTGACGCTCCTTACCATGTTTAAAAGATTCGCTCACAATGCAATGCTAACAGGAGTTAACTTACAGGCTGTGAGTCCGAAGCGAGAGGAATTATGATAATGTCGGTCTTTACTACATCATTAATCGCAGGTAAACCATTGGCTACAATCCGTGTGTTTGTTGTTGTCCAAGAAAAGAGATTTAAGTCGGAGATGATTACTCTCGTCGTTTACTGTGGGGTATGTACATTTTGCATATTGTTAACATGTACTAATACACACTTACACACCAAAGAAATGTAAAAATTTGAATCAGACGATAGGTGCCCTTTAACCACAATGCAATATAAAGCCATAATATACAATATAGAGCAACAAACATCACAAAACTAAATTATGCAATGAAAAATAAATAAATGACTAAAAATGCAAACTAAATTAAGAATGCTTAAATGAGACTGGAAAATCTGTCTGATCGGCGTCTTATAGAGCAGAGCCAGTCTGATTAATTCATTGCAGAACACCGAGTGCCGGCACTCATCCGGACCACGATCACGCTCTGTAATGCAGGATGAAAGCTGATGAATATGTAAAGAGAAGTGTAGCATGCGCTGGAAATGAGTTCAAAGGTCAAAACTGCAGGAAAGGCACACACACATTGAGAGAAATGAACACATCTTCCTGTCTCGTCTCTACGGCTGGTACAACTGCGGCCCCTGAGGTCACTGAACTCTGTTAGGAATTTGGCACTTTGCTGAGACAAGCCGATTTTCACCTCCTTACGCACAGCCATCTCCCATCACGGTCTGTGCTGGGCGCACACACAGCTCATGAGCCGCATATTTGTTTACTTTCTCAATATCATTGAACCCCTCTGTGCTATACACCTATGTTAATGAGAATAAGGCTGTGTGTGGAATAGCATGGTAGCATGCTATATGCACAATTGCATATAGTACTATATGTTTAAGGTACATATGATATACATTTTTATGCCTGCAGCTTTTACTAAAGTGTGACTTATACAACAGAGCACACTTTTAAGTACTGTATCCCATAATGCAATGAGTTCGACGTAATGCATAAACTGATATTATGCATGTTTTTGTTTCCAAGATGATAGTGTAACTTGATTTGCAGTGTTATGTATCCATTATAATGAGGTCATGTGATGGATGTAAGACTTTTACTTAATAACAAATAATGGACGCCACAGACTGATTGTTCTGGTCATGCGATTATGATATAAAGTCATGTGACTGACTAATGCACACTTTTGCATACTCTAAACAATAGTAGGCAGTATACAGAAAGCTATTTTTCCATTCAAAACATTTCCTGAGACAGGAAATTGAAGTTTTGAGAATATACCTCTCTCTTTGTCTCTCCATCTCTCTCTATCTCTTCTCTCTCTCAAACCATGCTTGGCATCCCTCGCCTGGCTATAATGTTTTCATCCATTTCCTCCACTTCCTGTGTTTATACATGTGCAGCATTGAACTTTAGGGCCTCGGGCGTGAATTCCCCAAGTGTGTTAGGACCATGCAAGGTGCACACCTGGGTGAAAGCGCACACGTGGGTGTCACAATAAAATGTTAACCAGGATTAATTATATTTCTGCATTTATATTCTGCTTTACATTACATTTTTATACTATTTACAATTACTATTTTAATCTCAACTTCTCTCTTAAGTGTTTTTATAACTAAATCTCTTTTCATTTATTTTAAACGCAATTAAACTTCTGAGGGTTGCCTCTATAAACCAGCATGTGCATACTTTTAAGTTATAAAACTTGTAAAAAATTCATGTTTGGAGACGGAGGGCTCAGAGGGAGATACGCTAAAACTAAAGGAGTTAAACGAATTTGAGCAGGAGAATAAAGTAAGGGGAGCGACTGAAAGAGACTACCACTGAAATATTTACGACAGCACTCAGCCGGATTGACCGTAGACTGCATGTCCCAGTGCATTGTGGGTCTTTCTTACTGCTTAATACTAAAGCGGGCAAGACATTGAGTTATTCCGTGGTAGACCAGGATCGTCCTAATGAATTGGTGTTGTCAAGAAACATGCCCAAATTGACCTGGAATGAATGGATTCAGTGATCCGTCTCTACTTGGCAGCCGAAGGTTTTTCGCCGGACATGGGTGCATGCACATACACACAACACAATTCTGTTTCCTCTTTTGGCTTCACCCACACTTGTTAAAATTTCCTGTTTCTGTACAAACCCACACACGCATCGTCTCGCCGCCTTCACAAACTCCTGAGATCCTTCGGTAGAGATACTTGGGTCAAATTAGCATAGACACGCGCTCTTGAGATGCAGTATAGTGTAGCATGAGGCAGCGTGTAGCCTGCTGTGTTGATTGCAGCAAGAACAGATGGTGCTCATGATCCCGGGCCATGACGGCTCAAGGTTGGATGCGACTCGACCGGAGAGCTGTCGCAGAACTCCACCCTGCATGCTAGCATTAGGCTAAAAAGAGAAAGAGAGCAATGAGAGAGCGATGTGATCCTTGTATCGTTATATAAGGGTCATTTCAAGAGGTTATATCATGGATAGCAGGATTTTTCTTGCTATTTTGAAATTAATGAATTTGTGTACTGTGTTGATAATGATATACTTTAGCGCAATGGTTCTCAACTGGTTTCCCTTTAGGATTTTACATTCATTAAGTTGAGCCCAAAGCAGTACCATTTTAGTTTTTTATCTTTTTAAACCCAGTTATGTTGCTAACCTTGTATGCGTTGTTTACATTTTGCTTACTAATTGTTTACTTGTCAATAGACTGTTGTATCGGACGCACGTGCGGTGACGCGATACGCGTCTGGTCCGGACTTTACTTTCGATTTCATTTTTTTTAATAGTCTGACTAGTTGCTAATCTGAACTCTTGTCGAAAATAACAAAAGTTTTGGTTTCCTAGGTAATCTACGTGTTATTTATTTTGCTTTTTATATACATAAAGTTTAACCTCTCGACGCGCACTAGCTTGGGGGCGGAAAGACGTCAGTTTATATATTTCAGTATATATATATATATATTATATATAGCCTACTGTCTACAAACAACAATAATAATAACATTACTATACATCGTTTAAAAGGTCTAAGGGTTTAGCATCAGTGTATGGTCTCCGTTTTGAGCTACAGAACTTCTTTGTTACAGAAGTCCAGATGACAAAATGCAAAATATAAACGGGACACCTTACCTTTGTGTTGGTATAAGGATCGCGAATCGAATCCAGTCTGTTTCAGATGTGTGAATAACCCATAAAACTCTCCAATAAAGTACATCCAATGACCATTTTTGTCCACAAATGGGTATAATCCGTGAAATATAGATATATATTCCATTGTTTACATCATATTTCACATGCACGTCTTGTAATAGATTATAATATACAATCTGAGGACTATTTACATCGTAACACCTGTATATGAGATTACACACGCGTTCAAACCAGCGGTCAAACTTGTTTGTAAAAGTAGGCGGGAGTTTAATACATTATATCCAAACAGCGCTGTCAAATATCGTGGCGTCATCTGACTCGCTCGTTCCTCCAATATAGCCATTAATGCTGGGAATGGCATAAAAAATAGAGAAAGAAAGAGAGAGCAATCATTGACTTCTTATCTGATTTATTTTGTTACTGTTGTGCTTGTAAGAGATGAATGGGAGATTGTCCAAAAAATAAATCTGTCAACAAATTATTACAAAGGCCCACAATACCATTCACAATTTTGATGGTCTTGGTTTTGTCTCTGTCTCGACTGTCTTTGGTCTCGGGCTTGTCTTGGTCTCGGCTTCTCAAAGTCTTGGTGTCGGTTTAGGGGGTCTTGACTACTATACTGCTTCACATCATCCAAAAAAACTGAATTGTTATGTCAATCAGACCCGAGTACGCACCAAAGTGCTAGTGTGAAATGTAAAATTTAAGGCAGCAGCATGTAATCATAATAAATGGCATGTTTTGTTTTCATTCTTCCCCGGATACTAAAACAATCACCAATAAAACTGGAATCACAAGAATTTACAACCAGAACATTAAACATTCGGGGAAAGCAGTAATGTTTGTCCCATATAAAGTGTGTGTGCTTTGAACAGAAATGATGTTTTATTCCTGAGCTCTTTTATTTTATGCATCATCACTGAGGTCTGAGTCAAGGAAACAGGAAGGTGAAGATGATTTCACCACAGTGTTGCGTTTAGCTGTTGTCTCAATTCTGAAGAGGCACTTTGCTATATCAGCAGGATACAAAGTGTCCAGTTTACTAAAGCAGCACGTTCCATTTTTTCCAATCTTCTTGTTATCTTTCCTTTCGCTTTGGTTTTCCTGTTTATTTTATTTCCTATGACCTGCTGTTTATTTTACTCCTCTCTTCTTTATTAGCATTTTCATCTATAGTGTGGCATAGCTCTTAAAGGAGTAAATTCACTTTCACTCTTTCCAAGTTAATCGTGACTTTGACTGTCAAGCAAGATTTTAGTGACTAGATCCTTACTGTAAAACCAGAGATAATTTCTCGAGTTAAGATTTTTAGTGATTTTCAGCTTTTGGGTTTAGTCCATGGAAAACTACTCTATCTATTACATTAGACAGCCATTACACAATCTAACTGTATTTTTAATATCAGGACATTTGTTCTGCTCTTGCATTTATTGTGTATGCGTTTGTGTATATGTTAAGTGTGTCAGTATGAAATGCTGTATTTTAGAGGAAAGATTTTGGATTTAAATGTCTATGTGGATTTATGCATGCCTTGATATGATGTGAGATAAAAGAAGAAATCAGTTTGATGCATCACGTTTAATTAATCTGGGATACTTGGATTTCCATCATTAAAAAAATCGTAGCAGGATGATGCAAACAGGTCTGGCAGTACTGTAAGTCAGGGTTATTTCTCCCTCACTGTCAGTGCTATGTAACCTGCTTTGGTTTGTGTGTTTATTGATTTTACATTAGTTGCCTTAAGCATTTAGCAAAGTAGAACAGATTTCCTAAAGAAAAAGAATAAGACCAAAGATAATAGATATACTGTAACACGATTGGGCACTGCTATTATTTTGAATTAGAGACATTGCAATGCTCAATATGGCCCACCTTCCAGTTAAAAGATCCAATCAGTTATTGATAAAGACTGATGATTCTCTGGGGGAGGGGCTCTATAAAGAGTCACGTAAGGCGTTTGCCAACCTGTGCGTATGTGCAGTAGCTAAAATGATGTCAAAAAGGCATTTAAGATTAAGAAGCAAACTTTATGGTACAGTTGACATCAGATTTTTGGTCAAAATATGTTGTTTAATTGTGATTTTAGAGATGTATGTCTTTCATTATTCATGTAGATAAGACTTTAGTCTGACTGACTGAAGTAACTACCATGGGTGTTGCAAACATGGCCACTGAATGGCACTTCTTCCCTAAAAGGACTTTGTTGAGACACTGTGGTGGTCCTCATGTTTGTAATTTCCTGTGCCACTAGCCACACCAAATATAGGAATACAACAGGGTGGTTCTCGCAAAAATTAGACTTGCGAGGGTCTTGAAACATTTTGATAATGAAAGTAAATGCTATCAAAGTAATAAGCATACAGTTATAAACATCTCTTCATGTACTATTTTGAACATGATTTCAAATTCAAAACTATTTTGTTGTTTTTTCCACATTTAAGGGGAAGATTTTCATTACCGCAACGTGTCCATGACTGGATTTGGGTTCTTTGACATGGAAATATTTATAATTAAAAAATCTAAAAAATAAAAAGCTTCAGTGCATGTTATACTGTAAACATTTACAGTAAAGAAACATGTGGTATTTGGTGATCATTGGTAAATGTAGAGACAATAATAAGGAATATAAATGTGTCCAAGACCAATTTTCTCATCCTCCGCAAAAATTTTCATTCATTGTTTAAGCCCTCAAGGAACTAACATTATAAAAATGGTTGTATGGGACATAATTGACTGTGACACTCAAGATGGCTATCAGGTATTTTTTCTCTTCAGATAAAAGTTTAAGATTTGTTTGTCATAGTACCTAGACAACTTTATTTTATTTAATGTAATATCATGTTGCGGTAATGATAATTTTTGATAATGATAATCAACAAAAATTTTAATAATTCTATAGGAAATATTTTTTAAATCCTCTAAAAATAATGGTTATAGTAAGTTCAGACCTTAATCTTATATGTGCAAAAAAATTGGCTTCAAGGGCTTTTTAAAAATTCTGATGCTGGACACTTTCTAAATCTGGATTTTGTGAGAATCACCCAACAGTGCCCCGCACACTTTTTAAGAAGTTGTTTATGGGAATTGTTGCATTTTATTTTCCACAATTTTCTTATATAGTAGGAGTTTTTCATATTTAAAAACACCACAGTGAGTGCACATCAACTTGATTCTCTAGTCAAAAAATTAATCTGGTTATTCAGTGTGATGTTATGCCTTTACAAATTGACTTGCGAATGAAAAACTATACTGTATAAGTGAGAGGAAAGCACAAACAGTGAGAAAATGAGGCGCATGCAGAAAAGGTGAAAAGTGATAAATGAATGCAGTGTTGTCTTTTCCCTGGATATTTGCTGGTCTCTCGATTTCCTGTAATCTCCTGATCCTTGTTAACCCCAGCTTCTGTCCCGTCAGGGTTAACCTGCAGTCAGCAAGCAGCATCCCTCCATCTTAAATATTGACAATGCTGTTATTCGGTTATTGATGGCATCCATGCTCTCTTAAGCGTGTTCAGCGTTTTCTTTCGGAGCACACATCAACAAATGTGTGAAGCGGCACTTTCATGCCAAACTTTCTCTCGCGTTTTCCACTTTAACATAAGCCATTTTTTATTCAAGACTTCTCCTGGGATTCCAGGAAGAATCTCAAGTCAGCATTATATGTTGATGGGATGCTTCTGTAAAAGGGTACGTCTTTTTTTCTAGAAGGTGCGGGTTGATTTTGTTTGTTTCCATTTCACTCATTAATTAAAACCATACTGTCACCTTGACCTTTTTTTTCCCCGTTTACAGTACGTTTAACCAACGGGGTACTTTGTTAAATTCACATGCAAGCTGGCAAATGTTTAGTTTTAGTTTTGCCTCAGCGAAGGGGGATGCTAGCTTTAGTTTTTTGAAATAGGTCCGATTTTCCAGTTTGGAACCAAGTAAATGCAAAAATGATGGTTGTTAAGACTAAATGTACTAGATGTAATAATTTAATTCATATACTGCTTGCTTTGTCGTGGTATTTTAAAGTGTTGTTTGAAAATTGTTTACTGTATTTGTGAGTGTTCGAGTACCTGAGGTAATGATGTCATGATATTGTCAAATATGACTGGAGATTATTACACACATTACCTGTTGTAAAATGCAAATGCTTGGAGTATTAAACTTTGACATTTAACTCATCACAATGCCTTGGTAACCACCCACAACCTTCAAGATTTATACAGACAAGCACACTCAACATTTTCCAAAAAAGCTGACATTTCAGAACCTGGCTTGTCTCCTTGGAAAAACTAAAGTTTAAAGTTTATATATCTCTTTATTTCAGAATGTCTCATTATTAAATGTTACAATAGTGAACTTTGATCTCGCTTTGTCATTCAACTCAACTTGTTAAGTGCTTTATTTCTTTATAACTTTATAAGTTTATCGATAACTTTTATTAGGGGGTGAGAGTACCATTTTCCGGAAACACTTAATTTTACAGAGATATATTTTGTTGTGGTCAATAACTCGGTCAAAAGTGTGGTGTATCAATAACAGGGCAAATTTTGTACAAATGTAGAACGACTTCAGTATAATTTCACTTTGAACATAAATTGCACATTGTTCCTTTTGACACCATCTCCTGGAAAGAAAGGAACACCAAGAGTAAAAGAGATTTTTTTGTGTAACTCTTGTTTTTATTAAATATACCCGACTATGACCTTGTTAATATCTAACTGCAAACATATTTTGTCCTTTATCTTTGCAAAAAAAAAAAAATAATTAAACCACATTTTCATTTCATTTTCATTAGGGATGCACCGATACCACTTTTTTGGAATACGAGTACGAGTACTTGCATTTCAGTACTTGCCAATACCGATACGGAGTACTTAATAATAAACATGATTTAAATTTACAGGTAACAGCTTTAGTCATATAATTTAACAAAAAAACAAGGGACTAGTTTTCCAGTTTGTTGTAAACTCTGCCTCTTTGGACAACACAAGAGGCATTAACCCCTTACACGCCGTTAAAACATAGACATTTCTCAGGCCGTGGTATCGATCCCTGGTATCGGGGGACTTTTAACGAGTACGAGTACTTTAGAAAATGTGGTATCGAGGCTGATACCCGATACCAGTATCGGTATCGGTGCATCCCTAATTTTCATCAAATGTTTCAAAAACATTTTTTAACAGTATGAACAATATGAAAAAAAATTAACTGAGCATAATTTAAATTCTCAAAAGAATGCAACACTATTAGCAGTAACACTTGTTACGTTTGTCCCGACAGGACCACCTGACATAAATCCAGTTTACTTTTATTTTGAAAACTCAGAGGAGGCAAACTTCAGAATAGGTTGAAGCATTAAATAACCTTTAGATTGATCAGTACTGTAACACATGAAACCAGAAACACAACTTGTAATTAGAAAAAATGACAGTATCATTACTAACTTTCATGCCCAAAAAAAGGTTTCCTGACCTACCTGCAAGAAACAATTCACGAAATACTGTGCGATATCTCAGTTGTGTGCTAAAAATGCTGTCATAGTTTGCAATGCACGTGTAGTCAGGGCTCTGAGTGAATCGATTTGTTACTTTTGTCTCACGTTACTTTCACCTCGTTTCTCCCCTATATTTTTGCTTAAGCTGTAATACACTCTAAATATAAAATCTGCATTACTGTGGTACTGGTAAGTCGTGCAAAAATAGTAGGCTGAAAAAACTAACGTTGTTCCTATAAAGATAGAAGCTATAAATACGTTTAATGATGCAATTTGGGCTTCCTAAAGTGGCACGTGTATTGGATTTCTAGGCACGTTTGGGTATGCATGTTTTCCACAGGGGTTGTGGGTAAGACGGCACTCGACCACAGCAGCGTTTTATCCTGCAATGTTGCTCCTCTCGAACATCCTACTAAAGATTACTTAAATGTGCATAGTTTTAAAAACAAGACAGTCAGTAATAAAAAAATATTTTCAAGTAAACATTTTGATAAGCAGCCACATTTCCAAGTGTCAACATGGAGCTTTATACAGTATGTAGCCGTAAATAACTCATCTGTTTGTGACCACTAACCTAAACATACACTTTTGCATTTCCGTGGGTTGCCACTGAGAGTTGTAAATAGCACACAACACATACATTCCCAGACTGATGGTTTGTACGTTTGAAGCAACAAAATTAACATCTGTTTAACCAGCCTTTTCCCTGGTTGCAGAGTGGGAGCAGGTGCAGGTTGCCATGTGTAAGATTCATTAAGTCGGCCATCCAATAATCAGTGCGCAGAGAAATGTGGCGCTGATCTGGCAACCTTACACTAATTAGACATGCCAGTGCCTCTGGCCAAAACACTTTTCCTTTGAGGAATCTGATAGGATATGGATAATGAGGAAGGGAAAACCTTAGTAACATGCTCATTTCACAATTTAAAGGTAGAAAGCAGATCCTATCGTTGTGTTTACGTTTTGTATAAATGTTCATAATCCAGTATGCATATTATAGTGTTTTAGGTAAGAGCATGTAAAGAGATTGCAATTTGCTGTACAGAAAAAATGTGAAAACCTTTATGTAGAGATGTTTGGGTGTGTATTGTCGTGATTACCAACCACAATCTCTTGATTGAAATACACATTAGGAAGTGAGCATATGTACCTTTTGAGAATCCGGAAGAAAATATTGAAGAACCATAACCTTTTCTGAACACAAAAGAGCTCTTGCAAGCACTTTTTGGTGAATGAGACCCAGTGCGTTTGGTGCATATCGAGTATTAAAACTCCCCCGTCTTTTATTACTGCCTTCCATCAACTGATCACCCTAGAGAAGACATTTCCTCACATAAAACAAATAATACAAGATAATTAATGCCTGTAATTAGTAGCGAAGCGGCAAAGGCACACCCACGTCGCCCCTCCCCATCTCGAAATCGAATCTTTTTTTGCCACTATCAGCTTTGTAGTACAAAACATTGGTGTCCTTTTGTAGTTTTATGATGAGTTCCTTCAGTTCCCTCAAACTTTATCACATTTAAATACACAAAGGAACCCTACATTCTTAAATAATGAGAGTTAGAGGCATCTTGTAAGAGCACATGCCATTGTACACCACAAAATAAGGAGTGCCTTAAAATGACTCGCAATGCATTCAGGGTTTACATTTGATCAGTGTATGAGAATTGAACAAACAACGTTGGCAGTGATCCAGTTCAATTACAGAAATCTGCTGCAATAGAAATGATCAGATTTATGCACTGCACATGCGTCTGAAAGACCTTTCAAATCTAATTTAAATGCATTCGAAATCAAAAAGTCGTCAAGTTGTTCGGCAGCAATTCAAAGAAACAGCTTAGCAACATATTACAAATTTAATTTCTGAAAAATATGTTTGGATGAATACTCATTTCGGTCTTTATTAGGCTTTAAAGACTGAGTTTTAAATCTGAACAATGCTTGTTAAAATGTCAAGTGCTTTAAAAGCTTTGGCGAATGAGGTTTACTAGGGCTTGCTTAATGCATAACTGTGGTTTGGAAGGTGTGAGTTTGTCTTTGCTCCATTATTCTTCATCGAAGTGAACACTGGGTAGCAATGCCACCTCAGACTTTCTATTCCCAAAATCCGCTTAATCCCCAGCCCCCCTTTTATTTTCTAAATTGCTGGAGGAGGTTACAGTAGAAAGAAAAACGATTACAAAATTGATATCGGTCAAAGGGAATTGTGAAAAGAGATGGTGGTTTTGCTGGTGACATTTAACTAAAGTGAAGGTCGGGCAAGGGGCGGTATTGATAGAAGCTTATTTCATTTTTATCCTTGTCTCATACAAGTTGGGGTATTACTTTTTTAATGTATGTGCGCTTTAGCGGAGGCTAAACAAATGCTTTCCGCTCTGACTGCTGCTGTATCTTAACTCTTTCACCGCCAGCGTTTTTCAAAAAAGTTGCCAGCCAGCGCAAGCGTTTTTCATGATTTTCACAAAATTTAATGTCTTCCAGAAAATGATGTTCTTCAAATAAATTAACATACAATATACCAAATGAAAGAACAGACCCTCTGCTTTCAACCAAAAAAAATAGTTTCATCCTACCTTCAGTAGTTCTTTTGTAATCAGCTTTTGAATATGGGTAGGTTTCTGCAAAAACACCACATTTTGAGCAAAAAGCAGAGATAATTCCATTTTTTGTGACGGACTTTTCATAGAGATCCCATTCAGAGCGATCTTTAAAACAGACACCGACATGCAGCCGCTTGCCATAGGGCAATACTTCCGGGTTTAAAAAGTTGCGGAAGGGCGCCACCTGGTGGATAATACGGAAAAAAGACGGAAAAACTCCTCATTGGCGGGGAAGAGTTTTCTCTTGATTGACGAGATATCTCGTCAATGGCGGGGAAAGAGTTAAAAATAAAGTATATATCTTAAAAGTATGTGCAAAGTATAGTTTATTTGACTCGTACACATACACAGACGTTCAACCCTTGCGTGTAGTGACAAAATGCAATGCATTCTCCAGGGCTACATACAGCAATCTCCTGTTGGTGCGAGCGCAACCTACTATGCATACAATTTATGTGGGTTTTAAAAATGAGAGGGTATATGTACAGTATGCACGCTCTCTTCTGATGATGAAAAATGCATCACGCAGACTGTACGTGGATCCTTGCATCGTAATTGTCAATCACCAAAAGGGCCTCCAAATAAAATTCTGCCTGGTGCCCCTTAAAAGCTTGGGCCGGGCTACATGTAAGGAATAATTGTCGACGGGTTGTTGAATTATTAAAAAATAATGCACACCTAAGGTGGTAATGCGCAACACTGCGGGTGTGCTCATACCACGGCTACCACAAACATTGCTCTAGTGCCTATTTTTAAGATATTTGACAAGTTAAGTGTGTGGTTTCAGAAAAATAATCACATCCATGGAACATTTCTCAGCCAATAAGAATAAAGCAACAGGCCTGCTGTATAATATCAAATAATTGAAAAGGCTGGAGTCAATTATTCTGCTTATACCACTAAAATTTGAAGACATTTTTGTGCATTTTACAGAAATATAATCAACACACCGTATAACATTTCATCAGAATAAAGCATTCAATAGCCCCAAGATATAAATGCTGTTTGATCTCTTTGAGTTTATATTCATTATACAGTATTTGAAGAGATGTAGCGCATTTCATTCTGTTAGGAAAACTCTCTCTGAAATGCCTTGTGCATGCTGCGACTTCTCACAGATTGTGATGAGGTTTTGCTGCTCTGATAACAAGGGAGTGACAGGAGGACATCAGTGAGCAGACTGTGAACGTCTCTGTTTGGACACACACCGCTGAACATTATTACAGCGGATCTACAGGGCAGTGTTTAGGCATAATAGCTCTGTTGGCAGCTATGCTGGGCCCCTTATCAGTTGTGCTGGCTTAAAACTAGAGATTTTGTGCAGAGGGGTCAGGAGATGAGCTGTCTAAGTGCACAACACCAATTCTGCCTGTCCAATACTATCTTGGATGTAAATTTGCTTTAAAGTGGACATAAGGTGATTAAGATTTTATACAGTACATCAAAGTAATATTTTATACTCACAAGAGGTTTTAGCCATAGAGTATATCAGCATTGATGATCACAATACATTTATAAAAATAGAAAGTTTTACTTTCTGTAGTTCCTTTAGCAAATAACAGGTTGTATTACCTGGTCAATGAATATGTAAAGATTTAATCAATAAAGAGTTGATTTAAAAATATGCTTTTATGGCTTGTAAATAACTATAAAAATAACTAACAGAGTTATGTAAATAAATATTTCTACGTCATTTTTTGTGAGTTTTGTTGTACATCACTGAACACTGACTCCAGCTTTTCTTTTAAATGTGTATTTTTGGCCATAAATCTTTTTTGGGTGGTTGCAGCTGTTCAGCCCTGAAAGCCTTAATCCGCAGAATGAAATTATATTCCAGGGATATTGCATTAATATAGGGAGGACATGTGGCTGGATAAGAAGAGATTAAGTGGGGTAAAAATGTACAATGTCTGATACACAGATTATGGTTATTGCCATCATTCCAGCAAGTCCAGTAACAGTTGAGTCGACTATACTGTATATGTAAATATCCTAAAATAACTTAAGCCAAGTCTTGGTTTACTCTAAACGTATCATTTTCCTAAGAAGGCATATCAAACATGTAATGCATATGTGTACGTGTACGTACAACCCTCTCCTATATTAGTGATGAGGTAAAGGGACCAGTAGGTAAACAATAAGGTTGTGTATCACTTGTGTGTCAGCACCCAGATCATAAACTATGTATAACATCCATATACTGCACTCCTCAGTTTCAAACAAAGAGACATTGATCATTCCTGAGGGATGTGGGTGTGTGAGGGATATTTGATGCTGCATATTTAGTTTACATACAGTGTTTATTTATCAGTTTTAATGTCATAATATCGTGTGCCCTGACATGCTTATCTTGTGATGCTAACAAGAAACCCAAGAAGGTTCTGCTGAAATGGCATAATGAATGTTGTCCTCCTTTCTGTCCTGCAGGTTTTGGTGCAGTAAGGCGCAGCGGAGGGGCGAGCAGAGAGGCGAGCGCATGAGGAGAGGGCGTCCCGAGACCCCCGTCTCCACACACCGCGCTCGCACACACACGTTCACGGGCACACCGCGTCTAGCAACCCTCCAGCCGCCATGGTAAACACCCAAATGATTTTCTACATTTCTTAAAAGTCAACATAATCAATACTTGGTAAAAGAAATAAAGTAACACAGGTTTGGAATCAGTAAAGGGTGAGTCAATTACCCTCAATTCACTTTAAATGTGGCAGTTGTGTGTGTATAGGACTGATGTCAAAATAAGGCAAAATCTCTCATACACATGTTTCTGTCCAAACTGCTCTTATCTACAACGAGCCGAGATGCGATAGAAGAAATGTGACGGAAGCTTACAGAGAAAGCGAGAGAAGAGGGGAGGAGATCAGCAGCGTATGATTAATGGTGCTCACCTCCGGCTTGGGGGAGTGAGGTCTCTTGGGAGAGCAGGGTTGTGCTGTTTGAATTATTAAAGTCTGAGAGTGGTGGGGGGGAGGTTCATAAATAACTCTGCGTAATGAGCGTCCCGCTAGCGTGAGCTCTAATGCTTACCCAGCCTCACTGCCGCAGCCGGGGTCACCTTGGATACTCGCATGCGAACACACACACACAGATGGACACGTTTCCTTGTCTTCAGTTTTCTGCATCGCTATCCTTATTGATTTATTGGACACAGAACGATGTGACCTTGCACTCCACTTCCTGTCAGGTTGTGGCCAAAGTGGCTGAGACCAAAGATACTCTACACACAACACACACACACGCACTGGCTTGTATGTGTGCAACTTAAGAAATGATCAGCGCTGGCAGCACTAACTATAGCATGTCTCTAAAAGCAGATATTGATTTGCATTTGTGTTTTTGTCAGCATTATAGAGTGTATATGTAAGGGATAATATAGTCAGTCAGTCATTATCATAAATTGAAAGGGTTTATTTTGCAATTTAATGACAAGCTGACTGTACATTATCCAATTGATGATATCCCATATTATAATATGGACATGTTATATTGATTTGAGAGTATTATATTACTTCGTAGATTAACTTAAAGCATCTGGTATGCATAATAGTCCATTACAGCGCAGAAAACGATCGCCATTATTGTATGAATTTATATATTATTACACCACGGGGCTGTTGAATGCTTTATTCTGATTCGTTGAGAGATGTTCAATGGGTGTGGATTATTTTTCAATAACTGCACACCTAACCTTTAAAATGACTTAAAAATAGGCACCAGTGCTATGGTATAAGCGGAATAATTTTCCGGTCATTTATGTTATTCGAATTATATACCTTAGGTGTGTATTTTTTTTATAATTCAACGGCCCGTCGTCAATTATTCCTTACTTAAAGCAACACTAAAGAGTTTTTGCCCTTTGCTCCCCCTACAGGTTGAAAGCGGAATTGTCCTTTACCACTGTCGTAAATAATTTAGCCTACTGCAGCAAAGCTGGCTCCGATTGGATTGTAGGTCTGCCGTAAAGCAAGTTTTTGTAGTTTTCACTCGAACCTGACGGTTGGAAACTTCTTTAGTGCGGTTTTGGCCGATAGAGGGCTGCAAAGCGAATGTGAAAGTGCCGTTCACCCTGTTTCGAGTGGATGAAGGACTGAGCATTTTTTTGGAAACATTAGTTTAACTCTTTCCCCGCCATTGACGAGATATCTCGTCAATTAAGAGAAAACGCTTCCCCGCCAATGACGAGATTTTCCGTCTTTCCGCAATACCGCTATTATCCACCAGGTGGCGCCCTTCCGCAACTTTTTAAAACCGGAAGTATTGCCCTATGGCAAGCTGCTGCATGTCCGTGTCTGTTTTAAAGATCGCTCTGAATGGGAACTCTATGAAAAGTCCGTCATAAAAATGGAATTATCTCTGCTTTTTGCTCAAAATATGGTGTTTTTGCAAAAACCTACCCATATTCAAAAGCTGATTGCAAAAGAACCACTAAAGGTAGGATGAAACGGTTTTTTTTGTTTGAAAGCAGAGGGTCTGTTCTTTCATTTGGTATATTGTATGTTTATTTATTTAAAGAAGAACATTTTCTGGAAGGCATTAAACTTTGGTGAAAATCATGAAAAACGCTGGCGCTGGCTGGCAACTTTTTTTAAAAATGCTGGCGGTGAAAGAGTTAAGGTAAAAAACTTGCTGTTGCTTTAATTTTCAATCCAAGAATTTAGACATTGATCAACAGATTTACGCTTACTACTAGTTTGGATTCATATCTACTATTTATCTACTTTAATCTGCACGTATATGTGACTAAATAAAGTCATTATGCAAAAGAAAAATAAATTACAGTGCCATGACTGACAGATCTCAAAACCGGTATTCCAGAAATCCATGTTCAAAATATTTTCACAGCAGCGTTCCGCATGTCTATGTCCTGGGGCCAGTTAAGGTTTGCACACATCGTACATAAGCAAACTGCCAACACTCGCTGTCAAAGCCCGTTGATCTCAACACACACGCACTCTCATGGTGAATGCCTGTGTCAGTCAACAGCTGCTTGTGGTCAGCTCGAGTCAGTGCCATAATAAGAAGTCTCCGAGGTCTTCAGATGACTGCCTAACTGGAAGACATTTTAATTAGGAGTGCGTAATCAATTTAATACTGAATGCTGACCTCACACACGCATAGACACAACACGCCAGGGCCCGCCATCGGGTTATCTAATACTTCTGACAGGCAGTTCTGGGGCTGTAAATACACTGTGTTATTAAATGACCTTAAGCCAAAACATCGTCCCAAGGCGTCAACATGCCAAAATGATCATACGGTTACTGGTAATGGCATATGATTGAACCAGTTCCTGGCATGACTGCTGACTGTATAAAGTTTTCACTGTGGATTAATGCAGTGCGTGTGTGTCTGTGTCCATCTTACTCTGTAGGCGATTGAGATCATTTCGTATGATGTCTGTGTCCCCAGTGCACCATTTGTTAAACCAGTGGGTTGATGAAACTGTCCGTTTCATGATTGCTTGCTCTCTCTCTCTCTCTCTCTCTCTCTCTCTCTCTCTCTCTCTCTCTCTCTCTCTAAAATAGAATCAGAGTATATTTACAATAGAAAAGGACTTTGAAATAATATAAACATTTAAAGCATACAAATTTACATTTTAAACATCGGCACATGGAAGGGTAAAGTACTGTACAGGTTAGGGCTGTAGATTATTTCTGAGGGTATGTTACTGTTAAATGAATTTAGCAGCAACTGATGGGTGTCTGTCTTCCCCCAGTAACATCTTCATTTGATCTCTCAATCTATCTGTGTGATGTAAGATTAAGATGCAAGGCTCTCCGCTCCTCCTCGCCTATTTTACACTCCTTTACACTTCCCAGTATGTTTTACTGCTACTCACAAGCGACCATTAGGTGCGGCTCATAAACTCTGCACACTGCCTGTTAAATACTGGCCTTATGCCACAAAGACCACTGTTACTGCTGCGCACACACACATACAGTTGCAGATAAGCATCTTTTTTTACTCAACCACCCACCCACAGAGACCACACCCTGATCGATACTAACACAATCATGTCTGGCTATTTTTATTATTCACACACATACTTAGTTTGTGTAGGCTCGTTGAAGCGTTCATTATGCACACCGTGCTAATTGATCAACTTTGCTGAAGGTCGTAGCCTTCAAACATCCACAATGTTCTTCCTCTACAAACATGCCGAGGTGTCTTTTAGTGTAAAAATGTCACAAGGTGAATTTCTGATTAAAGTGAATGGATCTTTTCTTCTCTGTCTGGTTAAACATCAGCCGTGGGTCTGAAGATGGATTGGTTAATGTTGTTTTTATGTCTATATTCCGTGAAAGGTCACACCCCTCCGGGGACTGCGGCAGGGTGATATGTCTTTGCTACCCTATTGAGCGACCCTGCTATCGAATTTAGAAATGGAAGTGGAAGGCTGATGGAATGTAAATGATAGGATTAGGGAATAGATCTTGTATTGAATGAGGCTGATATGATTGAAATTCAGCACTGTAAAGGATGAGGAATGGGTAGACAAGAAGATTTGGTTGTGGTGCACGCCTACCTTTTTATTTTACCCTGGGATTCGATCTGTACTGGACACCGACCTAGTGCATTTGGTACAGCAAAGGCCTTTTCCTAAAAGGAACCCTTCACCCAAAAATCATAATATGTGACAACTTACTTGCCACTAAAGCACCATTAACTCTTTCACCGCCATTGACGAGATATCTCGTCAATTAAGAGAAAACGCTTCCCAGCCAATGACGAGATTTTCCGTCTTTCCGCAATACTGCTATTATTGACCAGGTGGCGCCCTTCCGCAACTTTTTAAACCCGGAAGTATTGCCCTATGGCAAGCGGCTGCATGTCCGTGTTTGTTTTAAAGATCCCTCTGAATGGGATCTCTATGAAAAGTCCGTCACAAAAATTGAATTATCTCTGCTTTTTGCTCAAAATGTGGTGTTTTTGCAGAAACCTACCCATATTCAAAAGCTGATTACAAAAGAACCACTGAAGGGAGGATGAAACGGTTTTTTTGTTTGAAAGCAGAGGGTCTGTTCTTTCATTTGGTATATTGTATGTTTATATATTTAAAGAAAAACATTTTCTGGAAGGCATTAAACTTTGGTGAAAATCATCAAAAAAAAAAAACCGCTGGCGCTGGCTGGCAACCTTTTTAAAAACGCTGGCGGTGAAAGAGTTAAATAATCATAAAGCTCATAAAACAGTTAATTGAAAAGATCCATTTCAGAAAAAAACTGGTTCGTGAATTAGACATTGCTGCTTAAACGGATCAGTACCCTTTAAAAAGGAACTAACATTTACCTTTTAGGTACAAATATGTAGGTACCAATATGCACTCTTTGGCACCAGTATGCACCTCTGAGGAACTAATATAGAACTCTTTAAGGCCCAAGTATAGTCCATTTTAGTCAAATGTGTTATTAATGCCATTTAAAAATGTCTATTCTGTTTAGAAATCCAAAGCGCACCACATTTCTGCCCAAAGTTGCCCAAACAGGTACCTGTAGTCCCACACTGAGCTCACTCCACTGGCTGAAGCCACATTGTCAGGCTGGTCATTCTTAGCCTTTAGTTTTCTCTGTATAGTAATCTGGGATAGAAAAAAAACATTACATTTATTAAAATGATTAATTATTAAAATGAAGTATGTATTAGCTTAAAATGATGAAAATCAGTTTTAATCATGTTGAAAAAAATGGTGAGTGCTATACTTTATAGCACTTACTGTATATAGCACTTACGAAGAACCAGAAGTGGGGATATACAGTAGCCCCACTTATGGTTCTACAAATCACAAAATGGTTCTACATAGGTGTACTTAAAATGGTTCCCCTATGATTACGAGCTTTTAGTCCTATTTAGCACTATTTTTCTTTTTAAGAGTGAAGATTGTAGTAGTTGAGTTACACTCTGTTTGCATTATCTTTTGTAATTAACATTTACATGCACTTTAATTAGGAGCAAATCATGTCAAGAGAGATTAATTCAGATTAAGTAATGTTGATAAATTATAGAAGACGGAAGCAGCTGTTTAGAAGAAGCTGTATTGTGGATATTGTAAATAGATGAAGCAGAGCATCACTCAGTCAGTCGTACTGAGAAATGAAGCATTTTATAACATTTTAAATGTATGTATGACAGGAAACACACTATATGTACACTCACCTAAAGGATTATTAGGAACACCATACTAATACAATGTTGGACCCCCTTTCCCCTTCAGAACTGCCTTAATTCTACGTGGCATTGATTCAACAAGGTGCTGAAAGCATTCTTGAAATGTTGGCCCAACATTTGAAATTATTCAAGCTTTGTGACATGGTGCATTATCCTGCTGGAAGTATCCATCAGAGGATGTGTACATGGTGGTCATAAAGGGATGGACATGGTCAGAAACAATGCACAGGTAGGCTGTGGCATTTAAACGATGCCCAATTGGCACTAAGGGTCCTAAAGGGTGCCAAGAAAACATCCCCCACACCATTACACCACCACCAGCCTGCACATTGGTAAAAAGGCATGATGAATCCATGTTCTCATTCTGTTTACGCCAAATTCTAGCTCTACCATCTGAATGGCACAACAGAAATCGAGACCCATCAAACCAGGCAACGTTTTTCCAGTCTTCAACTGTCCAATTTTGGTGAGCCCCGCAAATTGTAGCCTTTTTTTCCTATTTGTATTGAAGATTGAAGAGCCATAAGGTTGTGCGTGTTTTGGCTTCACAAATGCTTTGCTGCATACCTCGGTTATAACGAGTGGTTATTTCAGTCAAAGTTGCTCTTCTATCAGCTTGAATCAGTCGGCCCATTCTCCTCCGACCTCTAGCATCAACAAGGCATTTTCGCCCACAGGACTGCCGCATACTGGATGTTTTTCCCTTTTGACACCATTCTTTGTAAATCCTAGAAATGGTTGTGCGTGAAAATCCCAGTAACTGAGCAGATTGTGAAATACTCAGACTGGCCCATCTTGGACCAACAACCATGCCACGCTCAAAATTGCTTAAATCACCTTTCTTTCCTATTCTGAAATTCAGTTTGGAGTTCAGGAAATTATCTTGACCAGGACCACACACAAAATGCATTGAAGCAAGTGCCATGTGATTGGTTGATTAGATAATTGCATTAATGAGAAATTGTACAGGTGTTCCTAATAATCCTTTAGGTGAGTGTATGTATGCAAATTATTAAAAACAGAGTGAACGGATTAGGCTGTTTTTTTAGGCTGATTTTGTCACATTATAAAAGTGATTTTTTTACAATCAGACCCATTTAATGTTTATGCATTTTTAAAAGTAAAATTTTCAGGGTGGTAATCTTTTGGTTCCTCAAGACTTCGATTCTTAGGGTCACGATTTGATTAAAATTAGATTCTTGGTATTGATTCACTATATGCTTAGATTTTGATTCAGTTCTACTTGAATGTGTTTGTTTTTCCTCCTCCATTATGTATATCACTTGTGTATTAGTGATGTGCAGGTTGTCCAACTAATAAAACATCACATTCTGATTGATTGCGAATGGGTGAAATAAACTAAAACCAACAACTGTGTGAAATGAACACCACTTGCATGCTGAATGTTAATGCGGGATAGAAAGGTCTGGTGGGTTGGATTTCTTGATGGGGTGACACATCACAGGAGAGATTGACTGACAGTGAGAGATGGTGCACGATGAAAGAATGTGCAGAGGATGAAGAGGGGATTCATGTCTGATTAGAAAAGGTTGTTGGGTGACTGATACCAAGCTGAAATTGATTTCCAACTGAAGCGATGATGTAGAGCACAATGACACACGCACGCGCACAAAGACAGGGGTTAATGCAGCAGGCCTACAGTATGTCTGAAGGTGTGTTCCTGATGGGTTTGGTGTGACATACGGCCTTGAACACACGTTCTTTAGCACTAAACTTTGTTGGTGTTTTTGCCATCAATGCAAGTGGAGGTGAGTTTGATTGATTCAAGTTTAATCGGTTACTAAATGCACCACTCCAACCTTGCACTTTCCATCCTATACACGCACACAAACACACTTTACCTGGAAGGTATATTCTAGAAGTTGGCCAAGGTGATCTTGAGAAGTTGTTAGTAGCCTATTTCAGTGTCTTTGTACATTTAGCTGAGTTATTTATGGCTGTTTCTTCCATTGTACAACTATGATTTCAACCTGGGATCTTTTAATGTGGACCTTCTACTTTATATTTGTAGTTCTGACAAATTGTTTCTTGTTATCAGAGGTCCATCCGGTCATTCGGTAACGATGACCGCCACGTCATGGCGAAGCACTCCACCATCTACCCGTCCTCTGAGGAGCTGGAAGCAGTGCAGAGTCTCGTCTCCACAGTGGAGTGCGCCCTTAAACAAGTGTCTGATTGGTTGGACAAATCCGAGTCTCAAGCCAGCCAATCAAATTCATCCAGCACACAGGAGGAAGAGAAAGAGAAAGAGGCCGAGACCGAGGCCAGCACAGACGAATCGCCAGAAGACAGCACAAAGTGAGTGTTTATAATGCAGAATGCTACAGATATCTGCAAAGTAGTTATTTGCTTAAATTTTTATGCTTTTGCTTTGTTTATTTAAATTAATGATTAATTAAATGAAAATGGTAAGTGGAAAGGAGAGGTGTGGTATTAAAAAGGGAATAATCTTACTTTATTCCAGGTGTAAATGACTTTGTTTCTCACATTTTTATTTCCCTAGTTCATTTTCCCAGAATTTCATTAATTTGGGTTTGTCTCCTACCCAGACGTTTTAACGTCCCCTTTATAATAAATGTATAAAGCATTATAGTTACATTTACTTTTTAAATTAAATCTGATATTCAATGATTTTGCAATTTATAAGTACAATTTGAATCTACTGATCACAAAGAAAATAATGGCAATTTCTATATGCAGTTGCATCAGCAAAAGTTGAACCACTCAGGATTATGTACTGCATGTGTTTTGATCATATTTTGTGTCTCAGTGAGGGCAGCAGCTGCAGTAATGGTCCTACTGGCGGAGGGGTTTTATGTGGAGTGATGAGAATCGGCCTGGTAGCCAAAGGACTCCTGATTAAAGGCGACATGGACCTGGAGCTTGTGCTCATGTGCAAAGAGAAACCCACCGAGACACTGCTGTGTACTGTCTGTGACAACCTGCCCCAGCAGATCGAGGTAACTGCACACCTGCTCAAGCCCACATAAGCTACGATTCAGTCTGAAGTGACTGTTTTTGTTTATGAATAAAGCAAGAAATGTTTTGCGTACTTTGCAAACATGGAAAAACTATTATTAACTGGTTCAGACATTTAGGTGATTAGATAATTGCAGGTTCAAAGTAATTATGTACTTTGCTTTTTTCATGGTTATTTTTGTATAATTTGTCTAATTTGGTACTTCTTGTCATGGATCACAAGATTTTACAGCCAGTGACAATATACTATTTTCTGTTAGTGTCATATATAGCTCAAACATATGATTTCCTGTTGTCCTAAGTAGTCAGTGTCAGTTCTTTTACTGTCAAACTCTGCCACCAAATTAGAGTAACAGTGCTGACAGTACTGTATGTAACAGAACTGGCAGTTATACACAGAGAAACACAAACACATACATAGCCTGGTTTCCATTAAAAAATGTGCACAAAACTTTGCACAGTTGTGTCAATAAAAATAATTTGTTCACAATTTTAGTGGCGAGTAGAGCCACTAGAGATTATTTTGAGTTTGTCTCATACCCAGACTTTTTAACTTCCCCTCTATAATAAATGTATAAAGCATTAAAGCTACTGTATATAAATGACTGGATTGCGCATGACGTCACAACTGTGAAGCCACCGCACCGCCATGTTGGTATACCCAAACATTCTATTAAATCATCAATGGACGTTATCAGATTTTAATAAAAAAACATCACTTTAATAGTCTCTGTTTTTATATCTGAAGTCTCCCTGTACATTATTACAACGTGCATGCTATAGTTTGCTGGTTTTGTTATTATGTTATCTTTACAAGTTACCTTAACGTATTCAGAGAAATAGCACTGACTGGCTTAATGTCAAAAAACTATATTTATACCCGTGTCATTAACAGAATGCAGCAGACACACTTACCTTAAAGTTTTTTTATAAATCCCTTATTCTGCCCGATTAAAACATAAACATTTCAAATAACACCAGAATTAATAATTAATTTACGTACACATATTTTAAAAATTAACCTTGTGTGACTGATACGCTGTAAAGCGAGAGAAATTAGATGATGATTTTGAATGGAAGTCAATGACACTCTCTGCCAGTTGGGTATACGAAGATGGCCGCTCGAACTCTGCGCTGGCTTCAACTCACGCTGTTACGTTAAGCGTTCTATGCACAATCCAGTCATTTATATAGATCAGCGCATTAAAGTCACATTTACTTTTTTCACTGATTTTGGTATTTGTAGGTACAGTTTGAATTTATTAATCACAAAGAAAAATAATGCCATTCCCAATTTTTTTCGTTGTTGTGACTCCACAAAAAGTCGAATACACCGATTCTGTCCTGTCCACCAGCGAAACATATCGTGCAATATTAAAGTGCACCACTTTCATTGCTAAAAAATAATAAAAAACTCCTTACCATGTTTGAAAGATTCGCCCACAATGCAATGCAATGCAATGCTGACAGGGGTTAGCTGTGAGTCAAAGTGGGAGAAAATATGTCGGTCTTGCCCACGTCGACAGGACTAGGAAGTAAACTGTTGCCTACAATCCGTGTGTTTGTTGTAATACTAGAAAAATAACATATGATCATGTGCACGTCAGGTGGCCAGTAAATGCGGCAAAGACGTGGTATATTTATTTTTCTGAATCACCTGAAAAACATATTTTTTGCGATATATTGGAGTTTATATGAAATTTACATGTTTCCATTGGGTGCATTTTTAATTCGCTATTTTAATTTGCGCAATTTGAAAGGTAATGTACCAACCTCCCATGACTGTCAACACTGTTACTCTATCTTGATAACAGCTTGACAGTGACATATAGACACAGAATTTAACTGCCATGACTAATGGCAACAAAATTTACATTTCATGTCTGTTTATTGAGAGTGACTGCGCTCCGGTACGCTACAGATTCTCCAGAACAGGTTCAGTTAAAATAGATTCATCACAATTGGATGCTTATTTTTTAATTGAATACAGGCATAGTGTACTAAATAATGAAGCATTGTATTATGTTAGTACACCAAAAAATTATTTGATACAATATGATATAAACTTGTCACCCCAACAAATAGGAACTTAATGGATGGGAACCAAAAGTATAAAAGTATTTGGCATCCATACAGATAGATTTTCAGAGAAGCTCAGCCAAATATCTGATTCACAGTGGTATAATTCTGGCCTCAAGTGAGAGAGGATACATGTTTGAATCTGACAGCAGGGACCGTTTTTATTGCATCCATTTAGGAGCAGTAGAGATAAGAGAATCACACCATCACAGATTTTTAAAGGTGTTAATAGCCAATTTAATAGCAGATTTTAGGGGGTCTGAGATGAATCCCTTTTAACTCAATTTAATGCATCGCTAAAGAGAGCAAGAGTAGTACTGTCACCTAACGCTATGGCGTGCTTATTAACGGTTAATATGATTTGAATTAGAGCAGCAGTGTTAAAGTGGAGGATGCAGAGTTTTACTGTGAAACAAAATGAAGGGAAATGAAACATTGCAGAAAACTGCGACATCAAAACCAGACCTGATCTATTTATATTCAGCATGTGTAATTAATCTAGACCTGCCAAATACCAGCTTACCTAATTAGATACCCAGGACAGGCCGGGGGTCGGGGTGCCCACCGGTGACCCGCAGTTATCTGAGACGCACACCCAGACAGAAATCCCATTAAAGCAGAGTATGTTGCCAGCAGGTCAGGTCTCCACATGATGGATCAGCTCTTAATGGAATAGCAGTGGACTGCTTTCTCTTTCTGCTGTGTCCTTATCTCTCTCTCTCATTCATTTACTCTCTCTTACTTTGTTACATCAGTGATTGAGCGATTCAAGTCCTTGTGGCAATTAGAGTTTCGATATCACTTCATCCTTGGGTCTCATCTATCGATTGTTCGCTCGGGGCATGAAGGGACCCAAAAGTTTATATACTGACATAGTTCAGTTTGCATTTATATCTGACAGATGGTCAGATAGATGTCCAAATGTTATCAAGATAGAGTAACACTGTTGATAGTATGTAACATAATTGTAAGTCACGCATAGAGAAACACTACACTGTTACTCTACCTTTGTAAACACTTCACCTGGTTTGTGCTTCAAAATTATGACTTCTATGGACTACAAAAGTAGAAATTGTGCCCTATACAATAAACAGATACTGTGACCAGGGGCTGTCAATCGTCAAATGTGTGTGCATATATGTGCGTATTTTAGCACAGTTTTTGACTTTTTACCTAAACATTTGACCCCTGACAGAAGTTGACGGAGGAGAAGTATGAGGTACAACGCTGTGTTCCTGAGGCGGCCATCTTGGTGTGCACCACGACAGAACCCAAGCTCACGCTGAAGGTGATGCTCTCCTCTCCACAGTACAGAGATGATGCCGAGATGGACGAACAAGGTTTGTGAGCCAACAACCTGGATGCATATTTCTTTACATTTTCTAAAAATAACATTTTGTTGTCATTTACTCATCCTAATCCAAACCTGAGTTGCAGATTTTCTTCTGTTGAGCCAAAAGGTGAAATTGCACGTGGAAAAGTTGACGTGATGAGCATTAAATAATGCAGCAAGTTTAGTTTATCCTTTAGGATCTAAAGTAGTAGGGAGGATAGGGCTGTAAGCTGCGTTTGTGAGTTTGTTTACTTGCAGTTATTGATTGTAATATTTCATAAGAGGAAAGAGCTTTACTATATTTATTTAGTATGTACACTTTGTTTGGCAGTCAAAGCACATACAGATGAGCTCATCTTCTTGTCAAGAAACACACACGCACGCACACACACTCAGCATTATTGTGAGTGGCATGCATGATGCCAGACTTTTTGGCCCCGTGGTTTAGCTCACAACGGATGCTAAAATAGAGAAGTGGTTTCGGAAGGGTAGACAAAAATGCTAAGTTCGTTCAGAGATGAAACTGCATTTTAAAAGACATATTAATTTTCATCTTAATTTAAGAATTTTTTGATATTTCTACTGAAAACAAGACAAAAATACTAAGTAAGAAAGTCATTTTTTGCAGTGTATTTTACAGTGTTGGTAGGTTTCTTGCTGGTGCACGCAGGAGCCATTAGTGTTCGTGTTTTGTTATTGTGCTTTTGGATCTGTCAGTTAACTCTCCCTCCCTCACCCTTGAGTCACTCTCTCTCACTTACTTTTTAAGTCCTGACATTAATCTGAATTCATTGCAGTCTAATTGGGTTTACGGTTTGTTATTGCTGATGTACCTCTAAGCATAAATTAGTAAAGGAAGCATGGATGTAAATTGTCGGAGCTTGAGGAACTTTTTGGTGCTTTGACCCGTGACTGTTGTGGCATCAGCAACATCTGTGTACTGTACCTTTAAATGACAGGTGACTGGTCTGCAACTATTTAATCTGCAGTGATGCGGAGCACAGGTTCTGTCTTCACACATGCACACTTGCTGTTTTCCCTCACACAGGAACAGACACATTCAGTTTCTATAATCCAAAAACAGGCTTTGTCCGAAATAGTCGCCTTTACCCTAAATAGTGCACTATTTGAGGAAACATGCATATTTGGTGGTGTCCAAATTCATTTTAATTCACTTCTTTGAGTGAACTATATAAGTGGAGTAATGTAGGGAAATAGTGAACACACACAGTTTTTCTTTCTTCGCTTGTTTACACGCACTCTTTGATGTGAAATATTAGAAAGGAGGCTGTGGGGGTGGGAAATGAAAGAATGTATCCGGCTTGAGGAATCAATAGTTGTTGCAGCACACACACCATCCATCTGATAGATGTGTCAGATGTGAACACTGGCCCTGAAATGAAGAATGAGAGAGAGAGAGATGTGGAGGGATGGGTTGGAGTTCATGACAGTAGCATCTCGTATTTCCCGGCCGGGTCAAGGGCCCTGTCCAACTGAGAAACGGCTCAATCTCAGGGCAGGCCTAAATTGCCTCAACAACAAGTACACAAACATAACATTACGATGAGGTGAATCTGTTGAAATACTGTTATGAAGATCAAGGTTATATTTCAGGTCAAATTTTAAAGAGATTACAAATTGTAAACAATAAATGATAGAAGCAATTATAATTGGTCATTGTCAGCATTGTCATTGTCATGGCTTGCTGTGTTCAGTACACAATAGAAATACAGTGCAGTACCGAAAACGTACAGTAAGAGTTACATGAAAGAAAATGTCATGTTATACAACATAGACTATGAGAAGATGCACCTGTGTTTGTATGCTGGTGTTTCAAGATTAGCATGCTTTGGAAATTAGGAAATTTGTCGGACGTAGATTAATGTTCATTTATGCTGTGTGTGCGTGCGTGTGCGTGTCATTATTCAGAAGGTGGGCTAAATCTTTCTATGGGTTTGACAGATCTTCCACTCAATCCCGCCTCAGCTGGATCACTGATTAAAATCCACAGAAGAATTATGAGAGATTGTCACATAATCTCTAAATGACCTCCAGTAAACCTGATTTACCCTGTGGCAGCGTTTTTTTTCTGTTTAAGTGTTTAGCTGCAGAGGGACATGGTGTACACATGAGCATTTCTGCCCAAACATTCATCTAATGAGAGTGATAGGATCACAAACAGGCTGCAGAATGAAGCTTGTGTGTTATTTGGGTGGGAGACATGAAGAACAATGTTCTTAAAACTGTGTGTGTGTGTGTATTTGTGTGATATCTTCTCTTGTTGTGACTGGTTTATAACAATGCCCACAGCATGTTTTCATTATTCAAGTGTCAAAAGCACAAACTGGCACCGATTCGCCGATGGTGTTAGCATGTACTGTTGCTTATAACGTTAACACGGTGTCATAACCAGACACACCAATCTTAAAGCATCAAGTTTTTTCTCCATCCTAAATGTGTAATTGTACCAAATTTACAACCAATCAGAATGCAGAGGCTCCCAAAAGTATTTAAACTTAGTACATGGATATTTAAACGTTTTGCAACTAATTTGGCGATTCAATTCATTTATATGGTTTCGATTCATTATTGATTATTATTAGATTCGTTATTCATTTGAATTAATTCAGTGGTTTTTCTAAATCAATATTGTTTCATTAAATTAAAGATTGTTTGGAGTTTTTTCCCAGCTTTTATTAAATGTCTTATGTTAATATTAATGCTGTTAATTTGTTAAAAAAAATATGACACAGACACGCCTTTCTATGGAGCCCCTAAAGGGACATGGAGCAAAAATTAAATCGTTTAGTTTCGCGTGCACACACAATAGTTTCAAGTGCGCATGCAAAAGTTTCATATGAGCACGTGAAACTAAACACGATAATTTCATGTGCGCACGCAAAAGTTTCATGTGAGCACGTGAAACTAATCGCGATAATTTCACGTGCGTACACGAAACTATTGCGTGCGCATGTGAAACTACCTCGTTTAGTTTCCCGCGTTTCGTTTCGCGTGCTCACGTGAAACTGTCGCGTGCCCACGTGAAACTTTCGCTTTCATGTGTGTACGCAATAGTTTCACATGCGTGCGCGAAACTAAACTTTAAAAAAAAAATTGCACATGAAGGTTTCGCGTGAGCACATGAAAGTTTCACGTGAGCACTGGAAACTAAACTTTAGATTTTTTTTACTCCAATGTCACCTTAGGGGTTTGGTACCTTTCATGCAAAACAACTATTTTGTTTATATTTACATAAAATGTTTCATGTTTTGGTTGTCGAATAAGGAAATATTTTCTGCATCTTAGCATATTCGTGTTGAGCGGAACAGACTTTGTACAAGTTTTTTGGTTTGGTTCAATATTTTGTTTGCGAACACACTGGCATCAAAGCCATATACATTTTGGAGCCACAGCTTTTGATATTTATTGTGCCGTTTTATCAGATTTCACTGTGGATGGAGCTAACCAGCACGACTTGCTTGTCACAATCGCAGCTGGTTAGGACAAAAACTTTTTCACTTCACATTCATTCCATTTAATCTGGTTAGGGCACCGTGTAACACCTATTAAAATCTTCAGCCTGTTTTCGGGCTGATCCTTGGGTTTGACGACACTTTACCCATGCTAACACCTTTGGCGAATCCCTCCTCCAGTTTCCAGCCAGCCAAGGAGATGAGTTAAACTTTCATCTCTTCTGGATGAACTGGATCACCAAAGTCAATTGGCTTCTTCCTTCCCCCTAAGCAGCCCTGCCCCTCGACCCCACCCCTCACCAAAATCATCATGTGTACATGTGTGTGTGAGTGCGCTTGTCTACGCGTGTGTGTGATTTGATTTCCTGTCCCGTTCTTCTCACCGATAGAGAACGTTGAGTCGAGCGAGCCGGCGGACCTGTTGGATAGACAGAGGTGCCTGCTGGCGTTGGCCTCTCTGCGACATGCCAAATGGTTCCAGGTTGGCGCTCACTTTTTTATTGTTATTGTAGCCTTATGAACAAAAACATGCCATTTTCCTTGGTTTCCTCCAGCTGTCCAAACGCTCGACACCTCATCACAAACTTTTAAGTATCGTAAGGCTACAAAAGCAATTGTTACACTTTTTTGGTTTCTTTTGCCTGTTTTTCCTTATTTTCCATAACCTGCTTGTCACCATGAAGAATTTGTCTAGTGCTTTCCTGGACTGAATCTTCCCTTCTCCCATCCCACCTAACATAAGCCCCGCCCCCCTACTCACAGTCATCCACACAACACACGGATCACAAGCGAACCACAACACACACATAGAGAGCAGAGTCGAAATCTAAAGTTTTTGTTGGTTAAAGCTGGGTTTAGCTGTTACTCTTGGTTTATTGGGCGATTCCCTTTTGATTTCCTCAGGCTAGAGTTAACGGCTTAAAATCGTGCGTGATTGTCCTACGAATACTGAGAGACATGTGCAATAGACTACCAGCGTGGGAACCTCTTAAAGGATGGGTGAGTATGTGATGGATCTGTTGTACAAAGGCCAAAAATCTAAATTTGACACATGATAAGTAGATCCATTATAAGTCGTCCCTGATCGCAAATGTCTCTTTTGTCCTCAGCCTTTAGAGTTAATATGTGAAAAGGCCATTGCCACGTGTAACAGGCCTTTGGGTGCAGGTGAAGCTTTGCGTCGAGTCATGGAGTGCCTTGCCTCGGGCATACTGCTGCCAGGTATGAATGAGTATCAAAAACTCAAGTTTGCTTTTTGAAGAAATTTTATTCTCAAAGGGTTAAGATACAGATTTTGTCATTGTTTACTCGCTGTCATGACAGTCAAACCCCTGATGCTTTTCCCTGTTCTTCAAAACCATAATGTTGATTTCGGAGTGGATGGTCGCAAAAGCATTATAAAAGAACGATGTGACTCATACCGTATATTTTAAGAATCCTGAAGGCATGCATACGTGCCTGGTACGCTAAAATATAATCCATTATTTGATGAAAGTTTTGACCTAGGCCTCTCTCCGCCTATTCTACATTCCTGAACTTCATAGTTAACAAAGTTTTTGGACGTTTATTGGCACCTGATAAATATAAACCAAAAAAGCGTGCAAAAATGCATTTAATAGTCTCAATTGTAATATATGTTTATTATATATTTTTTATATTAGCTTGGCTTCTTTTGTGTATGTTAACATTAAAAAACATTCTAAAACATATTAACAAGTAAATTAAAAACGTGTTTAGTAGACTATATCAAAAAGTAGTCCTCCAGATTGTTTTATCCATTGTGGTAGCCCTTGCTCACAAAAAGGTTGGAGACCCCTGTTATAGGATATACATCTTTATATTTAAAACAAAAATTCCAGTACATCCCAAATTAACTGTGTCCCAAATATTTGAATATGTGAGTGAAATACAATATGTGAACATGTTGTATAGAGTGATGATAGTAAAGCAGATCTGGTTCCTTTGACCCAGAGGAATACAAGCTCATTTATCTTCTCTTGACATAACCAGTTCAGTCCTCTGTAGTCTTATTCTCCTTTCTTTGTCATTCATTAATAATGAGATGCAGCTATTCATATTTGATAAGCTGCATGGGAAAAGACTTTGTCCCACTTTGACATACCTTTTGTATTTTTGCTACATGAATAAATGTGTGTGTGCATGCATGCATGCATGCGTGTCTGTGTGTAAAATTAAAGCATTATTTACAGGAATAGCTTCGGCAAAAGAAACCTCTTTTATTGACTGTACTCATGATATTCTGTCTTTTTTATTTATGTGAAGCACAACAGGAGACATTTTGTTTAATTGTATTAGTCAACAGTAACAGTTCATCACATTTTCTTTTTTGGTGTTTCTCAATGATGCAGTGTCTTTTTTGGGTGAACTTGGCACACAACCTTATTTTTGTAATCTGTTAGACTACAGTGCATACATATTATATGATGAAAACTAAATGTCCTTCCACCTCTCTTAGGTGGACCAGGTCTACATGATCCCTGTGAGAAGGAACCAGTGAACACACTGTCTGCCATGACGGATGAGGAGTCAGAGGCCATCACATACAATGCACAGGTGTGTACAGGTATTCAGGTACTCCGCTCATGAGTAGCCGTCAGAGGATGGGTACATGGTTGGTCATAAAGGGATGGACATGGTCAGAAACAATGCTCAGGTAGGCTGTGGCATTTAAACGATGCCAAATACTGCTAATTCTGATGGCCAAAGTATAGTTTTTCAGTAAAAGGAATACAAAAATGGAGTTTCACAGCCGGTTGTGAAGTGTACGTCTCCTCAGTTCACCTAAAAATAGCAGGTGTGGGAAAAAATTAATTTTGGTTGGTGTTAGCGGATGTGTGTGGATGGCATTGAAAAGATGAGAGATGTGTGTGTGTGTTTTGTGTGTATATGCCCAGCTGTTCTCTAAGGCTCTTATCTCATATGTGCTAGGTATATTACTGCCATGACACACACTCACACACACCTTTTATCTGTGATTCTTGGCTTATACACACACACATGCTATGGCTGGCCGATGTAGCTGTAGCTTTTTCATGCTTTTGTTGATATGCTAACACTTTAGTGTGGTAAGACCCATCATTTCCAATAACAATGTAACAAACAAAGTAAACTAAATGATTAAAACACATTATCTTTCACTCGTGCAGAATCTGTGCAATAATATTGTCTGTACTGGTTTGTTTGCACATACAGTACTGTATACATGAACACATAGAAGAATGATATTTACTGTAGTCACTTATACTTAAATGCACCAATGCATAATTACATAACAAAAATCCATACATAACACAAAACAAGGCAACCTGAACTGTTATTGACAGAAGTCTGTGGTCGAGAGTCCTGTGCATTATTGTCAGTAAACTTGAATTTTGTGTTTCCCTCAAACCGCTGCCATTTTTCACCCATGTACCGATGTTTATAAACTTTTGAAGTTGCCTCGTAAGACAAATTTAGGGCTTCAGCTGTTCGGTTTAATATTTGCTAAATCAGAATATATTCAACATAAGCGTTTCAAGGGGCTGCGCCCCAAGTCATCAGTGGGCAAGATAAATATTTTGCAATAATGTTTATTAGTAAACACAAAGTAACACACATTATTCAGTTTTGCTTCATGTTTCTTAACCACAAAAAAACGCCTCAAGTGAATGTTTTGGTGAATAAGGGATTTATATTCGAAATTCTGTGCTTCCATAACTCGTTTTTGACCCAAAATTTCAAAATGAAATATCAGATACGTCAGATAGGATTGATAGATCTTCTGATTTACTGTAATTTAATGAAATTAAACAATTATAATGCTGTTTTTGCTCACAGCTTACAAACCAGAGAATATATTTGACATATATAAATCAAATTTCACAAATCTTAATTGTAATGACAAATCCAGTCAAGTCATATTTATTTAAATAGTGCTTTTAAACGTTTCATTGCTTCAAAGCAGCTTTCAAGAAAGACAAATGAACAGAAAAAATATATAATAATAATAATAATTATTATTATTATTATTATTATTATACATAGTATATTGGTATAGAATATAGACTTTGGTAAATCTAATCTCAAGCAGTAATGCCACAGTCTTTAGGAAATCAAATTTCCCAATAAAATGTGTGTTAAAATCATCACAGCATTCACTTTCTTCTATCCCCAGCTACAAATCTATCATGAATATTCAATACGTATAACCCAGCCGTAACACACTCAAATCCTTAAAGAGAGCCTTGAAGATTGGCTTTGTAATGAGTGTGGGAAACACAAGCGAGTTGAGCCATAGATCTCAGTCCTGCCCTGGGGAAGCCTGTGTGTGTGAGCTGTGTGTCTATGAGTAAAGTCTGCAGTGCTTTTTCTTTAAATGTTCGAGCATTCAAGATCTGAATCACAATGTGTCTCAGTACTTAGCAATAGATCGAAGAAGTTTTATAGCGCACACAACACTAAAGCTAAGAAAATGTTTTATTTACATACCAACTTGTTTGATGCAGAAAGGAAATTCAGCAGTAAATGTGCACTGTAATATGTTTTTGTGCATGTGATTACAACTAATATTTTAACAACCCTAAAATTCCCTTATTTTTATGAAGAGATTTACTTTTATAAGAATCCTTGTCATTATGCTTTAATTTTACATTGTAAAATGATTATAAGCAGGGTTTTGCTTTGTTAGCTTATAAATATCACAAAATGTATGTTTTTTTAATAAGCTCAAATTACTTTCTAGAAATACTTTAAGGAGTCTCCTAATGGGACTATAAACTAAGTCCTTGTTAATATACATTGGCATAAGTTGTGGGTTAGTGTTAGCATGAATTATTTGTGAGGCAATCTGTGCCCTCTAATTCTTCTGAACGTGGTGATTCATTCAAAGTGTCTTAGCACTGTCTAATGTTTCACACCCACAGCTAAACAGACTGCCAGCCAGTCTATATTACAGCCCTGGGCTAAACCTAGTCACGTATTGCTTCATCAGGAATAAATAAATAAGGCATTGCGTCTGTGTGCCTTCAGGGCAAGTTTTGAGACCTTTGATACAGTTTGCAGATATTATTTTTTTTATTTGTTTTTTACAGTGCCATTATATCCTTTATTCTTGTTATGTTTAATCTTATCTGTGTGTGCGTGTGTTTCAGCAATCTTTGCGGCTCATGGCTTTTGGGCAAATCTATAAAGTCTTAGAAATGGATCCGCTCCCCTCAAATAAACCCTCACAGAAATTCCTCTGGTCAGACAAAGACGGTGAGCATGCGTAGCTTTTTTACTAAAAAAGTAATACTATTAGATATAAGCTATTTTCAGGTTGATCTCCCTGAAATATGCTATGTGTGAGCATCTTACAGTAGCAACCCTAGACAACAACATTGGCTTAGAGAAACCGGTTTGATAAAAAAAAAAAGTTTCCTGGTGGAATCGAAATGGATTCAAATGTATTTTTCAATTCACGTTTATTTCAATAGCTCTTTTTACAATTCTCCAAAATTATGTATAAGTACAGCCAGGTAGAAGAGAGATAAGAAAATTGCTTATGGTGTGCACCTTCAAATTACACACTTGACCTTTAAACCTTAAAATCATATTTATATAATTTCACAGTCAACAAAATGGTCTTTGGTGTGCTTTTAGGAAAATAAGTCAGTTGTGCTGATGTGTTTTTATAACTATCAGGATTTTGTTTATGTGTTGCTTCAGGTCTAGGGTTGAAGAGACCGTATGAAGATGGTCTGCTAGATGACAAAGACCTCATCAAGAAGATGAAACGCAACCTGAGAAAAGGTGACGCATGCACGCACGCACACCCACCTACCCACTTAGACCAAATCATCAGACAGTCTTGACAATAGTTGGCCATTCATCACCGAGTGTCAGTTTTTTGGTCTCAGATTTCCCTTTTTGTCATTTTAACAGTTTTGATGGATAATAAACATTTTAAAATTATTTAAATAATTGAGGGAATATTTACATAAGTGTTTGTTTATTTCAGTTTTGTGTGCATTTCATGTTGCGCATTAAATACAGTTTCATGTATTTATTATGAAACAAAAAAATTATATTGACCAAAGCTGATATCAATATGCCCGCGTAGGGGGAAACAAAAACATTCAATACTACAATTTAAATGTGTAAATATTTTACACAGTATTTCAGTATTTTAAAGTGCAAAACAAAAACATAAAATGAAAAAAATAATAATTCTAAATTAAAAACATACTTTTTGTTGTTTGCATTCTTAAATTGTGCAATCAATAAAAATAATACAGATATCATCGATCCGGCTTTGTAAAGTTTTGGGGTCAAAATACCAAATGCTCTGAAAACCCGACTGCCACATAACCTGCCTATGATATTCTCTCCGGTCTTAAAAGAAAAACACCACAGTTTTCAAGTATTTGACTATGTTCTTCCCTCAACTTAGATGAATTAACATATACCTCTCTTTTCTCAATGCGTGCACTTAATCGTTGTACAGCGCGTCCATTTAGCCTAGCCCCATTTATTCATTACAATCCAAAAAGGGATGCATTTAGAAACCACCAAACACTTCCATGTTTTCCCTATTTAAAGACTGTTACATGAGTAGTTACACGAGTAAGTATGGTGGCACAAAATAAAACGGGGGCGATTTTTAAGTGGATAAAAATGAGAACTACAGGTGCTGGTCATATAATTAGAATATCATCAAAAAGTTGATTTATTTTACTCATTCCATTCAAAAAGTGAAACTTAAATTATATACATTAATTCCACACAGACTGATATATGTCAAATGTTTATTTCTTTTAATTTTGATGATTATAACTGACTACTAAGAAATATCCCAAATTCAGTATCTCAGAAAATTAGAATATTGTGAAAAGGTTAAATTTTGAAGACACTCTAATCAGCTAATTAACTCAAAACACCTGCAAAGACATTTAAATGGTCACTCAGTCTAGTTCTGTAGGCTACACAATCATGGGGAATACTGCTGACTTGAAAGTTGTCCAAAAGGTGAACCATTGATACCTTGCACACAGAGGGCAAGACACAAAATGGTCATTGCAAGAGGCTGGCTGTTCACAGAGCTCTGTGTTCAAGCACATTACTAGAAAGGCGAAGGGAGGGAAAAGATGTGATAGAAAAAGTGTACAAGCAATATATATTATATACTGTATATTGTTTGGCAGAAAAGCACTTAGTTTGCAGCACTTCGACCTCAGGTGCAGTAACATCATCACTCCTGGCTTCGAAAGTTTGAATGAGTTGCTGATTTACTGTCCCGGATGTCAAAGTGCTGCAAACTAAGTGCTCTTCTGCCATACTATATATTTTTTATCAGCTTAAAAAATTACCACATTTATTTTGTGCCACCATACTTACTCATGTAACTACTCATGTAACAGTCTTTAAATAGGGAAAACATGGAAGTGTTTGGTGGCTTCTAAATTCATCCCTGTTTGGATCCTAAAGAATGAATAGGCTAAATGCTAACACATTCACAACGCACTGTACAACGATTAAGTGCACGCATTGAGATAAGATAGGTATGTATTAATTTGTCTAAGTTAAGGGAAGAACATAGTAAAATATTGAAAAACTTTGGTGTTTTCCTTTAAATCAGTACGTTGACTTTGTTTCCCAATTTTAACTTCATTTTGTACCTTTTGAGTGATAATCTTGCACCTGCCATCTCGTTTCCTGTATTCTTACCTTTGTTTCTCTCTCGCTATACTGTGTATATTTTTGCTTCCCCCTCCTCATCCTGCTGCGTTTCCATCTCTCTCTCTCTCCGGTACAGAAAGGATACAGCCTTTGGGAAATCAATGGCATTGATTCTTAATTTCTCTTGGAGTCGTGCTGTTGTCCCCAGCCTGAGATCCTCAGCGGACTCCCATAAATTGCTTTCAAAGCAGCAGAATTTAGCAATTAGCCAGCTGATGAAGCGAGTTAGGATGATACAACATTTAGAAAATGAGCTCACCATCGGGGTGCAGCTAACTAAAAGTCGCGGCGCTACGGCTGTAAATGTGTTTTTATGATTGGGTAGCGGTGGTTTAGCCATTTTCACAGAATGGCTTTTATAGTATCGGCCTACTTTTTTTAACACTTTGTACCATGACAGCAAAATAAACTATGGTAATAATCAGTAATGTTGTAAAATCTTACATGCATAGATTATTTGCATAATAAAGTGGTTAAGTTTATTTCACCAAATGTTAAATATTTGGGGGAAGAATCAGTCATTAGATTTTTTTGCTAAATAAAATGAAAAGTCATTATATATTTATACAAAAGAAATTCTCCCCCCTTTTGATTTGGGTAGCTACTTATTATTAGTAGCTTGTAGTGTTGCTGGGTACCTTTTCAAAATCGCTCCATTGATTTTAGTTGAACTATTTCGAAACGGTAGCTTTGTCAAACTTTTAAGTAGCTTGTACACCAACACAAGGCTTCAGTTTGGTATAATTCCTAAAAGTTGATTTCTTTTCTCTTTCTTTTCTAGCAGTTCTTGACAGTAAAGCAATAGACTCAAACCAACCCATGAACGCTCTGATGCGGTTGAACCAGATCCGGCCGGGGCTGCAGTATAAACTGCTGTCTCAGTCGGGTCCGGTTCATGCCCCTGTCTTCACCATGTCTGTAGACGTGGACGGCACAGTTTACGAAGCCTCCGGCTCTTCGAAGAAGACCGCCAAGTTGCACGTGGCTGTTAAGGTATACTTGTTAATGCATTTCTCTCTCGTCTTTCTATCATAAAGGTTACATTATTAAGCAACATCCCACTAGCAAGAGTGCTGCTGTACTGTGCTGAATACTAACACAGGTGATTCAACCATAGATAGGTCACATCTGTGCTCGTATTCGGTATATAAGCACAATTGCAAATGTGTGATGTTGTTTGTTTATGCATGCCATTCTATTTTTTCAATGACTCGAAACATTATAGACCATTCTTGACCCTATTGTCTTGTGTTACTATGGCATGACGATGTAAAAAAAGTGACAGCAATGTGTCAGTCTATTCAATAAGACCGGTTAATCTTGTTTTTACACACACACACACACTCATTCCCACTAGTGATTCCCAGGATGCAAAGAAAGGCTCATGTAATCCCAAAGTCTGTGTGAATAAAGGCTCTGTGAAGCACCAAACTGCTGTAATCCTCTTTCTGTCTGTGCACAGCCATTAATGCTACCAACAGCATCAAATATAGGGCAGACTGACAAATGAACATTGGTGCTGTTATGAAATCCAGCCTCACACTTGAATCATACATTATACCCGTCACTGTGAAATATTTAGAGATATGAGCCACTTAGAGAATAGAGAACAGCCCCAAAAAAGTTTTTACTTGGAAATATGTTTTTGAGAGTAGAAGTGTGCAAACTAAAGCATGCATAGTCAAAAAAATTGGTTTGCACGCACTTGAGTGTTTCAGACTTTAATGTTGTTTAGTATTGTGACAGTAAAGTTAGCAATGTGATTTACTGTGCTGTGTAAAGAAGCAGACACATTAATTCAATATTCCCCATTAGTGTGGCATTATTTTGTGGTACGTTCATGCTAAAGCTTTACACAACCTGTGAATTTATAAAGTCTTTTATTGCATTCTTATTGGCTTTCATTTCATTTTTTTGAACTTGTACATTTTCAGCTCACAGTTTGACTTATGTTATAAAAGTTGCATAATCATTAATATCAGGGGGTCTTGTGGCAAAATAATAGTTCACCCAAAAACCAAAATACTGTAAGACTTCTGTGCAATATGAATGGAGAAATGTGCACATTGCTTTTTGCTATTTTGTTAATAAATGCAATGCAGCAGAGGTCACACATGTGCAAAATATATTTCAATTCTTTTGAACTCAGGTTCTGAGTATCAGACGTATTTCATATATATATATATATAATTTTTTTTTTTTTTTTTTTTTACGGGCACTGTAAAAAGTGCAGCATTTTTTGTCAAACCAAGTTGAAATTGTTTAGCTTTATTTTTTAAGTTATGTTAACTATTCACAGGTCAAAACTTGAAATGTTGAAATGAAAACCAAGTTGCTGTATTTTTTTTCAGTGAGTTGGCTAATGTGTATGAATTCATAGAAAGTGAATCATAAAAAAAACGTTAACAAAACCCTAATCCTAATGTCACAGAGGCAAAAGCAAATAATAAAAAATTTACAAATGTCCAAATTAAGACCAATTAGCCACCTCATAAAATACATACAAATTGCCATGAGTCAGCATTGGATCGGACGTGTTACAATCCTGTAAATCTTACAGTACGGCCTACACCATAGCTCTCAAATCTCATTTGCACCTCACATTCAGTTAAAGCTGACATGTCGCTGTTGGCTGGAAGACACACACACACACACCTATGCCAGTCAGTATCAGTTAAACTTTAGACTCAAATACTGTATATGTGCAAATGAGATTTAGGAGCACTTTGCATAAAACGTCTGTACTAAATGGCATATAATATTGTGTACAAGATTACTGATTTCCTAACATGCACAAATTGCACATGTGATGTAGGTGCTTCAGGCGATGGGATATCCCACAGGCTTTGACACTGACCTGGACTCCATGAGTGCAGATGAGAAGTCAGACGGGGAGGGAAAAGAAGCGACCACACATTCAAGCAATAACACATCACACTCCTCAGACAGCTCCAACACACTGGAGGTGTGCATACACACACACAGAAACATTTAGCATGTTTGGAAAGTAGAAATGCAGTATATGTGAAAGTCAATGTTATATTAATACAATAATACATACATTTATGGTGGTTGTTTATTTAAAAAATGGTAACAAGGTTGTGTTTGTTAACACAAGTGAATGCATTTGCCACAGTAACATAAACTAACAATGATCAGTTTGTTAATTGTGTGCAAAAATGTATAATTAATTTACATTAAATAATGCTAGACTTTGAATTGATTAGAAATTAAACACACAATATATTAACATCTATATATGTTTTTATGTCTATTCTTTTGTCGATGCTTTGTATATAATGTCACAAACAATCATATAAATAAATCAGAAATTAAAAATTAGTAATTGAATGAAAATTTTGAATCCATCATCAGACGTTGTTACTAATATAGGTGTCTGTGCAGGTGCGAACTCAGGGTCCTATTCTGACGGCCAGCGGGAAAAACCCAGTGATGGAGCTCAATGAGAAACGGCGAGGCCTCAAGTACGAGCTCATCTCCGAGAGCGGAGGAAGTCACGACAAACGCTTTGTCATGGAGGTGAGTCATGACTGAATTTAGTCATGAATAAAAACAAATCTTTGCTGTCATTTCCTGTTGAAAACCTTCCACGTGTTCTCATTGGCAGGTGGAGGTCGACGGACAGAAGTTCCGCGGCGCAGGGCCCAATAAGAAAGTAGCCAAAGCCAGCGCCGCCCTCGCCGCTCTAGAGAAACTCTTCTCTGGACCCAATGCTGCTGGCAACAAGAAGAAAAAAATCATCCCTCAGGTAAGCTTTCAATGGCTTTGATTAGTGAGCAATAACATCACAGTCAAAATAACAGTTCCTGGTAATTCTCAAGCACTCTTGAGATATTCTGCCATCAATAACCGCACTAAAGTTTCAAAGTTCCTACCGAGTAGTTAATGTGTTTTTTTCCGCAGTGGAAATCATTCATTTTAAATACATTACTGACTGCAACCCAGGATATTTCTGAAACAGCTGGGGTTGTTAAGTATTTGTGTGTGTGTGTTATAGAGTAAAGGTGCATTAGCTGCAGCTGCTGCAGTATCTGCGGTTGCCGCTCAGGCAGCACGGGGAAGAGGACGCCCTGCCCTCACACGAGGAGCTTTTGTCAGCGCCGCAGCCCCGGGATACGTTACGCCAGGTATGTAGATCCAAACTATGGTTAAAACATTCAAAACCATTACATTGTCCACTTATATAAGTAGTAGGGATGGGCCCAAGTACTTGATTGCTTGAGTACTCGAACGTGGCATCGATGATCAATCACGAAAACGATGATCATCATGGGTTTATTTTTTTGTTGTCTGGTTAGTCTGGTTAGCATTACAAGTGCCTGTGCTAAAGACTGGGTGCGTGTTTGACGTTGTGTGTTGAGCTACACAGAACAGTGTATGATATCAGTAATGTTAACCATGCATGATTCCAAAACAAACAGATTAAGTACGCAGATTAAGTTAAGCCGAACACACTTCACATCACTGTGGCACTATGGTTTAAAAGGATGCCGTGATTTTGGGATTCACTTTGGTAGGACGATAATACACAAGTTCCCTCATATCACCTCATATAGACCCTTTTACTGATTGTACACAATGATGACGTGGCAACGTATGCACGCACATTTTGGCAATGAAAGTATGGCGAGAATCAGCAGTGAAGCAACACAGACAGAGAGAAAGTTATTTTAAAAAGTTGACTTATCAACTTTTTCAACACAGCTACCAGATCCGTGTACTATAGTGGAGTGGATAGAAGACGTTAGCAGATGGCCAAATATAAAGTGGCCAGATACATATATACGTATATTAGTATGCAACCAAAAGCAACAACCAGATGTTTTGATGCTGGGAAACCCTTTTGATAAACGTTCTGAGTTGCTAACGGACGTGGACCGGTTTAAAAGCGCGCTGTTTGTGGTGCACATCCACAACAGGAGTTAAACTTTCTCTCCAGTACATAACTTAGTTTAAGTCTTGCATTTTGTGCAGATATATGCACGCTGTATAATACATTTATGTTGTATATAAGGCTTAATATTATGTAGAGTGCATCATATAGAAAGCGCATTAGTTTGTGTTTATTAACCCTTTAGTTTCACTTCATCACGCAGCTTTTCCTGTAAGAAGTTTCTGTTAAAAACATTTAATTCAATAATAATCTAGTATGTGTTCATTTTTCTGTCATAGTTTCTTTAAAGTTAAGTTTTATTTGAGTGTTTTTAATAAAAATATTTTCATTTGATTGCCCCGCCCCCAGTTAATCGAGTACTCGTTTTTCAGACCTATGAATTAATCGAAATAAAAAATGACATAAGTGCACATCCCTAATAATTAGTTACCCAATCAATATATATTGTCTTTATTTATTTAGTTCATATTATAACCTTTATAAAGTCCATTTTACGATTCTTGATTCCATAATCCATTTCAGCAAAAATGGCATCTTTGCTATTTTTTTGGCTAATGCAATCAAAAGCATGATGAGATACTGTACAGAAAATAAAAACATTCTTGTCTTGCTAATTTACTGTGTGCACTTTCCAGCAATCAAAATATCCTTCTGTGATACTTTTCTATGCAGCTCTTTTCATGTGGATGTCAAAGCCCCTCATTGCAGTTGTAAAAAGAGACCCTTTTAGTTGTGTAAATTTAAAAGAGACTTAAAGTGTTTGAAGTTGCATTGTGGAAGCACCATGTTTGTAGTCCATGTAACTTTAAAGGTATCAGAAGACTTAATAGGTCATATAGGTACATTTTATGATTTTTTTAAAGATTGGTAATTTAATCATGAAGATGAACTTTAAATACTATTTTGTGCTTCATCATTAAAAAAAACATGACAGTTGGTGATTTTTCTGGTAAACTAACCCTTCAACGCTTCACCATGGATCATGAATACTTTATTCTCACAGGATTCGGAGCCCCCTACGGGTACAGCGCAGCGGCCGCCGCTCCCGCATACGGTACGTACCACCTTCCTTCCTGTCCACCCTTCCTCCAGTCAGGGTCCATGGTCCAAATCTGCCCCCACTTACTCCTCCATTTAGCTCTCAAATTGGGTTTCGCAACCTAGCCCCAAAATCTTATGTCCACAAAGAAACCCGTAAAGATCTTCCTGGATGCTGGAACCGAATCATAACCTTTTGGTTCTGAACTGTGGTTGGAGCAAGACTTGCTGCATCTGGCCTGAGTGTGACTTTGCTCGTCTAGTCTGCCTGCTCAATGCTTGGCCCATTACTCTCCAGTCTGGGCGGCCCTGTGGGTATCAGCTTTACTGCTGCTGCCTATAGCACACTTTTAAACCATTCAAAGCAGCCGCCGCGAGTGATGGATCGTAGAGAGAGATGACACTAAATGCGCGCTTGACGAACAGTGCTGGTGAATTAATTTGGCAATCGCTAAGAATAGCTCATGTGTTAAAGGAATATTCCATTTTCTTAAAAGAAAAATACAGATAATTTACTCACCACCATGTCATCCAAAATGTTGATGTCTTTCTTTGTTCAGTCGAGAAGAAATTATGTTTTTTGTAGGAAAACATTGCAGGATTTTTCTCATTTTAATGAACTTTAATAGAGCCCAACATTTAATACTTAACTCAACACTTAACAGTTTTTTTCAACTGAGTTTCAAATGATTATAAATGATCCCAAACGAGGCATAAGGGTCTTATCTAGCAAAACGATTGTCATTTTTGACAGGAAAAATAAAAAATATACACTTTTAAACCACAACTTTCGTCAAGGTCCGGTCCAGCGTGACTTAACGTAAATGCGTAGTGACGTAGGGAGGTCACGTGTTACATATATAAAACGCACATTTGCGGACCATTTTAAACAATAAACTGACTCAAAGACATTAATTAGTATCAGTTTACATACAACAACGTAGGAACGGTCCTCTTTCAAGACGCTTGTAAACACTGGGGCGGAGTTTCGCGTTCGTCCTCTGTGACCTCTTGACGTCATGACATATTACGCATCACGACCGGATATACACGAGAAATTGCGGTTTAAAAGTGCATTTTTTTTTTTCTTGTTAAAATGACAATCGTTTCACTAGATAAGACCCTTATGCCTCGTTTGGGATCGTTTATAGTCCTTTGAAACTCCATTGAAAAAAACTGTTAAGTGTTAAGTATTAAATGTTGGGCTCTATTAAAGTCCATTAAAATGAGAAAAATCCTGCAATGTTTTCCTCAAAAAACATAATTTCTTCTCGACTGAACAAAGAAAGACATCAACATTTTGGATGACATGGTGGTGAGTAAATTATCTGTATTTTTCTTTTAAGAAAATTGACTATTCCTTTCAGTATGTTTAGCAAAATGTTAGCAATTGGTCTATCAATCGCTAAGAATAGCTGATACATTAGGTACTGTATGTTAAAGGGACATTCCACTTTTTTTAAATGCTCATTTTCCAGCTCCCCTAGAGTTAAACATTCTTACCGTTTTGAAATCCATTCAGCTGATCTCCGGGTCTGGCGCTAACACTTTTAGCATAGCTTAGCAAAATCCATTGAATCTGATTAGACCATTAGCATTGTGCTAAAAATATCCAAAGAGTTTCAATATTTTTCCTATGTAAAACTTGACTCTTCTGTAGTTATATTGTGTACTAAGACAGACGAAAAATTCTAATTTGCGATTTTCTAGGCAGATATGGCTAGGAACTATACTCTCAAACTGGCGTAATAATCAATGACTTTGCTGCCATAACATGGCTGAAGCAGGTGTAGTGATATTACGCACTGCCCGAAAATAGTTCCCTTGGTAACTTTCAATAGCAGGGGACTATTTTCAGACGCTGCGTAATAACATTGCGCCTGCTTCAACCATGTTAAGGCAGCAAAGTCCTTGATTATTACGCTAGAATGAAAGGATGGTTCCTAGCTGCCTAGAAAACACAACTTTTATTAATTTTCTGTCGGTCTTAGTACACAATGTAACTACAGAAGAGTCAAGTTTTAAATAGAAAAAATATCAAAACTCTTTGGTTATTTTTGAGCGCGATGCTAATGGTCTAATCAGATTCAATGGATTATGCTAAGCTATGCTAAAAGTGGTAGCACCAGACACGGAGATCGGCTGAATGGCTTCCAAAATTGTAAAAATCAAATGTTTAACTCTAGGGGAGTGTCCCTTTAAATAAATTGAAATGGGTTTCCCAATCGCTTCATTGATGATTATATTTTATTGCGTAAAATGTTTTTGTCCATGTCGTACAGTCTTTATAATGGTTTAATCAATGTCATCGATGTAAAATTGATGTCATTATTTGTTTCAGTTGGTTGATGGATTCCTAGTCAGTGACCTCTGGTACACATATGCAACCACATACATTTATATTTAGTCATTTAGCAGACCCTTTTGTCCAAAGCGACTTACAAATGAGGTAAACAATAGAAGCAATTAAAGCATCAAGTAATTTTTCAAGTAACAACCTTACGTGCCAGAGGATATATAACAGTATGGAATTTGCAGGGTTTTTTTATGCAACAGGTTTCTTCAATTTTTGAAGTAAAGTGAACTTATCATTTGTACAGCGTATAAGGAGCTTACTAAAGTTTAAAGTCGCCATGAAACGGAAGTAGCGATTGCCTTATTTTCCCCGTGGTGACGTATATCCGAATGAAACGGCTTTTGAGATGAAATAAGGCAGGGCTGGATTTGAATTTGTCCATCGAGATCTGATTGGATCCTTTGAAGTTGGGTCGTGTTGCTAATTGCTAATCACTGCTATCTTCTCCCGGACCCCGCCCACCTGCCATACTTTTGACCGGAAGTGAAGAGAGATCGTTTTGAGGAGGGGAGGAGATTTGCATTTTTGATTAAAGATTATGAGCACACACGAATTTTTAAAAAATAATGAAGCTCACAGATAAGTCATTTGTTAATAATACCACACTATTAAAAATACATATATAGTTTTTCATTTCAATTTCATTGCGACTTTAACACGTACATACTTGCCATCCGAAATGTGCAAGTATGCTAATCTATTGGTTTGTTCCTGTTAACCCTAATTGTTGTAGTTTGTATACAGTAACTCGCGTTGCTTTAACTCTTCGTAACAACTGCTTAATTTTAGTCGTTGCGTTTTTTTTGGGAGTCTCACAGGATTCCCAAAGACAATCCGCTTTGTTGTTCACTGTAAAAGAGTTAAAAGAGTAAGTTACCTGGTTGCCTTAAAATGTTAAACTATTAGTTTATTATTTATATTGAATTAACACAAAATTCTAAGGCAACCAGGTAACTTACTTTTTTTAAAGGGACTGTAAGTAGGGTTTAAGGTGTTTTATTAATCAAAATCAATGTCTTTGTTCATAAATATGTCCTCGTTGTTGTGAAATGACCTCTGCCAATGATCTGACTTTTGTTTGTAAGCTTAGACTTAGACTTTTCTTCTCTTTACTTACATTGAACGGGTAAGTCCAAGGAGGCTTCCATGGCGTTCCGCCATACTGATAAACTATAAAACCATAATACCACTAGCCTACCACCGCGTTTCCACAGCGCGTTTTCATTCAGAACACGAGAACTAGCTGAAACGGATAAGGAGAACAGTGATTACATAATGGTTAATGTAGTTGCAACACGCATTTGGAAAAGCGAGGCGCTAGAGAGCACTATTCGTTTAAATGCAAAATACAATTTCACCACTAGATGGGGGTAAATCCTACTTATTGTCCATTTAAGTTGACCCAACTTATCTTTTTTACAGTGTTTTACCCACTTTTGTACGTCGCTTTGGATAACCGCCGCAACACCTCTATGAATGCAGAAGCATGCACATTAGCACAGGCACACTCCAACACACATCTTTGTATCGCAAGCGTCTCTCAGATCCATCCCAAATGAGGTTGCTTTGAATGAGTCTTATGTGCAGGGGGGACTAGGTGAGGAGGGTAAGGGGAATACGTGCTGGAGGGTTGTTTCTGGGTTTTCTGTGTTTAATGGAGGACGAAGAAGGGTGGGCGTGGGGTGGATATGGGTTCGCTCCCAGCGCCCTGGTCTCTGCCTGCCACATAAAGAGCTTCCCTTTAGGTGGAAGGTAAAACCTGTTATTAGGTAAAAAACAGTGCCCCCCTTTCCGTCTCTCTGGTTTGGTGCCTGAGAGCTGTGTGCATGCAGTAAATCTCACCAGCCATGCTGTTCAACCCTGTGCCTCCTGTTGCTGCTTTGGGATTTCTAAATGGGAACGACTGTGAGACTACAACTTTGCTTCTGTTCGCACATTAACACACAAACACACACAAGACATACAATGAACACTCCACATAAGAGCGCCAGCCAACAAACCCACTCCTGTAAACCTGGATTCAAGGCAATGCACTAGACAGGATATTAGTTAAATACCAGTATAAAGAAGATTTTTAGATCACATTATCAGACAGGTACACATTTATTTTCCTATCTAAATAAATGCTTTGCTTAATCTTTTTCTTTTCACCTAGCTGCTTTTCTGCTTTAGGGTGCATAACCCCATACTATAAAGGGACTAAATTGGCACAAGCATTTATTACAGAGAAACACACTTAGGTCTTTAATTTATCCTGGACTTATGTGGAGTGCTCTTTTCGTTTTTCTCTTCAGGTTTGCCCAAGAGAATGCTTCTGTTGCCCATCATGAAAATGCCCGCCTACCCCGTACCCCACTACTACTCCTTTTAGCTCAGGAGCCTGTCTACCTACACACACACACACACACACACACACACACACACACACACACACACACACACACACACACACACACACACACACACACACACACACACACACACACACACACACACACACACACACACATACAGTATATACTGCTTCAAATGACAACAGAAGGGATGGTTAGGTAGCACAGCCCTACCAAATGCAGGGATAGCTATAAGGGTGTTTGTAAGTGCTTTTTGTATTTCATCATCACGTTTTTTTTTTTTGGCTCTTACTGTCTTTTGATTTTAAAAACATGCAGGTTTTATATTCTTCAGAAAGAAAACTTGAAGGATTTGTACTGTGAATTGTTACCTCATTCTTGGAAATTTAAATTATATCAGCCTTTTTTTTTGTTACGGTTGTTTTTTCTGTTCTGTAAAATGGGAATAGGTTGTGTTTCAACACAGGCTAAATCTATGTACGGATATCAGGAGCTGTTTAAGATGTATAGATTGGACTCAAACTACTGCTGACAAATAAACCTTTATCTTCATGAACTGCCAAGCAATGACTGGTGTATATTTGACACTTCTTTAGTTGGAAATGTAGCATTTTTTTTTTAAGCAGATCAAACTTTTTACCTCGTAGTATAGTGGCTTTTTTCTAGTAGTAACATCCCCAGTAGCTTTGTGGTCCCAATACATGGTTAACCTGTCTTGCAGGACCGTAGCTCCATTACCTATAGTTGACTCCCCTGATTAGTTATTTGGGACATTGGATGTCAATGTCTCTCCATTTGGTCTTTCTGTTTTCAGTGGCAGGTTAGTTGTAGGGTTCTCAAAATTATTAATAGCGACACACACATTACACAACAACTTAAACATGGTCCCATACACCGAGCTCTCACACGGCCCCACACCGGAACCTCCAGTCACAGACTTACAACGGAGAATCGAAAGCAGCAACAAGGGATCCATGGAGACATGCTACTGATATGTGTTTTCTTTGTTGTTGTTTTTTTTTACTTATTGATGAGTGTCTTATGGTGAGATGTTATTTCATACTCCTTCAAAGGCCAGCACAAGCAAATTCATATTAAGGCCAGTCGCACTTTGCCTGGGATCTTTCACGGGTCATACCTGCCATTTTCAAAGATGCCCCACTTCTCTTAGACTTTAACACGGTTTCAGGTGACAAGATTTGCCCTTCTTGAGCTGATGTAAATAAAATATTTTTTAAACATTGGCCACAGGGCTGCCCTAGTTTTTGTTGGGTTAATTCAACAGTGCCTGTGCTGGCTTTTGGTTGGGTCATGACCATCGCTTACCAAAGAGGAACAACAGGTCCATGGTTACATGAGTGGTCACAATAATTCCATTCATTGTTAACGGTCTCCCCCACACCATTTCTCATGGTCATCCTCAAGTGTCCACTCTCAACCGATGGCTTGTCCTCTTTGGTAGTGAATTATTGCTGTCATTGTACTATACTCTCTCGAAAATCACAACAGATCTGATTTGTCAGAGTTATGTACTAACTACATCTGTATGGAAACTTTCAAGTTGCCACATACGTTTCACATTTCCTCTGCCTTTTGTATCAAACGAACGAGCTCCGAGTCCTTTCCATTTGGATAATTTTTTCCCTGTATGATTTTTTTTCTTTTTGTCGGAAAGTGATAAACGTGCAGCTTAAGTTGTTGATGTTTTTATTAACCTGAAACGCTCCCAGTGCAATGAAAACTCCACGTACAGCCCGAAAGAGCAGAGGCCCCAGTATCCACCCCTGCGGCACACCCTAACCCCATTTACCTTCATCAGACTGTATACCCCTGCCTCCTGCTCGGCCGCACCATTAATCGCAGCTTTCTCTGCTCTTGTCCTTACTGTAGGTGGTCTTTTCATTGACAATCCCTTTTACCAGCCTCGGACCATCGCTCCTTTTTTTATTCACTTGGGTCCTCAAGATCTCTTCTCTGACTTCTAGAACCATCAGGTTGTGTGGCTTTAAAGTGTCGTACCACTCCAGGCTCGAACAGGCTGTCTCCACCGCACAGAAACGGCCCAAACTTCATATACTGTCCACCCAAACCCATCCATACCCTGAATATGGATCCAAAAACGCAACTATCTTACAAAAGCAATATTCTATTTGACTCGCTCATCCCGAAAACTGGCTGGGGACCTTGGTTCCTTCTTATATAGCAATACACTTGAACTTCTTTGGGCTTCAAGCTTACTTGAGATGATGTGAATGTTCAGTTGAGTTCATCTTGACTTGGCATTGCAATATAGTCATTTTCATTGTATATTTACCACGTGTGTATGTGTGGCTATATCATAAATATACACATATATGCATATATATGTATGGTCTGTGGCACTATAAATATATATGTGTAGATATACCCATGTACTTATGTATATTTATATACAGTATATATACATATTCGAAGTATTCATTATTTTAGATTTGGAGAAGTGATATGTAAACATACTAGAATATAGCTTTCTTCCAGTTTTATATATATAAATATATATGCTAAGCAATTTAATCTTGTAATTTAACCTTGTGAACATGCAATATGAAAGCCCTTTTTAAATCTATCTGTAATAGATTAGAAATGCTTCCTTCATTGCACCTTGAGCAGCTTGACCATTTTATCTCACTAGATCTGCGCAAGTGTGCGTGCGTATATGTATGCGCATATGCTCAATCGACCAAAGTCTGCCATTCTGGTTGGGTTAAGAAATCGTCCTCCAAACATATGGCCACCGAGCAGCCATACATTGTCAGCTATCCTTGACAGAAATACAAACAGGTCTTTCAAAAGCACATCTAACTGAGGTGCATACTCGTACACACAATAACTAGCACGTTTGTGCGAGCAGGTCTGACGGGCAGCTAGCGTGACTGAGTCACTCACTTTTTCTCACAAAGCACAGCTAACTTTCCCTTAATGCGGCAAGGTGGCCTTCCATTTGGTTCTTCACGCATTCTTGCATGCACACTCAGGCCTGTTTCACACCGGAAGATAAAGTTATTTTTTGCAACATTACAGCACTGCGTAGCAGAAATTAAACATTGTCGATGTAAAACCTCAATCCAGGCTGGGTTGCAGTGTGAAAACGAGCCTCAGTTTGGTGCAGCGGCGAGAGGTTGCTTTTTAACCTTTGCGTTTTTCTTCAGCAGGTCTGTTGTAGCGCAACTGTAGGCTAACTAATTAATAACAACAACAATTACTCCCATATAACAACAAAAGAGCACAGTAACCAGAAAAAATGCGACTTAAGTGTGCTACATGAAGCTATTTAATGCGATTGTGATTGTTTTACTGTAGTCTGAATGCTTCTCGTTACGTAATGAAAGTCACTTTATATACAGTATAACATTTCCTTGTTATTTCACGTGTAAGGGCAGATAATGAATTTATTTCATTGGTAATGTATCGATGTTTGTATGTCAAAATAGTTTTGATATTTGATCAACAGAATGTCACAATTTCTCACTGAATAATAACGTAGATAATTTTTTTTTATTTCACCAAAAGGAACGCAAGATGACACAGTTTACGTATATATCTAACGCATCACCTTATATTAATCTCCCCATGTATTAAGTAATATTTTAACTGTTGTGTTTGAATGTGAAATTGTAGCTTCTCAAATAGGAAAAAGATGGGATATAAATCAAATAAATATTACTAGTACTAGTTTAATAGTAATAGTACAGTACAGTATAGTTCAGTAAAAGCAATAAAACAATGTAAGCTTTAATATCCTTGGTTTTCATAACGTGATTTTTCTCCTTTTTGTTTCGTTACATTTTCTTTAAGTGGAACATTTAACAAAAGAAATTAGTTTTTTGTCCCTCTCAACCAGACGAGACTTCAGTCATTTTTGAACTAGAGATGGTAAGTCTCTTATGGGTAAGTTTTGTGTGGAAATGCAAAAGTAAATATTGCAATAGATAAAGTATTCTTAAGACAGCCCTTTTCTTTGAGCTTTACAAATGATCGTCAAACACACAAGCCCCTTTCCACGATCTTACGTCACACCAGCATTTAACAGATTTCAACCAAATACAACTGCACGTCAAAGGCGACGTAGGCGACATAGTGAAGGCACCATTCAATGCTAATAATGCAAAACGTTCAAGACTGTTTGAGCTATGCTAATATCACATCATAGTCTTATGTTACTTCATCAAATATCATCATATATGAAACATCGGTTTAACCAAGATTTTAAAGAATAGTTATGACTCCTAATTCTGATCAGATGAGCCGTCTTCAAAGCCATTGTAAAATGCTGTTAAATGCATTTTTCTGTATATTACTGCTATGCTTGGCAACCATTAACAGCCTATGCTTTTACATAGTGAAAAAGTGTTTATTCTGATTATTGATAAAAAAAATGAACATTGATGCCTTTTATAATTTAGCTATTGTTTTATAAACTCGGAAATCGACTTAAGACCGTGCCTTACACTGTAAAAAGTAAAAGCTGCTCTACTCCAACTTTAAGTGAACAATTTAAGGTGAAAAAATGACTTAAATTAATACCTAAATTATTTAAAAAAATTAACTAAAATTGTTCGCTAGTCAGAAAGTTTAAGTTAAAAGAGCTTCTAATTTTTAGCTGTTACCAATTGAAGTAGTTTTTTAAGTTGATCCAACTTTTACTTTTTACAGTGTCTGATGGATAAGAGGATTTTAGAGAATTTTATGCATGGTAAAATAGCTGTAATGTATGGTCTTGAGCGGCTTATTAACACATGCTATGCTTCACGTCTGAAAATATCACATTTTCGTAGTCAGCAAAGTTATTACAAGGACTTTTATTAATAAAAAGATATAAATTCATCCGAAAAGCCATATAGTCCTTGCCTAACATACAAAGTAGCTGCATTGTTTTGCTGCAATGCTTTAAAAGCAATGAAATATTCTCCTGAAGTGCAAATATCTCATTCATGCCTGCCTGCTACCCAGGTGGTGCTGGCAGCCAGATGGTCTTCATAAATATGTTGTGAGGAATCATATTTTGGTTGAGTTTAATTTTTAACTGCCAAGCTCATCAGCTGCATTTTGAATATTACTGGCACGTTGGGGGGTTGCGGAAAGACACACGCACAGCTGCATCTCTTGTGAATGTAAACGTATGTCTGGAGGTGATGCCTGAAATGAAACTGCAATAAAAAAACCAGGGAGGTTTGCGATCCAGCAGCGAACATGCAATGGAAATAAATTAAGCTTGGTGCAATCGGATTTCATACATGCCGTCAAAAGTTTAGATTTTTTTTTACCATTTGGTGATTCGGTTTTATTTGCAATCAGAAGCCAAATGGATAATTTCAGGTGCACCCCCCTTAAGCAACCAACCAGTTATTTGAAGTTAATTTTATAATAAGACTAAAAGCAGGATTGGTTGAAGCTGATTTGTAGTAGTTAGCAGAAGTGCTGGATGGATGTTGGAGCTATGATGCTTATTTCAGTTTTGGCCCCAGAATTTTTACTGTTTTGAGAAGAATTTCAGAATTGAGATCACTTGGCTTTTTGATGATAGGATTGTTTCACCTCTGATCATTTAGATTTTACACCATTTAAGTATTTAGGATTAGTTATACATTTTTTGCTGTTCCAAATAAAACTGTTGATAAAGTCCCCCATAAAAGTGTTTGGACACCAAAGCCACATCTAAAATGTCATTACGTCAAATCAAAATTTCAAGTATCTGAGAACAAATTATGCTAAACCTCTTACCTAAGCCATGTTTGCTTGTGAACAATGCTACAAAACTGAGATCAAGGTTATTTTAAGAAGAGATGCACCAATATATCGGCAAATAAAAGCTATTTTTAACATTATTAGCTATCGGTTGATAGTTTTAAAAAGTCGATAGTCATGACTGATTTATCCTTTCAATCAAAAGAGAACAGAAAAATTTAATGAATTTTTGCTCCGTGTATAGAAAATGTATAACCATGTAATCACTAGTTTAATGTTCAATATTAATGGCCAGTATATGAATAAATAACATTTAGAAAATTAAATTTAGTTAATATAACCAACAAACTATTGCCATTGGTATCAGCTGATATCGCTTAGAATGACCGTCTATCATCTCTAATATGAATGTATGTATGTATATTTCTCTGAAGGTCTAATGGGTCATCTAGGAAAATAACCACTGAACACAGTATATGGAGTAATATAGCTCAGCATGCCATCTATTGACATATTTAACTAATCTGTGACAAACGGAGAGACAAACTTTTTTGGTTGTTTAACCCATTATTTAAAATAAATTATAATTTTATTTATTGCAAAAAAAGGGTAACATTTTAAAGTTTGCTTTGTGCTTTGGTGTCTGTTAGTGTGATAGTTCAAACAGAAATAAAGTATTTTTTTATAATTTAAAAATAAGTAAATCACTCATTACTGCTATCCAAGATCTCTTTTCACATAAAATGATATAGAGTAAATGATAACAAAATGTTTCTTTTTTGTCATTCCAAAAGTAGCCAATCACTATATATTTGTTGTTGGTTGGAGGGAAACAGAATAAAAACCATGTTTTTGAGTACTCTTGAGAACAGACTGACAAAACTTTATGACGTGCTTATTACAGTATTTGAAAAATGAGAAAGAAAGGGACTTGTGTGTGAGACTAGAGTCGATAAACTCAGCAAAGATTCAGTTTGAAAGCTTGTGATTTACATGCGAAAAATAAAGATCCAGTTTCAGCTTAAAGAAGCTTTGCAAAAGGAATTGCTTAAGCGAATGCTTTCTGCACTTCTCCAGTCTCCTCCTGCAGATGGGAATAGACAGCATTTGAGCTTGTTAATAAGATAGCAGGGATCTTTAAGTTTAAATCAAGTGAACGGGTAATAAAGCCATTATTACGTTTGGAATGTATTCTGTATTATCATAGAAAAGCAACATGTTTGTAGAGACATCTAAATATATTGATATGAATGATTTACCTTTTATTTTGGGGGGGCTTTTTTATTTCACTTATTTATACCTGTTATGAGCATGGCAGATTTCTTGCTTGCGTGCTCTATCACAGACCTGTAAATAATCTTCTCGATGCGGATTGCAGGTTAAAGCAGTCCGTGAGATTCTTAGTTATAGATTTCACAACTTTTATGTATCTTGGCAAATGATATAAACAAAAAAATCTAGATTTAAGATATTATCAAGGGTAATAATATAATGTGAATTGGTGATTGTGCACAATTTCTGTGAGCAAGCAGTGCTTGAACATGACAGCAGTAGATGTTTGCTAGCCGTGGTATCAAATTATGAAATTATAGTGGTTTGTCTGTCACTTTATTGCCATAAATGATGCTTTCAAAATAAAGTGCTGAATCTCTATGAAGTGTAAACCCTTTTTAAAAAATAAATATAAAACAAACTATTTTTGACGTGTGGCGTGTTTTTGTCATTGTGTTTGTGTCTCAAACCTGTAAGCACATAGACTTCTACAAAAAAAAGTGTGGTATAAGAAACCTGCATTCCCGAAAGTTAATCCAGACAATCATGCACTTGATTGGCCAATTTCTATATAAAAATATAGAAACGACTATACGTGATCTGTGTGCAGACATGGACTGAGACTTCAACTTTTGCAGTCATCAATTTTAGTTACTGTTTGCGAAAAAATGCAGTCGGGTTGGAGAACACTTGTAAATGATACGGTCACCGTGATTTCACAAAGTAAGATGTGATCCTGGATCATCATTTTAATCAACGTTTTCATCAAAGATACCCCAACTTAACCATAACTCAAACCCTAACCATTTTAACCCTTAAATAAGTGTGAAATAATAGTTTGAGAAGAATTTTTAAAAGCCCCTAACCCAATTCTAAGTCTAACATACACCCTAAACCGGGTGTAGGCAAGTTCGGTCCTACAGAGTTTAGTTCCAACCCTAATCAAACACACCTGAACAAGCTAATCAATGTCTTTAGGATTTAGACAGCAGGTTAGATTATCAGTGCTTAGGCTAAAATATGCAGGACTGTGGCTCTCTAGGACCGAACTTGCCTACCCCTGCCCTAAACCATCAATCTGATTGTTTAATGAAAATGTTGATCAAGGACCAACAATGGTGTTGATCCAGGATCACATCCTACTTTGTGAAATCACGTTCACCAGATTGTAGCTATACTGCAAACAGATTACAATAGTTAAATAAATATTTACTTACTAATATCAGGTCTATGTGCGAACTGTGCATGTGACAAGCTTGTGTCTTGCAACGTGCAATCTTCAGAAATCATCATCGCTGCAAGGAGAAAATAAACTTTTAAATCAAAGACCGGCTGGCTTGGAGTGTGTTACATAACAAGATTAGATGACATTGATATTTTATGACTCTGATGACTACAAACTATAGTCATTCCCTTTGGGCTATTGAATGCTCCGGATTACAAAAGTAATTGGCACTATACACTAGTATTAAAAGGACACTTTGGTTGGTTTAGGGTACTTGAGAAGTCAGGCAGCTAAGTGTTGTCAGCTGGAGTTTGGTCTGGTTTGACATGTACTTATGATTCATTTGTGGGGTCATGACTGGGTTCAAAGGGTTTAACACCTAATCTATGGTTAGACACTTGGTTTAGAGTTAATTTGGAAAGAACTTACTGCTGGTTTTCTATGACTTGATCGAATTACAGGAGTCCAGTTACTTTTGGCGTCACCGCCAGGATTAACTATGTACTCTTCATTGACTTCACTGTATCCTGGACCAAAATTCTTGCTGTACACAAATATATGATCATTCCAAACCAGTTGCAGGTCTGACAAGGATAAAAGGAATAAAGGTAAAGCTCAGAACACCTTAAATGTGTACACACATGACTGCCACCTTATGGGCTGTTAACAAGCTTTGAGCCACGCAGTAAGACTAAATATTTTTGAGCATGACAGTGGATCTGCTTTGCTGCCAGAATGTAAGAGATCCCAGCTGTTTATTGCACACCTCTCAATCTGTGAAAGCCATTTGAGTTTTTTTTGGCAGCTGTTCTTGCTGTTCATTGGAAGCTATTTTAGAAAACGGAGCAAGCACAAGACCCAGGCCTGTGTCAGCGAAACCTGGAGCTGCACTGGGGTTGGGCCGAGCTGAGCTGGTTATCTGTACGTGCCGGTCAGACTCTGTGAACCGAATGCTCGCAACATTCCACCTGTTGCCTGCCAATGTATTTTATCAATAGAAGGGTACACGTGAGCTGTGGGTTTGGTTTCAGCAGCATTGTACAGATGTTTAGGTCTGTACTGATGACAGGCTACTGTGTGTAACAAGATTCCCAAACTTGCTTAACACCTCTCAACATCCCATCCCTGGGTGCTATTTAAAGAGTTAAGGTGTCACATGTATAAACAGGCCTAATGATATTACAGGCCGTACTGTAGAGTAACCATTTAACTGCTGACTGATTATTGACTTGTTTACATGTCACATCACCAGGTTGGCTGTCAAAGCTGCTTATTGTATTCATGGGAAAAACATAATGGGACTGCAAAAGTAATGCATTCTTACAATATGCCTGCATGTTATTATTATGTTATATATTATGGTAATTATTTTTCCATCTAATGATATGCTGAAGTTTTTTTGAAACCTATTTAAAAGTGTTAAGTTTGGTGTTACAGAGATGATACAATCTAAAAACCCTAAATACGTGGGGGTGTTTCAAAACATGGAAGTAATTGTGCTTAGTATCTGTATGAGTCAAGTATAAAAAACAAACACAGGACCATGACGTGTGTTCAGAGGTTTATATTGAAATTCATGGAGGTACACAATGCAACCTACACTATTACCATGGTCACACAAATGTAATGCTTGATCAAGGTACACTTGGCATGTAATAATGAGACAGCAGTTTAAAATGTCAGACAAAAGCAAAATATGAATAATCTTGCAACATTAGTACAGTTACCAAGTAGTAGAGTTAAAATATAAAATTAACAAAAAACAAACGCTTATTTTACAACCCAGTGCCTCTTAGAACGGCCATAATTATCTTCATAGCACACAAGGGCCCTTTTATTTAACAAAACAAAACAAAAAACAGTAACTCTAGCAAGCCAAATATCAATATAAATATGTCTCTATGGTGCAAAGACCTTCCTCGCAAAATATACTTCACACACACACACGTTTCTCACACAAACACACACGCACGCACCAATGTGCACACAGTGACTGCCGAAAGTTGAGCTCTTCCTTTACCTCTCAATGTGCTTGCTGATCAGAGCGTGAGCTCGATGCATAAGTGCTTAAGAGAGTCTTTCCTCTCACCCATGATGCAAAGTTACACAAGCTGTCCTGTATAGGACTCACACACGATTTCTGTCTCCCATTGTTCGTTATTCATATACACACACCATTAAATTGTTTTAATAATATCAGAAAGGCGCCAGCTAGTGGTCAGAGGAGGAAACGGGAAAGTTCGCTGTACAATCTATGTACAGTGTGCTACCTGTCCACTTCCTGTTTTTTGTCTTCCTCTGGAACCAACATTTAGACACAAACACACGCTTTGTACAATAAAAGCAGAACGTTTCAGTCACACATGCTATCACCTCGCAAATAAAGCAGTCCTGTGTTACGTAAAAGTTAAGGTTGAAACTATTTTTTTCATTTAGGTTGTACCTTATATATGTTTAATTAGACTTTGTGCAAGAAAATCTCAAGTAGGACTGTAGATGAAATGTTAAAGTCTGTCAGAAGACAGCTCAGTCAGCTACACTCCCCCCCTCGGCCTTTTGTTTAATATCAGTAGTAGAAAGACTAGCGTTAAAGTCTTGTTTCTTTCAGTAAATACATGTGTTTCAGTCAGGGTTTTTGTTACCCTAGAAATAAAGTCTTTTTTATAAAAGGAAAAACGGAAGAGAAAGACCACATTGTTCACTCTCTGTTCAGCGTCAGGAGGTAACAGCGCTGGACATGAGATGTAGAGACAGGAGAAGTGGAGTGTTTCGTCTCTGAATGTGGTCCTGTTACACGCCATCTTTGCCTTGAGCTCCTGTGACGGTCTTGATGGAGGTTAACGTCCGGTTGAACCACGTCTTTTTGGCTGCTTGGACTTCGTTCAGAGCCAGGCCGAGATGGTGCTCCAGGTCCTAAGAAAACAAAGCAATTAACTGCTTCAATACTAAGTAAATTAGTTTATTACAAGGGAAATAAGCCTTAGGGTTAAGAGTCTTAATCAGAGACTCAATGGTGAGTTTAATGTTCTGCCAATAGGGAGATTCACCAGCTCACATCTTAAACTGTTACTATGTACTTGCAACTAATGTGTATTTACAATGTTACTTGTGTACATACAGTTTGTATTTAAATTTAAAGTAATTACACGCCTGACCCTATCCTTAACCCACCCCTAACCATAAACCTTCTCTGCACAACGCAGTCTATGTATATGACAAGTAATGGATAATGAATAGGCAGTCGGTTATCGCAGAAATCAGCACAGGACCTGATGCCAAGCGGAGGGGCTCATTGCGCGACAACAACCTGCTGCCTGTACATTATCTAGCTTATTACACAGCTATTTACCTCATAAGTAAGGTTCGGAAGATTAAATATTTATTTGAAATATTGTATTTGCTCATTTTTAACTCTTTCCCAGACATTGCTGAGTTATCTTGTCAATTACAAGAAAACATTTTCCTGCCAATGACGCTTTCCTGACAAGTTTTTACGGTAATCTGTAATTCCGCCTATTATCCACTATAGTGTTTACCCAATTTATAAAAAACTGAAGCAGAAAAACTATTTTTACAAATGTATGTTTAGATAATCGTTCAGATTTTTAACAAAATTCTATTACAAAAATGAAATTATTTCAGCTTTTTGCTCAAAATGTGGTATTTTTGAAGAAACCTACCCATATTTAAGAGGTTATAAAAAGAGAACAAATGAAGATAGGATGAAGCATTTTTTCCCCTGTTTTATTTGTTTGAAAGCAAAGGGTTTGTTCTTTCATTTGATATATTTTTATGTTTATATATTTATAGAAGAAAATTTCCTGGAAGGCATTTTGTGAAACTTGGGAAAAATCACAAAAAATACTGGAGGGCAACTTTTTTATAAAGGCTGGTGGGGAATAAGTTAATGAATGCCAACCTTCCGCGTGGAAAACCTGTTTACTTTTGGTTTTAAAATAAGATGTTCCAGTGGTGTAGTCTAGATTTTTGTAGTGAGTATACTGTGATTTTTCCCTCTCATCCTTATGCTTACTCGTCCTAGCGCGACACCTCATAAGCACCACCACACTCACAGATGCATACAGTATAGATATTCATGTAACTAAGAGCATTCTGAAAGTGTACTCATAAACACATAAACTGAATGTGTTATCAACATGTCAGTTTATTATAAGAAAAAAAAAGACTTTAGAGCCAATGGGTTTACAGCTGGGGAAACTGGACTGATTTTTAGACTGGTTTAGTGTTAATCAACATCTAACTCAGGAACAAAAGTTACTTAACTGTTAATTAAAATTAAATAAACTGTTTACAATCTTCAATCCGTGGCAAACACATGCATTGAAGGAGAAAAAAATATTCACTCTTTCAATAGATATTATCTGACAACTATTGATAACATTACCATGTGTAATATAATGGTGTAAATGTTTTAATTAATACACATTTAAGATGACCATGAATTAACTATAATTTGCATAGTCATTGATATTAAAGCTTATTTTTTTGCATATAATATAAGCATTGAGTAAAAATGAAAATAGGCTTATACTTAATTATTATTACAAGACCATCCTGTAGCCTAAAATTTGCAAGTCTAAACTGAACATCAACGCAGACATGAATTTCCTCACAGAAGTTTAAGATCATATACATCTTGTCAAGATGATCTTGAACACAGATATATAAATGAACACAGAGAAGGAAAGTTTAACACTGTGAAGCACAAGCAAACATGCAGAGGAACTGAAGGCAGCTAAAAACCATCAGGATATTATCACGGGCTTATTTTATTGCATTTGGAGCCTTACCTCCAGATAAAGTAATAAACTGGACTGATGATTTAGATGTTGTACTCACATGTGCGTTGTAAGCTCTATGGATTTTATGTTGCAGCACTGCTTCACTCGTTCACTTCTCAGTGTCGCGTGAGCAGCTACACTGCAGGTTCGACTTCATTTGGCGCTAAGCAGACCTCTTGGTGATGTCAAAGTACCGCGAGAGCGATTCAAAGCAGATTTCTCCATGTGATAACTGGAGTCGCTCTCGCGGTGCTTTGCTGTCACTCGCCTGTGGCGTCACACCAGTCTGCTCCCCAGTCACTTTCGCGTCACTATAGTAATTTGATTTCATAGAAATTAATATGCCGATCGGATCGCGCAGTTCGGCAGGAAGTATATAGCCTAATATGTATTTCAACCCGCTAAAGTGGCAAGTGTAGCATGCTAATGATCAGTGCTTCACATCTACATTATGACTAAACGTTTAAAAATATGTCACAAAACCATGCTGTTACGCATCCTCGCGCTATTTTTAGTGGGTATACGGAAATCCTTGACCATTTCTAGTGGGTATACGGCGTATACCTGCGTATCACGTAGACTACACCACTGAGATGTTCAAATGTCACAAACATGCTATTTTGTTTAATCACTTGTAAATATAAAGACATCTATGTTATTTAAATACATATTTATATTTAATTTTGTGTAATATTAAACTTTATCTGTCAAAATTATTGGCAGCATCCAGGTTAGCGTGTGTTATTAGTTAAAAAATGTTGTTATCTGGAAATAACAAACCTGCAAATGTCGCGACTGGCCAATCAGAATCAAGCATTTCAATGAGCTGTGTAATAAGTATGTTAAATGTTTTTTTCTTATATTAGTATACACAGTAGTGTATATTATTAAGATAACTAATATAAAGTTGGACCAAATTGAAACATTTCCATAAATTGTCTCGTCTGATCAAAACTCATATATTGGACTGGTAAGTGTTGGGTTTCAGGTACCTGGATCTTGCATTCGGCCTCCACAAGCTGTAGTTTGGTCTGAGCGAGCTCCAGCTCCATCTCTCTCAGCTGGTTCTTCAACGCCTCCTTCTCCTCATCTGTGTCCTCCTCGCTGCCCTCCTTAGGAGTGCTGAGCACCTTCAGCCGGCCCTCCTTATTGAACAGATTGCTGCATTTCTCACAGCCCTCCACCTTCACCTGTACAAACACACACAGATGTTAAAACCTAATAGTAGTATGAATGACATCCAATAACTTAGGTAAAGTATCTTATATCATGAATAATGTACAGTCAGCTTCTCATTATCACAAACATTATGAAACACTGACAATTAATAACATTTTAAAATGAATTAATAATCAAAATATGTGAGAAGAAAGTTATAAAACTAGTACAGCTATATCTGAGACATCACTCAATTACATTACCTACAAGTATAGGGAGGTTCTTTTATAAAAAATATATTGGGGCAAGGTTTAGATTAATCCAGGACCAGGCTTTTTATGACATTTAGGAAATACTTACAAATAATCCTTGCAAAGAACATTACATATGTGCATCTTAAGACAAAACAAAGGCACTTGTTTATTTTAAGATATGTTAGTCCATGTTGTTTTTAAATGAAGTCAGCTCAAACATGCATTTAAGTCTGGGACTAGACAAAAACCCTGTTTGGGAAACCACCCCTTCATTTTGTCATTTGCGGTCTAGCAATTTCTGTTGATGTCATGTACAGCAAAGTATATATTAAATTTGTATTTCAAACAAATAAATATACAGTAATACTAAAATTATACAGTGTGGAGAAAAGGACCATTCCGATGTTGTTGTATGAAAAATGATACTAATTAATGTCTTTGTGTCAGTTTATTGTTAAAAATGGTCCGCAAGTTTGCATTTCACATATGTGACACCTCACAAGGCTGGTGCAAGAGAGAAGTTGTGGTTTAAAAGTGCATTTTTTTTTTTTTTTTACAGAAAATGAGGATGGTTTTGTTAGAAAAGACCCTTATGCCTCGTTTGGGATGCTGGAATGTTTTCCTAAAAAAAATTATCTTCTCGACTGAACAAAGAAAGACATCCACATTTTGGATGGCATGGTGGTAAATTATAGGGATTTATTTTTAAAAATTGAGTGATCCTTTAAGAGGCCTAGGAGTGCTACAGGTCTACTGCTTCAGTGAAGAGTATCATCACACTCAAGAGCCTCTCCATTCACCTACTTACCTCATTACAGCACACAAATACACACACAATATGCAAAATATGCCTCCCTATTTTCATCTGAATATTCTCTTTTACTTGGAAACTCGGATAACAGAAGTTGAGAATCAAAATGTTGGAACAGGAATAATTCAATCGAATAGATAAACCAATTCATTAAATCTATGCAAATGATAGGAATCAATCGTTCACAAATTTAACATCACTTCTCTCATGAACTTGTGAAGTCAAGAATTAAAGAAATATAAAGTGGCTACTTAAGCTACTTTTTATGGCACATTTGCTTCTTTTTGCCTCAGTTAACATTTAGTATAATCACACTGAATAATAATTATTATATATAATTATTAATAATATATATAAGAGCTGGGCATAGATTAATCTAGATTAATCTCATACAAAATAAAAGTAATTTTTTGCATAACATATGAGTTTGTGGTGCCTGTAATTATTATGTATATATAAACACACACACATTAATGTGTGTATTTAAGAAACATTTACATCTGTATATATATATTTATTTATATTTTTATATATTCTAAATTATATATAAATAAAAAAGATATTTAAATAAAACACTTCATAAATTTATACATATTATGTATGTGTGTGTGTTTAAATATACATAATATTTATACAGATCAAAAGTCATATATTATGCAAAAAAAATTTTATTTTGTATGAGATTAATTTAGATTAATCTATGCCCAGCTCTATATATAAACAATAAAGCAAAAAAGTAACAGTAAAGCTTTTTGACTTGACTACGTGTTGCAATTAGTTTATTCTGCTACTGGTTTAAACTACTTCCACTTTTAGTAATTCACATAAACAGCCGCTGATCTGTTTGTTTACATGCAGTCTCTGTCTGTGTGCACGAGTGTCTCACCCGGATCTTCTCCAGTTCTCCTCTGTTCGCCGTCTGCTGTTTCTCCAGCCGCTCACTGAGCTGAGAGCAGATCTGGGACAGAGACACACAGAGGTCAAAGGTCAATGGTGTTCAAGCTCACAACATACACTATTGATGCTTTGTGTTCAAAGGGAGACAGAAAATGAGGCTTACAGAGTACAGAGGTTCAACTAACACACAATTATTCCATCTATCCTGTTATAAGATATCAATGTGTATGAAAGCAATCCTCTTAAGTGCACTAACTGAACTGAACCTTTGACTGCAAAGGATATAGTGGGGGTAAGACATGCCTCTTTATACAAGTTGTTCTCTAGGCAAAATGAAATCCCATACAAAACTAACATGGACAATTGTATACCAGAATGTCTGCTATCACATGAATTTAGAAAAGAACAACTTTTATGGTTATTATGGTATTGAAACATTAGCTTTGCATGCTAACTTCACAACAATCTAATGTTGAGATTAGAAGCATTAAAGTTGATTAGAAGCCTCATTGATTTAAATCTTTGACATGACCTTACTTAGTCAATATTAAATAAATCAAGGTTATTTTTCACAGAATGATCTTTACACTATGTAGGATGATTTTATGAAAAAAAAAAAAAAAAAAAATGATGAAGGCTTTAACTATGTTTTCACAGGAACGGTCACAATTTTATAGCTCACACGCTCATTTAAAGTTTGTACTGTAAGTTCCAGTCCCATTCACTGTTATTGCATGGGAATAAGTGAGCGGTTCCAAGTTTCTCATTTAGTGTTTCAATAATAAAAAAAAGTCAAAAGAGTTTGAAAATGTTCATTATTGAGTGAACTGTTCTTATAAACTCTTCCTCCAAATGAGAAAATAGCTGCGTTTTCATTACCCATGAAATTGCGCAAATTGACATTGCAAATTGAAAATACACGTCAAATTCGCAAAAACGCCAATATATCGCAAAAAACTTTTAATGCTCGCATGAATTGGTTTATAAGGCAATTCGGAAAAGGTGTATTTCGCAAAACTGCAATGGAAATGGAAGTGTATTTGCTTTTTTAAGTCAACGCAAATCACATAATGATTATTGTAGATGACGCGTATGTACTAAAACCAATATTGTTTGCTTGACTAACACTTATACAACTCTTTCCGTGTCTTTCGATAAAAAAATTACTTAAAATAGCCAACATCCGTTGACGTGATGTTTGGAATGACTTATCGTGAAAAGAAAAACTATGGTTTAGTAACATATCATCGATTAGTGGAAACGGTGTCATTTCACAAACGTTTTTTATCAACATTTCGAGAAAATCGAGAAAATAAATTTTGCGCAAATCTGTAATGGAAACCCAGCTAATGTGCATGTTCACTTCATACTGGGAAGCAATCCAGCATGATACCTGCAGAGCTTTCACACTTTGTGTGTTGTTTAGCTGGCAGAAGAAATAAGAACGCGAGTAAGTGTGTAAGAGAGAAGCTTGAGCTCAGAGGACGCCATTATCATGCCTCACCATCACTCACACTGTCAGCGGCACCATTAAAATCAGCTCTGCTGGGACGAGAGCTCAACTATTTTTATCAGAGATACTCTCATACTGCACTCAAGGTAATACAGACATCAGATCAGCCATTATTTACACATCTTACTGATATATGATAATGTAACATTTGTCCAGTTTGTTCACTTGCCCATTTGGTCTATTTTTTGTCCTCTATTACAATTCTTTTAGCTGTTATCAAAAAATCCTCTGTGGCATAAACAATAAGGAAATAAAAAGTGTAGGTGCTGTGGCCTAACTGGAAGTAAACATGCATGACACACTGAGCTGTGGTGCTCGTGCGGGGCCATGTGATCTTGAAACTGGCTTGTGTCATATTGAATTGTATTTTTTTATAATATGAAATGTTTTGTTAGGATGTACTCGCACTATCCAAACCAAACCACGCTCGGGCATGTTTGACCCCCAAAGCCTGGTTCGTTTGACTAGTGTGATCGCTTTGTACTGCACCCGGGCGCGTATTGGTTAATCGCGCTGCAGCCGGGTCGCAGAGGTGGGCTGGAGCGCGGATCACTTGGGCTCAGGCATAATTCAAAAGGTGAAGACGTTAGTTGCGTGACCACTCACGTTCATCTGCCTCCGTAAAAACCTTTTGATGCGCGCAGCGGGCTTGCGTGAATGTCCGAGCTGCAAACTTGACGGATCAACTAAGCAATACGATGACATGTGAGAGGGCTGTCTGTAATCGCGCACCAAACGACTCCGAATAAAAAACACAGACTTATCATTACGGTGGATTCCAGTGTTAAAAGAGAGCTTTACTTCCTGCTTTTTTCAAAACAATCGCATCTTAATGACGAAAGCGTGCCCGGGCTCGGATCGATAAAAGTACAGTGTGAGTGCGTGCATCTGGGGGAGTAGGGAGGGGTGACAATCGAGCTGGGGCTTGGTTAGGTTTGGTTTGGATAATGTGAGTGCGCCCTTAATAGCATCTCTTTTAACGTCAGCAGTTAAAGGTGCATTGTGTAACTTTTAGAATGGATCTCTTTACAGAAATGCAATATAATATACATAACTTTATTATCAGTGGTGTATAAAGACCTTACATAATGAACTGTATTGTTTATATTACCTCAGAATGAGACACTTTTATCTACACACCGCAGGTCCCCATACACTGAAGTTGCCATTTCGCAGGCCGCCATGTTTCTATAGTAGCCCTAAACGGACAATCTGTTCTATAAAGCGCACTTTCTTTCTTAGTATTTTTGTCTTGTTTTCGGTAAAAATATCTAAAAATTATTACATTATAATTTATTTTTCTGATGAGTAAAATGACCTAGGAAAATAAGTCTGGTTTAGACAAAAAAATATAAACTCAAAGTAAATTAGTGCTTAAAACAAGCAAAAAAATCTGCCAATGGAATAAGAAAAATTTACTTTAAGTTTACTTTTTTTAATAAAAACTTAAAGGGATAGTTCACCCAAAAATAACAACTCTGTCATCATTTACTCACCCTGATGTTGTCACAAACCTGTATACATTTCTTTGTTCTCATGAACTTAAAGGAAGATACTTTGAGAAATGTTTATAACCTAACCGTTTGTGGACCCTATTTACTTCCATAGTAGGAAAAAAGAATACTATGGAAGTAAATGGGGTCCACGAACGCTTTGGTTACAAACATTAATCAAAATATCTTTCTTTGTGTTCATCAGAAAACGATGACAGTAAACGATGAGTAAACGATGACAGAATTTTCATTTTTGGGTAAACTATCCCTTTAATTCAAGAACATTTTTCTTATTCCACTAGCAGATTTTTTTGCAAATTTTAAGCACGAATTCGCAAACATTTTATATTTTTTTGTCTAAAAACTAGACTTATTTTCCTAGATCATTTTGCTCACCAAGAAAATACATCTTAATTTAAGAATTTTTAGATATTTTTACTGAAAACAAGAAAAAAACTAATAAGAAAGTCATTTTTTGCAGTGTGGACCTTTAAACTGTGTCTATTTATTGTGTTTAATAGACCTGTAAAGATATTGAAGTCTTTAATTGCTGTTTGGTCAAAATAAGGGTTTCACTACATAAAAATTTCCCTTTACCACAATTTTACAGTAAATATATGAACTGGTTTCCAAACAGAAATGAGCCTCCCTATCAGAGTCCAGCACAGGTCCATTTTTGGAGACCCACCCGTACCCGCAAAGTTCAGCCCCAGATTCGACCCGTCAACCGTGATAATATCAAATTTAAATGCAACGATCGCACCAACTAGGCTACGAGAAGCATTGACAAAAGTCGCACTGTGGCAGTGGTGGTGACGTGATGGGTCAAATGTCACATTGTTGTTGCGTATGTGTAATGGTAATTTAAACAAACAAATATTGCACATATTTTCATCCGCAATACCACCTGCCCACAAGGAGTTCATTATCCGCCGGCATGCCTGCCCGTGAATTTTAGGAATGTCACAATGACCCGTGGCCGGACTCTGATCCCTATTTCCTACTCCCTACACTACTTCTCAAACCTCTTAAATCATATTTCTATCTTTGATCATGTGGTCACAAATGGAAATCACTTAGTTGTGGTTCGCAAAAGGACTTCTGTAGTGTTTCTTCATAAAGGATTCAAGTGTTTACAAGCAGCTTTCTGTGTCATTCAAAACCACAAAAATGCTGTTTGTAATTTGTCCATAAATATCCAGACTTATTACATGTCTCTCTGGAATACTAGACTGTCATTGGTCAATCATGCATTCAAGTGGCCCTATTTCTTAATAACCACCACATAATAAGTGCTACTGCATGACTCATCTGAGCTCCTAACTATCTTTTGAGCAATAAAATAAAATATTTTACAATATTTGATGACCAATTTATTTTTGCGGCAATAAGCTATTAGAACGTTGATTAATCTGTACGGTAACACCGATGTTCATATAGAGTTTAATGGAAGTAATTTAATCAGACCACGAGGTGTTTTAAAATGAGATATGACCGAGACTAAACAGTTCAAATTGATTTAGGGCGTCCTATAGTTTTAGTGCCCTTGTGAAGGGATTTTATAGGAACATTACATTCATTAGAATCAGAAGACATGCTACATATCTCTATGCATTTTTACCTGTTTGTATTCTCCAATGATAGATCCGTTCTTCTTGATCTCAGACTCGGATTTGTCCAGTTCTCTCCGACACATCTCCTTCAGCTGAGAAAACATGAACATTTTAACATAGGTTGAGCTTCTTTCATCTACATCACTACAGCCCAATATCTAACCCAAGTGTCCCCTCTGGAAAACATCAATCTAGTCCAAGGACAACTGTGTCCACAGGCTGTATAGGCTCTTTAATCCAAAACCTGTCTCAGAGAAACCTCAGTAATCGACTGAAACACACAAGTCCACCACAATACCAGCTTGTCCTTGCCCGGGGACTATAGATTAATACAGAATAGTCTATTATGAGATACATCACCTGACACACTCGACTCACACACAATGATAAAGACATTTTGAAAAAGCATTTATAAACATAAAAAGCATTTCAAGCAGTTAAACTTGTTAAATATATGATGGAAACAAATTTTTATAAATAAATACTTGTGTATTTTTGTAATACATCTATGTCTATGACTAAAAGATAAGTAGTTGTGTCCAAACTGCTAGTGTCTGTGGGAATCGTGAGGTGGAGGTGCCCGACCTGCGCAGACTCTTCCTCCAACCGTCTCTTCTCATCCTCAGAGTCCACGAGTTTCTGTTTGGTGATTAAAAGCTCTTTGTTGAGAGCGTCAGCTTTCTCTTCCGCCTAAAGATAAAGGTTTTTAATGTTTAATGTTCACAGCAACACGTGTGGTGTTATTGACCATAAGATAAAAACCTGATAACAAAATAAACTTACATTGTCCAAATCTTTCCTCAGCGCGATCTTACTGCTGACCAGCTCGTGCGCCAGGTCGTCATTTTCCTGTTCCAGACGCATGTTAGCTTCCTGTAACCGCCGGTTCTCTCTCTATAGAGCAGATACAGAGGATGTGTAAATGTGTGTGTGTGTCTTGTGACAGTCTATAATGGTTAACAGGAACCTTTGAGAAGAGACCTGATAAAAAATTGACCAGCTATGTGTCAAAAAGCAATTAACACATTAACTAGACTTTAATTTCCCATGCTAGCATGCACCTGTCTTTTACAAGATAGACAGTTTGTGTATTGGGCGCGAGCGTGAATGATACACATGATTGAATTGACATAATTCAACATATCTGCAGCTGGTGTAATAAATGCAGTAAACAGCCAAGGAAAACTCTACATAGGCAGCACAACACATAACAGATGACGGATACAGATTAATTCGATTATGTTGCTACAGTATAGCATGAAAACACATGGCACACAGAAATATTGTCTAAAACAATATTTTCACTTATGCTAAACGTTTTCAGCCCATAATATTTAGATAAATAAGCACTAATCTGGGTGATGTTACTTATCACATCTAATATTCATTTTTTGTCCAACCCCAAAAAGCAGTAATATTTTCAATATGCATCAGTTAACCAGATGTAGTTTGCATTTGTATTACACTAATCAACAGCACATAAGCTTTATTATTTTTTAAACAACGTTCAGAAGATGCTAACAGGATCACCGCTCCTTCACTTCAGTTTTCTAGAGGACTTCACATATTTGTCCTGTAGATTTTTCCAGCGTTGACGGCAATACACTTCATCTTTTCCCAGATTCTGGCTTATTTGTTTCCAAGAATTTGCAGCTCATAATATATCTTTACATTCTCTTAACTCTTTCCCCGCCATTGACGGGTTAAAGGAACGGTGAATCAAATACTCAATTTTAACTTGATAATTTGTTATATAATAGGTCATCATACTTAAATGAACATCCTGCAAGTTTCAGAACTGAAAACGTCCGTGCTACTGAAATATAACAGTTTTTGGCACCAAGCCAGTATAATGACCGAGTGAGGAATTTGGAGAAATAATCCAAATACAACAACCACTTTTGTAGCCCCGCCCACAGCTTCGCGTGACACACGTGTGTCTCAACAATCAGTAAACATGTCTTTGCCAAATGTAACCAAAATGACTTTTAAATAAAAAAAATTCTGAGAGACTTTTATTTTGACGCAGTGATCTGTTATAATAGAGTTACCATGGAAACTGAGTTTTCGGTTGTAGAAGAACACAGACGCTGGATAACGGAGTCTCAGGACATAACATTAGGAATGCGTGGATAAAGTTTGCTTTTGAAGAAGTTCCAGCTGGCGTGGGGGGTGTTTGTTTACTTTGCGTACCGCGGATTCATTTGTAAAGAAGTCGATGCTGGATTTGCAGAGAGACTGTGATTAAAAGCACCACTAATATTGGATATGACAAAAATGACACAGCAGTATAATACACAGTAAGTAAGACATTTTACTTTATTTAAGTTACTATTGCTTTGTTAGAAGAGATCGCTTGATATGTCCTGTTGTAACATCCGTGGTCTAAACACGTATGTTTAACTGTTTTAATTTACTAAAAACATTAAACGATTAATAACACTTAACAATACGACTGTAATATAACGGTAGAAATACACAAAGTTAGTGATAAGGAAGGACTTACCAGCCGCAATTTAGATTATGATGCCCGCTTACTGTGCTGTATACGGTAATTTAGGCAAGTTGCGTTTGAAAGGTCAAACACTCAACAAAGCTTTTTTATCGTATAACGTTTTATCGTGGTATGTAACGTTACGTGTATATAAGAGCAACCTCAAAAGCACAATAGAAATATACAAAGTTATTCATAATTATTTATTAGCCGCAGTTTAGATTCTGATGCGCGCTTACTGTGTTGTTTACGGTAATTTAGTCACGTCGAGTTTAAAGTTTTGTTTCTACTTTACTATACGTATTGTCATTTATGTGTATCATATTTAGCACCCAGAATCTTTTGTGGCTCAAACATATTTGTGTTCGGCTGCTATTTTTACACATTAATGTTTTTAAAACATTTCCCCACATGTAATGACGGGGAATGAAGCTATCCAATCATAGCAGTGGGTGTTTACGTCCAGGTCTTCAATGCGGCCCGCCCCTTCAAACGAACCATTTCTCCAGAGAGCCACTAATCCATGTTACAAAATAGCCTATTACTATATTGCTTTTGATGTTGTTGAATGTAAAAACCACACGAACATCACAAGCAGACCTCAGACAACAGTAAAAAACAATAAAATCGACAAATTCACCGCCCCTTTAACTTGTCAATTAAGAGAAAACGCTTCCGCAACTTGTACAACTTACGTCTCAAGCAGTGTTGGGGAAAGTTACTCTTAAAGTAGTACACCTTGGGCTTTAGCGCTACAATGTGCTAACAAACACATTTAGAAAAGCTTTTGGGTAAAATTAACCACACAGTCAGTGGTCATGGGCGGGGCTTTATCAGTGTGACATCACATTAACAAGAGAGTCAAAACAATATGTCTAATGAGAATGCTTTGGTTTAATCGGGATTAATTCAGAATGAAAGGGTGGATTTTTTTTACATTGTAGGGTGGTTGTGTTCACACTCATTTATGTCTAAACACCTTGTAAAGGTAGATTTTGCATAATAGGCTCCCTTTAAGAGATTATGTAGTTATCAGTGTTTTTTTTTTATCAGAAGACCACCAAGTATCTGCAGATATATAGATCAGATATGCTTTCATAGACACTGCTAAAAACTTATTGTTATACTACTTTAAAGATCCCTACAGTTGCACTCATAGGTTTACATGCCAAAGCATAATTGCCAGTCTCTTTAATTCCTCATGAACTGGGCTCAGGCTGAGTGACGAGCGGTTGTTATCAGGAATCCAACTGGCCATCATTTCATCATCTGTCTGAGCCCAGCAGCGACCTCTTCTCGGATATCTGCTCATTATAAGCACACATCGCATATGCTAATACCTCGACGTACAGAATGGAAATGGATGGAAATGATTTGAAGTTCAAAAGCAGTTCTCACTCGAGGGAGACGAGATCTTAGCCTAGATTAGATGCAGACGCCCAAATGCACGCATACGCAAATGGATTATGTAAATATTCACACGCACACAGTCGTGAAGGCAGATGTGGCGATCCTTGCAGAAATGAGTTTGTGCTCACACGCAGAAGAGGGATGGATTTACCTCGTATCTGTCGATCGGCGCCTCCTGCTGTTCCTGCTGCTCTCGAATAGTGTGATATTCCTTCTCATACTTCTTTAACTTCTTCTGACTGATCTATTACGTACAAAAACAAAAACACACAAACACCTTTGAAATTTTTACTCAAACGTATACAACACACAACGGCAAGAGGGCGGTTTAAAGGTGCAATGTGGGATTTTTGAAAGATCTCTTGTCAGAAAAGGCTGAGATACCATGTAACATTGAATTGGTATGCTTAACATGGTACAAAACTAACCATTAATTCGTTTCCAAGGATTTGTGTTCACGCAGTTTATCAACTGGTAGCATAATACAACCCCGTTTTCATTGAATGACCCAGTTTCTATAAGACTGAGTGTGTTTTGTGTAAGTAGCACCGGCTATTTCTCAGCAAAACATTTGCAGGTACATGCAGGTTTGTAAATGAAGTCTATTTAGCACAGAGCCTTGTCGGATCGGCACAGAAACGGCACTGTTCCAGATTTAATCTGTATTGCTTTCACAGATGGAACCTTGTCCAGGTGAAATGAGATCCACATAAAAGCTCTCAATGTCAAGTTCATCAGTCAGGGTGTTTTTAGCAACACCTTGGGGATCAATTAGTTTAGGGTGTAGGGAAATAAGCGTGTGTGGAGAAAGTATAACTTACAGCCAGGGAAGTTGCGAAAGGCGTAAACACTGACATTAGGACGCACTGAAAACATCATCTGCATCATAAACAGCTTGACATAGCAACCCTGTCTCAACCAATGGTGTGGGTTTGAGGCCAACCAATGTCATTTACAAACATGCATTACTTTTGAATTTGTGCGATGGGTAACGTAGAAATTACAAAATGCACCTTTAAATTACAGTCATGTTACTCTTTGAAAAAGTAACTCAATACATTACAATTACAATTGAAATAAAGGCGCCACACTTTTTAAAAACCTTTTAAGGCTTTATAAACTATAATAACTAGCTTAAGGTAGCGACAAGATTTTGGACTCACACGATTCATGCGAGTCACTGATTGAACTACTATTGGCGACCATTAGCGCTATATAAATGTAATGAATTATTATTATTTTATTTTTTTAACCTCAACATTTATGTTATAATGTGGAAAAGCTATTTCGATCAACTCTGCTCTTAACTAAGGGTGTGTCGTTTAAACAGGAAGGGGCTGTGCTAAAGTTACAGCACTGAAAAAGCACAAAACTCATTCAAAGCCAGCAAGTGAAAGTGAGCTTTCAGCGTTGTGATTTCATTGCGTGCATGAGGGGAAGGGAAAAATAAAGATTTCTTTGTATGTGAAGGAAAAGTATGCACGATACTCAGCCATGTTTTGACAGGAATTACAAGCTAAAATGTCAACACTACACATATACTGACACACTGGTGTTTATTTTGCTTTTATTAGCTATTTATCTCAATCAGTATTACGTGAAACCATAATAACAGACCACCATAAAACACTTGAAAATAGACAGTGGCAGTTTTCACAAATCTTTTTAATTTGGTGACTCCTAAATTCCTTAATTAAACCATAAACACGATTAGATTTTTAACCTGCAAATTCAGTAAATCTAACAACAAGCGCTCAAAACAATAAACACGTACCTGCTAAACACATATTTTTTGTTTGGATTTAAGAACAAGTTCTGCATAATTTGGTATTTTCTATAGTTTGGTGTATTTATCTGTTTGCTTTGTTAAATGTATCCACCCCTATCCAACAAAGACACGTGTACAGCATCAGACAACTAAATATTAAATATTAGAAGAATCTAAATGCAGACAATTTCCATTTTGAAAAATTATGGATCATCAGTGTCCTCTGCTGGTCACATGGTATATTACACCAACACACTTTAAGATATTCCCTAGGCTCTTTCTTTATTAGCTAGTTGGAATTCTTGATGTTCATTTATACACGAATGCTTAACGAGAGGTTGTTAAAGGGAACAATAACTTCCCGATCCTGTTCCTGGAGGCACACTAAAAATGCACGTTTTGGATGTCTCCCATATTTTACCCCATTATTTCCCATCTCTGTCTTCTGATGAGTGAATTCAGTTGTGTTTATATAGAAAATGTTAGAAAACAGGAGGAGGATGCCCCCCCCCAATTATTCTAATAAACTTCTGTTTATGTCTTATGTAAAAATTTTAAACATATTTTAAACATGGTCAATTACTGCATATATATAAAAATGTAAAAAAATTACAGTTTAATTTTGTCAAAAATTTGCCATTCATTTTAAAAGTGTGGTTATTAAAATAGCAGAATTAAATAAACTATTACTAAATAGTAGCTGTGAAGTATGCAGATGTGGACGTGTGTCAAAATCCTTTGGGGTAAGTTGTGTCAACGGCTCAATAATAGTAATAATGGTGATTCATGTAGATTCTCTCTACAATTCAAATTAATTGAGTTTACATTATAAATCACTTGAATATCTTAATTTCAATATCCAAATGTGATATGCTGAATGGGTCCCATAAAAACAAACACTCACAAAATACATAAGTACAAAAAGCATACGTTTTTAAACTGATGAATACATCAAATGTAAATGTTATATTTTCCCATGTTTAGCAAATAAATATATTATTTAACTTTTCTGGTTCAACTGGTTACCTTCATACTACAAGCCAGCTCCATGAGTTTCTTGGCGTTTTCCTCTGAGCGATAGCGTTTGGGCACAGGCACTCGAAAAAACTTCAGCGCACCCTCAAAGTCCGTCTGTAACAGGTCATCTTTTGACGTCTGTGGAGATAAAGAGCTTTTAGGAAAGTTGGATTACTACTGACGACAAGAGAAGCAGTCCTGAGTTAACGATGGCCTTTTAAGCTATAAAAACGATTAACTTGAGCTTTCATACCTTTAGTAATGCAAGAGCCACGTTGAAGATTACGCTGATGCCCTGAAATTGTGAAGAAAAAAAAAACAATATTGTGAAAAAAAATTGCGCCATAATATATGACTGCGACATCTCAATGTAGATTTTTTTTTTTACTTTTTTTTACTTTTTTCACTGGCTCTTCTTGACATTTTAATCCAATTGAAGGTTGTTCAATTTTATTTAAAGCTTCAAAAAGCTCATACATCAATCATAAACGTTCTCATAATCCAAATGAATCCAGTAGTTCACTAAGGGGCGTTTTCCCGGACAGGGTTTATCCTAGTCCCAGACTAAAGTGCATGTTTGAGCTACCTACATTTAAAAACATCTTGCCCTGACATGTTAACCTATATTAGTGCCATTGTTATGTCTCAAAATGTACACCAATAATGTTTTTTGTAAAACATGTTTGTTAAAACTACTTAATTGTCCTAAAATAACTAAGGCCTAGTCATGGACTAACCTAAACCCTGTCTGGGAAACTGCCACTAAATGAAAAATCATTAATATTTCAAAGTTCTAAAACAATAAACATTGGTTTAAAAGTAACGGTCATCCGTACATTCATGAGCATCGAATTCATAAGCATGACCTTTGACCTCTTGCACAACATAATCATTAAACTTTAAATGACATAAGTCTGTTAAAACCATAGACTGCAAAATCTATGGACGTCGCCCATAGATTCGTGAAGTGCTTTTTTTAAGCCAATAGTTGGCTGCTGTCGCATCACTCGCGTATAACCAAAAATGGGCAAAAAGATGGGATGTAGGAAGAACTGAGGTGTCTGGTTGCTGAAACCACGCCCGCCTAGCTCGACAGTAGTGACACTTTTATCAAAGCATATTAATTTTTACTATCAGAGCTCCAAAGATACTTCATAAGATAATTGTATAATTTGTCCCCACCAGTAGACAATGCAAACGTGATGTATGTGCTAAAGTAGGTAAGAATGAAGTATTACCTCACACAGTAGTAGGTCTATGATATGAAAAACCATGTAGAGGGGGAACTTGGCGGTGAAGAGCGTGAGGAACCACTGCGAGGCGTACATATGCGCTTCCAAACCAAGATTCAAAAAGTGTGCGTACAGGTCTGGAATGTATTCCTATAATAAAAATGTATCAATATCAATAAAAGAGCCAACAATTTGTAACCAAATTCATTTACATTACATCTATGCATCAGACAGACACTTTTTACCAAAGCAAAATATAGTGCTTTTAAGCTAAACATTTTATCAGTATGTGTGATCCTGGGTGACCTTTGCGATGCTTGCGCAATGATCTACCAATTACAAGAACACAGCTGAATGCTATAATACACATTTAATTTCTAAAAAAAAACTTTTGAATAATAAAGCACCACAGACCTGCATGAGTCTCTCCAGCTGAAAGAACTTGCAGTGCAGATCTTCAAAGTTCTGTTTGAAGAGATCCCTGAGACCATATTCAAACATGATCTTCACCAGCACACTGAACGCCTGCTCCTCTGGCATCTACACACAAACATTACATCATAAGTACATTTACACAAACCATATAATAGAAAAACCATGCATCATAATCATACCGGCAATATTTAAACAACCAGAAAGTGAGAAGCTTGTGATGGCATGGAAATAACCACTAGATGGCACTGCCTCTCTTCAGGTACACAGCGTACATTAGTAGGTACTGTAATGCTATAGGTTCAAACTGTCTAAACTGTTTAACACTCACGTGTAATAGCAGCACAGCGGCAAGGAAAGACTGTCCCTGACAGTAACCAATTTCTTCATCATAAACAGAATATGCCTGCAGTGAAGAAAGCATTCAATGTTACTGTGGAATTATGGGTAATAGGCAAGCAGTTACATAAATAAATAAACAACATTGTTTTAAAAAATAAACATGACTGTTACGGGTACATCTAAAATTAAAGGAACAGTATGTAAGAAATGTATATCAATTAATCATAAAATAGCCCCGATATGTCACTAGACATTAAGAAATCATTTTCATTTCAAATACTTATATCACTCACAACAGTGGTCTGGCCAGGATATTGTCATTTAAAAAGTGGAGTTGCAGCCCTCAACTGATGTTTATGTTATCATGTTGTGTATTGGCCACCAGTTGTGTGATTGCAGTACCAGTTTTAGCCACAAGTTTTGTGATTGCAATACCAGTTTTGGCCACAATCCTACATACTGTTCCTTTAAGTTTTCAAAAATATAAAACTACACTGTAAAAAAATCTGTAGAAATTATAGTATTATTAAATGAACATGAAACATTTTCAGTCTTTATCTTCTACAGTAAGCTACTGGCCACCAGCTGCATAATTTTAGCTATTTTTTTACAATGTAGAAATTAAACATGTATGCAATACCTTTGCATTAATGCATTAGGGCAGATGTTTTAATTTTCGTGACTTAAGGCAGAAGTATGGTTCACTTCTTACGTGTGCACGTGCCACAATTGTCTTCAACAGAAGAGTGCGCATGTACTTTACGTGCACCACCAGATTTTTTTAAAAAACTGCATATATTGTTTTGTGAAGGTCGCACGTGCACTTACAGGATAATGTAGTTTGTAGCCCAGGAGATGCATTGCATTTTGTCAAACATCTGTGTACAAAAATAAACTACACTTTGCAAGGCTGTGCATTCGACCATACACATGAAAAAACAGGCTATACTTCGTGCTTAACAGTGCATTTAAAGAGATAGTTCACCGAAAAATTTAAATTCTGTCATCACACAGTTGACGGTACCCACTGACTTCCATAATATTTGTTGGGTACTGTCAACTGTGTGCTTCCCATCATTTATCACAATAGAGACAGAGCGCCGCGCGTCATAACCTGAAAACCACGCCCACCGGGGGGGGAAACAATCCAACCGTCTCCATTGACTTTGTATTGCGAGAGGCTGCCTCCTTGTCATTTCTGGCTTATAACAAAAAACAGAATAATGCCTAAAAACTGCTGTGTGACAGTATGTACAGCTAACAAGCCAAAGATCCCAGAAATAAGTTTTTATAAGCTATCGAGCCGTAAAACCCAGCTTTTGAGGAGAAAAAGTCCCTAGAGGACGCAGTTCTACTAATATGAGTACTCTGAAAAGTTGCCTGTTTCCATTTTTGTGTCTTTAAACGCTCGTTTTTGGGGTCGACAGCTTATAAAAACTTATTTACAGATTCAAATTAAAAACAGAATAATACATAAAAGCTGCTGTGTGACAAGGTGTACAGCTAAAAAGCCAAAAAACCCAGAAATAAGTTTTTTTTAAGCTGTCGACCTCATAAAACGAGCGTTTAAAGAAACAAAAGTGGAAACAGGCAACTTTTCATAGTACTTCTATTAGTAGAACTACGTCCACTAGGGGGAAACGTAGTCGGCGATCCACTTTATTCTCCTTAAAAGCTGGGTTTTACGGCTCGACAGCTTATAAAAACTTATTTCTGGGTTCTTTGGCTTGTTAGCTGTACATATTGTCACACAGCAGCTTTTAGGCATTATTCTGTTTTTTGTTATAAGCCAGAAATGACAAGGAGGTGGCCTCTCACAATACAAAGTCAATGGAGACGGTTGGATTGTTTTCCCCCCGGTGGGCGTGGTTTTCAAATTGGCACATCGGCGCTCTGTCTCTATACTTTTGTTTTCAACAGAATATAGAAACTCAATACAGGTTTTAAACAACATGATGGTAAGTAAATTATGACACATTTTTCAGTATGTGTGTTTTCTGTGAATCAAACCCTTTACTATCAGCTAAAGGTACAAAAGCTGACACTTGGACAGTACATTTAATAAGACACTACACTTTTACAGTATACATAATGGTGCATTTTTGTACATCAGAGGTACATTTTAGCACCTCAAAGATACATTGCTGTACCTAAATTGTAAATATTAGGACTTTTTTAAAGGGTACCGTTTTGTACCTTTATTTTTGACAGCATACTGTATGACATTGTCAGCTGACCTACAGACAACTATGAAACTATTACAAAAGTTTACAAAACTGACAGCCCTAATAAAACTTCACATCCAAGATCATTTGGACGTCTAAATTCAAACTTGCATTGGTATTTGCCATCAAAAACAGTAAAAACTGAGTAAAACAAAAGCATGTCAGGTCTTAAAAAACAAACATTTGAAAGCTATGGCAAAGGGGTCGATTTTCAATGTATAATTACTTATATGTCAGTCTGTTTCTCACACAAAACTTCTGAAAACTGAATATAAAACACAAGTCATTACTTAAATTTGGCCTTTGTACCTTGACAACCCCTGGTTACGGTTTTAGTATGGAAATGAGCAACGAAAAAGCTCTGCTCTGGTTTCCACAAAATAGCCTCTTACAGATTTTAAACAACATAATGGTCAGATCACCTGATGTAAATTTCATTTTGGGTGACCTGTTCTATTTAGATTGACCTACATAGCTCTCAAAACTGTGTTAAAAAGGTTTGCTAAGATTGTGACAAACACAAATTGGCGCTCTTATAAACTTTGTGCTGGATTGAGTTGTGGTGGTTAGAGGCCGGCAACTGAATCACAGCGTGTGGTCGATATAAGAAATCTATAGTTCAGTATGAATGATGGCAGTAAGGGTTTGATGAATTATTAGCAGATCCCTAAAGATGGAAACTCCATCAATCGACTTTCACATTAAACCCAGTGACCCCATTATTTTGGGAAGAAAGTTTGAGAGAAAAGTGTAATTTGGGTCATTAAATGTCCACCATACATTTCCCAGTAAACTGTAAACTTCTTAGGACCTCAAATATATCCTCAAAATGTCCTACTGTGTGATCACAAATGTTATAAAACAAAGCATACGAACAAGAGATAAATATATCTGCATATTTGGCATTAACAGATGTATCAAATCATATATGTATCCGTCTGACTTTTAGTCCAATTCCACCCACCTGCCATACAAACCATATAGATTAGAAAAAAGACTTTATGCATTTAACATTTAATATAATGTCACAGAAATCTATAAAATAATGGTAATCTTATAAAGTGGCAGGTTCTCTTAGAGATGTTAAATATTTATTTGGCACACTAAAGATGACAAAAAACTTGAAGTGCTTCATCTGTGTGGAAAAACAAATACCAGACGGGTCATCTGCTCACCTTACAGATCTTATAGAGCGAATCCTGCCCATCACCTCCTGTGTCTTTAAAGTAGTCGTGCGCAGGAAACGTACGGTTAATGTCACGAGTGATGGCACTGTCTTGTGGAGATTCCTAATAAAAGAGACAGAAAGAGAAATATTATCATGACATACAGCTGATAGCATATCCTGCTTATCTAAAAAAAACAACTCATTGACTTTTAATGAGACATACACTGGCGGAAAAATTTGATGATTGGTAAAAACACGTTTACAAATACTGTACAGTTCCACTATTTGGTACAACATAATGATATCAGCAAAATAAGCTTGACATATATATATATATATATATATATATATATATATATATATATATATATATATATATAATGTCTCACAATACAAAGCCCTTAAAAAAATATGCTCAAACATGTATGGCAATTGACAGACATTCGGGTTAACAAATATATATATGAATTGTGGATCCATGGGCGTTGGATTTCTTGCGTTGCTCGTGGCAGAAGTTGAACATTTCTTGTTTGATTTTTTTTGGGCCATTTTTGCCTTTTTTATTGGATAGTAATTAAGGAGACGACAGGAAAGTATAGGGTGAAGAGAGGGGTATGGGATTGGCAAAGGACCTCGAGCCGGGTTTCGAACTCGGGTCGCCAGAAGTGCGTCTGCACCATCCACTACACCATCGGCTCCGACATTTCTCAACTTTTCAAGTGCCAACGCAGGCATCAGCCAATCAGATAGCCTTTTGCAAATAATCAAGTGCAGACGCTAGCCAATTACATTTGTGCAAGACCGTAGAACAGAGGAACATAAAAATGGAGAAAAGATTAATCATTGTGCTATACAACAATCACTAGTGCAACCAAACCGGCATCCATTGGCTGTCAAAACAAATGCTGCCTTTTTTGTCTTGTGTTGCGGTCCACTGTGATTGGCTGTTGTAACTATGACAATCGCGTAAGGGCCATGCTACAACACGGCCTGCGTTAACACTGACATCTGGTGTGAATGTACAATAATATTAATAACATCAAGACTAGACCAAGAATTTAACACAGACTAAAGTGCTGCTATCAGGACAAATAAGGCATTTTAGACTGCCAACCATTTGGAGGAGATCAAGAGGGCATGCCAAGGAGCAAAACACCCAAATCGCCCCAAGACATTTACTGTGTCCACGGGAACATGCTGTTCACAGAGTCCCAAAGGGCCGTGTGAATAAACTGTGGTGGACATGTATGTGTGTGTAAACAAGTCTGTTTCCAGATGTGTCATGGACACACAGTTTGACCACAAACAGTATATGTAACGTAAGCTAACTGCAAAATAACCATCTTTGGAAGATCAGATACAGCTCAGTTTGTATCGCTTTGCTGAATAAATACCGTCAATCCAAAAAGAATCAATAGGAATTTTGTTTTGTTTTAAGGATTACGTAAGAGGAGTGGTGACTTACAAAAGAGCTGATCGAGAGGCTGATCATTCCAGCGGTCCTTAGTGCTTGATCTACCAACACCTCCCTATCATCTACTTTCCTTCATGGCCACAACACAGATGTTTTCAATCAAAACAATGTTACAAGTTGGCTAAAAATAGTCTTTAAACTAAACACTTGTTGGGTTCCCCATACATCCAGCATATATATTATATATCCCTTTCCTGGACATAAATAATAGGGGTGTAAGAAAACATTGATGCATTGATTTACAGTTCATTTAGACACTCTCCACATCTTCATGTACTGTAAAGTCTGTCTATGCATTCCTGCCAAAGCGCACATTTTTTGTTACTGACATTAATGTTTGTGCAATGCGACAACAAAGTGGAACTCCTCATTCATAGCTGTGTTTTAGAAGTTAAAAATACATCAATTTATTTTGTATTTGAGAAAATAGACATGCAGACGCATCGTAACATTGGGGTTTGAAAATAAAGATGTAATTTTCCTCATCATGAGGGACTATTGTCATCTGCACACCCCGTCTGCGTGCAGCCCAATTTTTGAGACCGCACAGACAGTACACGTACAACAGCGTATGCGTGAGAAAATTTTAAGGCAGGACACTGCACTATAAACAACATACACAATGGCAACAGATAGAGTTTGCACAAACCATTGTCTTCTCTCTTTTATTTTCATTTTCTTCCAAGAACGAAAGCTAAGGAGCTTTTTCTTCACAATAATATTTGATCCCTGTTCTTTGTTTTCTTGTTGTTTGTTCTAAACTTTGCTTGCAATGGTGAATCTGTAACTTTTCTTCATCTGTCCATAATTTTTGAATGTCCTGTTAATGATGTGAATCATAGCTCTGATGGCTTGGTATAGTAATCATTTGAATAAGTAATCATTTGTACTGTGTAAAGTATGTGCCCACCGTGGCCATCCGCCCGTATCCACAGTTCAGTATGCTTTGACCGATGTGCGGCTACTAACCAACAGCAATACATTGCATCATTTAATATGTTTTGTTTAATTCAAATGTTAAGTTTTAGAATTTAAAGTATTAGATTTGTGGGGGGGGGGCAACGAAGGGATGCACCCTACACAAGTGGAGGTACCCATGGAAAAGTTTTAGAAACACTGCCTTAAGTAACTAACTATATAAATAAATAAACAAACATATTTGCAGTTTCAAAAATGAATGTCAAAACTCATTTTAAATTATTTGATTTGAAACTTAACCCTTAAAGGTCCCTTGGGGTCAAAATGACTGCCAACCCACTTTTCTTTAGTTAAAGAAAAATGATTCCCTTCATCTCAGTGGAGTAAGATTTTGTGACTTTTGATATCTGTCAATATTCATATAAAAAACTGGACTCGATTGGGTAATTCTGAAGATGCATACAATTTTTTTACAAAAGAGGCCCCTGGGGGTCAAAATGACCCCAATTAAAAATGAATGGGAAATACAAAAATATCAATTTTTTATTTGTAAAAAAAATCAATGCATCCAGAATAAATCTGAAAATTTCAACACAGAAAGGAAGGCCTGATACTAGAGCACAAATGCAATATAGAAAATATATGCTCATGCTCAGTCTCTCTCTCTCACACACACACACACACACACACACACACACACACACACACACACACACACACACACACACACTCTAAAAACAAACGGTGCTATATAGCACCAAAAGTGGTTCTTTTCTCGTAATCATAGAAGAACCATTTTTAGTGCCATATTGCACCGTTGAAGCACCAGTGAAGCACCTGTGTAGAACCATATAGTGCTATGTAGAACCATATGTGGTGCTTTATGGCCCCTATATGGTTCTACACATGTGCTACACAGGTGCTTCAACGGTGCTATATGGCACTAAAAATGGTTCTTCTATGATTACGAGCAAAGAACCACTTTTGGTGCCATATAGCACCAGCATTTTTTTATAGAATTTGTCAAAAAGCAGTCACAGATGCAGAACAAAGGTGTTAAGTGACGGGCTTTAGTGCTTATATACATAAATTCACATAATGAATCACTAAAGTGTTGAAATAAGCAGTTGACCACATCCAGTGAAATAAAGGGGTCTCTATGGGCCTCTGCTGGTCAAAATGATTTATTTCCTAAACTGTAATTCTTTAATATAAAAACTTCTAACCAGCAGATGGTCAAATTCAACACATAACGTCTAGATCAATATCTAAAAACAATTTAAATGAAATTTAGCAAATAATTTATCTGAATTTTTCATATTTTTTTATATTTTACATGCAAGCTAATTGTGAAGTTGAGGAATTTAGTGGTAAACCGGTACAAAAGTACTTCATATCTCCCAAAACACAGCATTAATGTATAGATGGGAAGTAAACTAAAAATATATATAATATTTGTATCATTAAAAAAAGTTCATATTTTTTTGTAATCACTTTTTGAATTTCTGGGGTCATTTTGACCACTGCAGACCTCTAATGTAAACAGGAAAATCTGGGCTTATGAGGCTTAATATATGTGAAAAGAAGAGAAAAACATTGGTAGACTTTTGGCTTTGACCGGCCCACTAAATCGGCCAATTAAAAACTTTTATCAAAGGCCAAAATAGGCAATTAAACCGAGAGCATCATCACATGACTGAGATGAACAGAGAAATAGAGATAAAGTAGTAACGTACAAAACATCTATTCACAACACTCCAGAAGCACATGACCAATGTTCTGAAAAAGATACATGACCTGATGAAACAAGTCACAATGAATTGTTTGGGTGCATTTACACAGATAACGTATATAATGCAGCAATTTAGTAGGTCTTTTAATCAGGCAGTGAACAGAGTGCCCATTAATATTTCTTTTAAACAACTGGAACTGATTTAAGGCGAATATGGGCAGACACCAAACAGTGTACACAAATGCATATAAAAATACATTACTAGTCTAGTAAACAACAACACTAACATACCAAAATAACTCTAAAGTAGAGTCATTGTACAGCTCTGCCATGTATGCCATAAAGCTGAATCTATTGTAGATTACTCAACATCTATTTATAGATGCACTCCGTTTCAAACACAACAAGAAGCTTAATGGCAAGCTGCTTTTACATCCTTTTGCCATTTAAATGACAATAATGTTGGATATTACATCATGCCCGTGGCTGTCAGCCATAACACTCAACCGTTGCTCGTAGAGTACACTAAGTGCGCCACAGATAAGACTCCTAACCTCACTTCCTTGTATAGTGATTTAACATTTCCTGAACATGACCCATAGTGTGACTATGTCAGGTTTCTCCATCTGGAAGGGCCCATAACATTTGACCTTTTTGGGCAACAGTAAAGTCTCTTTGAGTAAGAAAAGAGGTAACAAGTTCTGAACCATCTGTCAAAATTAATTCTCCAAGGCCCCATGAAATCACAAGTGAAGGTTTTTGGCCCTTATTAATTAATATGTTAGCCTAAAGAATATCTATAAACATAATATCTATAAGATTTGCATTTAGAAGAGCAATTTGTCCTGAAAATCATGCTAACGCATCAAACAAAGCTGCATATTTCAAGGTGCTTTGGTAGGTCTTTTATATACAGTATGATATGTACAGTAAGAAACATATTGAATTTAAGTTACATGAGATACAGTCTGTCTTAAACACATCACACACTTTTCCTTACAATGTTTGTGATTTAGTTACAGAATCCCTTAGAGTCTTCTGTCTAAAGTCTGTAATGGATGGTAGATCAGTCATGTGATTTAACATAGAAATGACAAAAAAAGTATCACATACACATATCAACTGTTAATAAGATCTGCATTAACATGGATCCTTAAAAATCACTAAATCCATTGTAGATGGCGCCGTTACCTTGTAAAGAAACAACACTCCCATGCACATTCAAATCTTTGTACAGAGCGATAAATACAACCAAGACGGTGAAAGCAGCGAGCAGTTTTGTTTCGATGGATGATGAGGTAGATTATTCTTATATATTATTTCTTGACTGGTTCAACTCTTAAAGAAATAGGAGAGATTGAGATGTGCTTATCATCCAGTGGAAGCTGAAATGGGACATTGTACTTTGCGAAAGATTTACATATTCCAGTGATTTGAAACACCAGCCATTTGCATAAAGAAGCTGGACACCTCTGTGTTTCTATAAAGAATATGTAGCCCCAACCTTATATTAGACTACAGATTATCTCAAAACAGACACCATGACCAAGCAAAAAAATAATAATTCTGTGTGAATGCTACACACTTTGATCTACAGCATCAATGTGTAAAAAAAGGATGACGCTATTCCACACACAAAATAAAGCGTTGATTGAGTCGCATAGACTACCTGGCTTACTCGTCTCTCTCAAATGTGCATGTCTGGGTGAAGGGGTTTAGACTGAATTCAGGACATCATGTTTTATTCATACGCTTTCAAGGACAAGACTACAATCTGCTAAAAGAACGATTAGCATCAGTCGTCACACCGCATTTATTCTACTGCCTACACGCACTGGCTTTCTTTATCCAGTTTTGTTCTCTCCGTCCCTATTTTTCCACTCAGTCTTTCTTCATTACCCCTCAATTTTGCATTGTAAAACACTACAGTACAGTACATTGCTACAAGTTTTGGTAGTCATTATCAACCAAGGAGACAATTTTCACAAAATTGGTAAATTTGGGTTTCATTATTAATTTTTTTAATAATTAGAGGACAAAATCCAATGTTTTCTGTTGTTGTTGTGGTAGTAATTATGTTTTGTTAACTATTATCTAACAAATAATTTGCCTAGCATGAACACCAAAATGTAACCCATTTGCATTTTGTAGCATGTATTTCTACTATGGAAGTCAGTGGGTGTTATGTCCAGAGACGTAAGGTTTTTTTGCAGCCATCTGTGCATTTACCATCTTGTATCAAAATATCTTCGTTTGTGTTTAACAGAATAAAGAAAGTCATACAAGTTTAAAACAACTTGCCGGTAAGTAAACGATGACAGAATTTACATTTGTAGGTCCATTATCACTTTAAAAGTAATTACATTAGTCTCAGCCTCTAAAGGGGGTCGCACACCGGACGAGAAGTGCAGTGCCGCTTCTAGGACAACTCGGAGGTATCGTACACCGGAAGTGCACATTAAATAGCACGAGCTTAGTCAGATAGCATCAAAAACGTTAGCAGCCAATGTTAATCGTTAATGATTTAAGACAAATACGATGTTATTAAACGTTAAACTATGTGAGTGGCGTTTTGTGGTGCAACAGGGATTTGAGCAATTTCCTGAGTTGTAGCTGGGCACCGAGGACAGGGGCTACCTATTGGCGCTGGTGTGCGTATACTCATAGAATACAGTGTGTTTGAATTTTTTTTTAGAATGGCGCGGCACTGAGCTGCTCGCCTGGTGTGCGACCCCCTTATGCTGAGTTTACACCAAACGCGTTTTGGGCGTCAAAATCGCGTCTACCCCGCGTGGTTTGCCGCTTGAACAATTTTGATGCATTCGCGCGTGTAGAGCGCAGAGGCAAACTCCGCTTCTTGTGGGAGGGGCAAGTGCTATGTGGTTGTATGTTTGTAGGATGACTTATGTTGACTGTGCATTTATTGAGAGAGTTACCAGTTTGTATTTGGTAACCTTACTATAGGGGGAAACAAATGGCGTGGGTCGATAAACGTCACGTGACTCAAAAGTGAAGTGTGTATTACAACTTACCAGGTTGCCCAAAGTCCTTACTGACACTCTTCCAAGCGAGGTCCTTTTTATTCCTGTCTCCTTTATAGAAATAACAACTTGTGTCATATAGCGTCGAGTGACTAGTTGAGTGAGTGACTCCGGGCGGCGCTGCCACCACAGCAGCAGGCAGGCTCCTGATTGGTTAACGCGGCGCGAAATTCCACCAAAGTTCAAATTTTTCAACACGCAAATTCGCGTGATCCGCAAAATGCACAAAAGCACCATTCACGCGTACCGCGCACAATGCTCAATTCGCGCCTTCCGCGCGAGCGTCACGCGCGAATGAGGCGGAAACGCGTCTTCCGCTCAGCGCCGAACGCCTCTTCCGCGCCGCGGGACCTCCTGACGCGCGTCAACATGTCTGCACATTGACTTAACATTGAAATCACTCGCGCTTCACGCCTCTACCGCTGTTGGTGTAAATGCAGCATTAGGGCAACACGTGTTAAACTGCAACATCATAAACTCGGTTTGAGTGACTCAGCTGAACCATTAGTCCAAGGCCAACCACAATTTTTATGAATTTTTACTTTGCTTAAACTTTAAACCAATTTTCTGGCAAAATGCAAATCCTTTATTTTGTCTCTCACTGTGTTTGTCCACTACATTCTTATGTTGTTAAACAAACGCCCAAGCAGATCTCTATAAACAACATTTCTAATGACATTGTCCAACAGCTTAACTGGAGGATGGTGGAAGGCATGTCAACACCATGGGTTTGATCTCCAGGAAATGCACGTTTAAAATAACAATGTTTAAAATCATTGAAAACTGCTTTGAAAGGCAAATCTTCCAAACCGATAAACGTAAATGTAATTAATATGGGGAAGCCCAATGTATTTTTTTTACATATTTGGGACAATATTTTTATTTAAAACTGCAGAGAGATATGGTCAGTGGTTCACATAATAAAACAAAACTAATAATTTTAATATAAAAAGAATATATATTTATTTATTAATTTTTTTGGTTGGTTGTTTATTTATTTTAAAACTATATACAGTATACTGTATGTACCACATATTCTATATTTCATATGCTATACTTTATATATGCCTGTACTAAAATGTATTTAAGGTAAAGCTGCTTTCCTTAAATGCAAAAAAATCTTTAGCTTCAGTTTACACCTATCACATGTAATACAAGTACTAAACAATCCGATATGTGCACATAGGTGCTCACAAGCACTCCCATATGCTTGAGCTAACAGCAGACTCCAGCCTTAGTAAGCATACCCCTTTTTCAAAGATTAATTAGGCTCTCTTTCTATAATTAATGCTCTGTTTATGTGGAAGAGAGAAGGCACTAAATAATGCATCGGCAGCCAGCAGCTTAACGCGAGTAGCCTGACCCACTGTACGAGCGAGGCCACGGGCCAGCAAGCGGAGAAGATGGAAAATGGTCTACGGAGAAACTAGGACAGATCTATGTTGAATGCAGTAGACTAGAAGAAGCTAAAAATAGGTCAGCCTGAGATCTGACCAGTCTGTCTACTGTACATAGACTACTCTTGACCTAAAGCAAGTATTGATGCGCCTAAGCCGTGAAATCGCCTTCACATGATGTCAGAATTATCTTAATTCCCTCTTCTGAAGTCGTAACGACGAGTGCGTTATGTTCACATTTTCAAATGTGGTATCGTAGGAAAGCTTAGTCTCAGGATCACAAAGTGATCAACCAATTTGACCTGACAAAACCTAGATAAAAAACAGGTCTGGTCTAGAAACTAGATAGACTAGAAAGAACCACAGATATTTATAACTTCTTATATATACACCAAATAATAAGGATAATTTAGCAAAAATAACACATAGGTATGAAATTCTTCTTAATCGCTTCTATTGAACCAAAAAGAGGAACCTACGAATTAAAGAAAAGAAAGAATGTAAAGAATGGCAGGAAAAGATGAATAACAAACAAAGAATTAATGGAAGAAGCCAAAGAAAATCCTTTTTTCTGCAGGTTTCCCAAGAACTACTCTTTCTCACCAGCTGCTCAGCAACCTCATAGCAGGAAGTCTAAGCAGGTTCAGGGTTTGCTGAAGTCCCTGTGTCTTAAATAAGAAACCATGTTTATGTTTGGGCAGCATTGTGGAGGGTCAAAACCACTCAGAATAAAATCTGTGTGAACCTCCTGAACACCGGGTGCAAAACAAGTGCTGTTTCGACTGGACTGGTGATTTTGTGTGTGGGTGCTTCCGCAGGAAGCATTGTACTTTTTTCCTGACCATTGTTAATGGCCGTTTATTCTGATCGGCAACAATGGACGAAAATGGCATTTTGTTTTTTTAGGGGGGGATGTTGATTATAAAAGAAGTAGTGAGCTTGATGAAAGGCGAGAGGAGGAGGGGAATGAGTTGCCGGGATTTGATCACACCCTGAATAAAAGTTAGGGAGGGTCCACTTCCTGTTCCCTTCAACACATCACGTAGTGGGCACATGGTTTTGCCCTGTTAAATGACTGGTTTAAATTACTAGACATCAGGTGTTAACTCCCAAAGTTAAACCTAATGAGATGATACTGTTAAAAATTAACAACACTACTTAATTGTGATTATTGATTTAAATTTTTTTATTCAAACCAGAACTGGAAATATTAACTCTAGGGGCTTTTCACACTGTGCTTAAACCTGGGTTATCTTCTTTCTAAAACCTGCTTTTATCCCAAGGTTAAGGATTGTTTCACACTTTTAATTTAGAAGCGGGGTTATCCCTGAAATTAACCCAGGGTTATGAAACCCTGCTAGCCATGCTTTTGTGGGATTAACCTCACATTGCAGTGCCAAATGCATGCTGTGTGAAACCAATAAGGTGTAAGAGCAGGGTTTCAGACACCTGACCTAGGGTTTAGGATTGCACAGTGTGAAACCCCTTGTGAAATTTGAAACAGATAACCTAGGATTCCGTTAACAAGGGATTTTAAAATAACCCGGGGTTAACTATTTCCAGTGTAAAACGCATGTGACGACTTGCCCCAAAATCATTAAGACAACTTAGTAAACTGTTTTAAGCTCTTAATGCTCTTTACTTTCTATTAGACCTTAACTGCAACATCTCTTTCTCTTCTTTCTGATCCAAGATGTTTGTTCTATGAGCAAATGGCCCTTCAAACTACATCGCTCCAGCAGCGCACACGTCACTGATATAAATGCAAGTTTCGTCTTAGCTTGCTTAAAGTTCAGAAAACTATAAAACTATTAGCATTTTGTGTGAGAAGTGCTTTCTTTATTTGGCGATGCAGCTCCTTGTGCGCTCCTCGAGAGACCTGCTGCATGAGCACAAAGAGACCCGGGGAGGATTCACTTGTGCTTATTATGAAATAACAGAAATAACTCCTTCATTTGTTATGAGTGGATTATTTTACATGTTTTCCCATCATACTCAGTCTAACATGCGATTTTGCAACGTTAGCCACGCTCACTTGCACAGAATAGAAAAATCTATTACGTCTGACAGTTTGTTTCACAGTAACAAAATATACCGTCATACGGCCCAGCCCTACGTGTCATGTATGGTTTTATAAAAATACAGTAAAAATTATTGATGACTTGTTTACTTACATTTAGTCATTTAGCAGACACTTTTGTCCAAAGCGACTTACAAATATGGTAAACAATAGAAGCAATTAGGGCAACACAAGGACAGCAATACATAAGTGCACTAGAACTAGTCTCATCAAGTCTAACACAGTATATATAACCAAGGGTAAGTTAGTATTTTATATTTGAGTAATTATTTGAGTAAACCAATAATAGTAGGCCAAGAAATATCTTGGAAAATGCTTGTGAAAGATAATTTTCTTTTAGCTATTCTGATTCTGTCATCATTCAAAGACATCCCATGTCATTTTTAGGAAGATACTAAATTAACGTGGTGGCCACGAGTTTGAAGCCCATCCATCATTAGAGAAAGGTTCACAATGGTATGTAAGACAATCAATGGTTCTCTTGTGTCTTGTAATTGCGTTTTTCTTCATGACGCAACTGATAACTAGTCATAAGACTAAACAGAACCAATGATCATCTTAAGTACCCACGTGGAGCCGACATGCTACCATTTCAGATCAAAAACTACTTAAGTTGTTGTTTACATTTAAACGTGACTTATTCAAAAAGCTCATATTACAAATATGATGCCTCAAAAACGTATTGTTTGAGGAACTGTTGTGTATATACAGTTGCAATTTTTATTTTGAAGATCCCTCTTGATTTAAAAAAGTGATAACAAATGAACATCTTGCTGACATTACCAGTGCAGTGTTTCCCACAGATCTGAAATTTACTTGTGGTGGTAGCTGGTGAAAAGGGCGATCATTATTATCCACCGACAAAAAATGGTCTACTATACATGTAACAAAGAACTAATAATGTGTGACACAACACAATACTTTGATTTATAAAAAATTCATATTAATTTCACATTATATTCATTAATCTAACCACCCCAAACTTTTTTTGCCATAAACAAAGCTGACACTGTTTGTCAAAGCACCACGAAAACACTTTATGTTTTTGCACTGATATATGAAGCAATTTGATGACCCCTTTTATCAAACTCAATTATATACAATACTATGTACAGTATATTAATAGACAGTGCAGGTCTATAGATTATACATGTGACTGATGTTATAATGTTAATAACTTCTATATAGGCACTTTTACTGCTTCTGCTTTCTATTTCTCTTTTGCCAATTAAAAAAAGCTTAATCCACTAATTATTTCAGATTTAAAAGTCTATTGCTGTCCCGATGACAGACTTTACATTACAGCTTTGCGTTTTTTATATCCTGAGTCAGCTAGAGCTTTGCTCATTCAGTATTAGCACTGCTTTTTGCTACAATCTCTGTGCTAACTGTTTAGATTTTAGTAAAGATATTGTCTATTAATAGTAAGATTTAAAAATGAGATAAAGAAAATGAAGCGGCGCGTGGTCGTGACAAGAGCCAGTTGCTATCGCCATAGAAACCGGAGGCACGCTATAACAGCACTCGAGCTTTAGCACGGTAGCGCTCACGGCCGTTCTCCGATCGACTCGGGTTTTACACACAATATTAATCAGACTTGGGACCCGAAGTAATGAACTAGGACCGACCCGGACCCATCTGACCATTTAAAATATAAACCCGGAACCGTACGGGTCCCGCGTCCTCAGTGAAGAAAGACCTCTAATGGTAAAACTCTGCTCAAGTTCAGAAACATGAAAGGATACAATGTGACACTGAGGTTGCTTCGCGTCGCGCCCAATTCATTGAGAAACAGAGAGCACGTGAACGGACACTCAACCGGAGAGACACAACGTGCTTGCACGCAAAATGAAGCCAACTTAGATGCTATAAACACATATGCACATAAGCATATGCGACCATTTTGGTCGCAGTGTGTTCCCTGGCTGCTCCGTATGTGCTGCTGCAGTTGATCCAGTTTGCCGCGATGGATGATGAGTTTATGACGCGTGCATCATCTTCACGGTCACCCGACCCCCACCTCTCTCTCGCGCTCTCTCTCGCGCTCTCTCTCTCGCGCTCTCTCTCTCGCGCTCTCTCTCTCTCTCTCTCTCTCTCCAAAACACGGGTCATCCAGTCGAGTTCAGAAAATACGGAAATTCGTAAAGTGATTTTTTTTACCTGGGCGGGTCGCAATTTACCTGGGCGCAGCGCCCAAGTAGAGCCTATGTATGGGAAACACTGCAGTGGTACCATACTAAGGAACTGAGACAAACTGCCAATGAATAAAACAATGATCATAATTTAAAATATTTTTCCAAAAAGGTATTTGTGAGATAAAGGGTACGATTTGGGGTAAGTCGTGCCAAAGGCTCATTTAATAAGGGGAAAGTTATGTCATTCGACCATTTTTCCCAGCTGAGTCATATACACAAGTTAAAAGTTTCCCAGCTTACCTCACTTCCCGTATTCCCAATATCCTATTCAAACTGTGATGCACTACTGTACAGATGACTTGTTCTTCAATGTGTGTGAAGTAGATATTTAACAATCCCTGTCGGTGCTTAATGTACTGTCATATGCATCAAAAAGAAAAAAAAACATGCGCACATACCAACAGAGGCACATGAATACTCGATCAACATGTTTCTTCATACAATGACGCACATTCAAGACATTAAGTTCACATTTATTTCTTCAGTGCAGATATACCAGAATATAAATATACTGTCAACAATTATTTTCTAAAACATGACATTATTACAAAATTTGTGGTACACTACACCAGTACCTTAGCTACAACCATACAACGCACCAGACAGTTTGTAGAATCGCTAAAATAAAAACGCATAGAAGCAGAACAATATTCTTTCAGCCCAGCAACTTCAGTGTTAAACACAGACACAGACAGTTTTCATATTCGCATAAAAAAAAATACAATTTGGGACATATTAAAGGTTAAAGTAAAAAAAAAAATGCACTCCAGTTGATCAAATCATTGTCACTTGCAAGGGAGAGATCATGAGCAATCCATTTAACAGACTGTTAGAACATGCATGAATAAATTCAACACAAACACCTAATACAATCAAGTAGAGGTTGTGAAATGTTTATTCAAGAATAAACACACTACGTTTTAGCTCAGCCTTCCATTAACTACGATGGCAGGGGCCCGGATGGGTCCGGCATCCAAATATGGCACCGCGGAGAGCGAAGCATCATGGGAGATTAACTCCCTTGAGGGCACTAGGCCTTGACTTTGGCTTCTAGAACATAGTCAGTTTCCCACAGGAAAAAAAAAACGCTTTGGCATCACAGAGAGAACAAAAAACATACAAAAAGCTCTGTGGCATCAATGTTGTACAAATAAAATAAAACTGAAACCTTTACCCTACTGTTCACCAAGAAGTACCATTGATGTACGGCCTCATGATCCATTACCATTACAAAAAAACACTTGCACACTTCCATCCTTAGTTAATAAAAGTCAATATATAAATCCACTTGCTACATCATTCAAATACAAGATCGACTTCAAAAGACAATATCTACAGCAACAATGCACAGATAAGCATGCTTCAAGAGCTTTTCTTTTAAATTTAAGCAGAAAAACCAACTACAATTTCATTTCTAATCTTTATAGAAAAATGAATTAAATAACAAAAATCTTTCAAAATTTCCACCAATCTACAAATTTATAATGGGGATCATTCAATAAAAAAATCTTTCATTCTTTCGGATGATAGCCAAAATTCTGTTTCGTTTCATTTTTTGATTTTTTTATTAATTATTGTAATGGATCATTAGTCAATTTAGTGATTTTTGATGTGCTTTAGCTTTTAGACCATTTAAAAATACAAAACCTTGCATCTTTAAATTCATCCCCTTTAACCAACTGCACTAGAACCAAACATATGCAGACAAAGTTTTTGTATGTCATAAGTTTTTGTTAAAAATAGTTTTCAAACTACGAAAAATGCGCTGTGTAACCCCTGCATTCAATTCTATTCGGTTGTGCTCCATCTTGCTGCTATAAAAATCATTATTATCTCAAAGAAACATGTTCGATTAAGGTCAGGTGAACCAAAACCGGACTAGCCCTTTAAACAATTTACTGACTATTTTGGAAATACATTGTAGAGTTTAATACATCCCTTTTTTTTGGAAGTGGTCATCAAAATATAGGAGATTTTAATGTAATCTTAAACTTATTTAAAAGGATAAAGCAAATGAGAGGAACATTTATGCTTCAAGTAGTCTTGGGTGAGTCCAGAGCCCATTCATGCACTGTTGAATGGATAAACAGCTAAACGGTAAAATGAATTCTTTCAGATCTGGTTCAAAAACAGTCCAGAGGCCATCGTATTAAAATCTACACTTTAGCACACAGCTGGGACACTTAAAGAAAAAAGCCCTTTTCAGATATGTTTTCTCTTTAGTATTGCACAGCGCCCTGCCACGAAATGGCAGCTCATAAGCAGTTTCGACACTTGACACGTCACTTATCAAAGGTTTGACCTATCGCTTCATAAGACACAAAGACGAGTGATGTGACATAAAAATAGATCATTTTCTGGTAGTCAAACTACTAAATTAGAGCTCCATTCTCATAGCGTCTTACAAAACACTATTTTGGGGATTTATTACACACCCCTCTTCAATGAAAAATGTTCATTTGAAGAGACAGTAAAGGTCATACTCATGAATACCATTACATTAAATACAGAGAAATGCATTTTTAATTTGACGGTTCTCGTATACATTTAAAATAAAAAGAATGTGTGACTTTGGTCAGTTATAAGAACAAAGCTATCTGCATAAGAAAACAATATTTAACAGTACCATCCATATAAGTCAATACACTCACAGTCAAAAAAAAAGTTAATTTTCTTGGCACCTCCACATACGAGTTATACAGATTGTGTGTACGAGACTTCATGGAGTGTGTCATAAACATAAATAATACAGCGCAATAAATGTTCGTTTTTTGCAAAGCTGTCTTTAAAAGTATGTATGCACATGCAAGAAACGTTTGACCTCTCCGAAATCCGACGCCGTTTTAGTAGCTTTCGTCCTGACCTCTGATCTACACATTAATTGTCCAACGTTAGGAATCCAGGCTCTCCTCCGCAAGGTTCTTCAACGACTTTTAACATTGCAAAGCTGAGCAGCTTAAGGATCCACTGACGCAGTGAACATCTGTAAGGGTCACGTAGCTGAACTACTTGATGTGATATTTAAAATGAGGTCTTCTTGATGCATTCAAACAGATCCACTGAAACTCCCAGCGAGTAAACCAAGCATGGCCATCACTGATGTTTCAGGGCAGAGGTCATGTCAGAAAGTCATTCCGTTTAGAAGGCATAACAATCAAACTGAGATCCAAGTCAAATCCCCCACAATCCTCTGTGGGATTAAATGGATCTTCAGAGGTTAATGCTTGGGGTGAGAAGACCCTGCATCTTTCAGCAAGAAAGTTCATCTGCAGTAGAACCAAATGATAGTAAGATGCCAGTCAGAATACGCCATCTGTTTGCTGTTGTATTAAAGTGTTTATTAAGGACGATGACCTTTGACCAACGGTGTGGATGTAATACCTCCGTGGCATTAAACAAGCACAAAATGAGAAGCCTGTGTAATTGTAACACTACTAGAAGGTAGAATGCTGTAATTTAGGGGAAAGGCTTTAAAATTTTTTTTAATTCTGAATGTCCTAGCTGGTCCTGAGACAAAAATCACAGCAGATCTAACAAACACATTCCTCCGCTGGGAGCAGGGTCATGGTTTGAGTATCCTTGGAAATTATGTGGAAAGGAATTCAGAATTACTAGTGTAAAAATAAATAAAATATCTGAAACCAAGGAATCAGATTATATTCTCAGTCTAGAAGAATATTTTTAACATCTTGCAAATACTATTCTAAGTTTTAGATCAGATCAGAGCAAGGCTCGTTCTTTATATTTGCATTTTAAAAGCAAGTGCTGTGAAAAGAAACACAAGCTATTCATTCCCACAGTGCTGACCACATGAGCATAACTAAAAGTCAACAGTCCACAAAGGCTGATAAAATCACCACAGTCTACAGATCAGCTAGATAATGCTGTTATGAGTTGGTCTTTATGCAAAGCACAACACTTTGACTTAAATCTCATTAATTAAATAATCTAAACATGTTCTAAATCACAATTCTGCCTCAAACTCATTCCCTCTAAACACCCAATATCTGTAACAATGAGAGCCACCCACTTTCACAAAACCGTCTGCTTCATCTCCAGTTACCAAGGTCAGGGGTCGGCTTCTCCCTCTAGTCTTATCCTGCAACTATACGTACAGGCAAACCAACCTTTAAGGTGTTGCCTCATTCAAAACGCCCTGACAAACTGGGACGGCGCACGGATGCCGATACCAATCTATAGTATCCATTTTAACTTGACAAAACACTTGCCCTTAATGCTAAATCACTAGCCAACAGAAGGAACTACACATGGCAGGCAGGTCGTTGAGGGGCCTGTGGATCTCCAATGGGCTTCTTGGTGTCTTTACGTTGCAGACAAAGTAGGCAAAGTCGCTTGAGGCCCTTGCGGAAGGCTCTGTTGGACAGGCTGTAGATAAGGCAGTTGCAAAAACTATTGCTTATGGCCAGCCATGTGGTCAGGAACGAGGCGATGGCATGGTGGTATATCCCAGCACTCTCCAATAAAAAGTAGATGATGTAGGGGAGCCAAAGCAAATAGAACACACTGGTGATGCGGAAGAGAACGGTAGCGTAGCGTCTGTCCGTACAGGCTTGCTCACCCGTCTCAGGCTCATGCGGACCAAAGCGAGCTCTCCGCTCACTGATTTGCCGAGTGTGTTGCCGACAGATGCGAAAAATATGAGCGTATGTGAAACAAACTGTAAACGCAGCAGGTGCGTACAGGGCTGCGACAATAAAGGCGGTAAACATGGGTTGAGTGGTCCAGGAGGAGCACCACTTGAATACATCACCATGATATCCCGGTTTGCCCCAATCAAAAAAAGACGGCAGAAAGATAAGCGCAGAATATACCCAAATCAGGGTAATACAGGTGCGGAGTCGGCAAGGTGTGACCAGAGCTGTGTAGGAAAGAGGTCGTGTGATGGCGACGTAACGGTCGACGCTAACGCATGCCAATGAGGCCATGGAGACGCTCTTCAAAACGCAGACCATGTAGCTGAAGACCTTGCAGGTGAGTTCCTCGTTCAAACCCTCCAGGTGGTACAGGAGGGACAATGATGGAATGAGACAGCTGACTCCGACCAACAAGTCTGCATACGCCATCGTCTGGATAAAGGAGCTAGTAGTATGGTGGCTGAGCAGAGGGGCACAATGGAACACAAAAATAACCACCAGGTTCCCAGAAATGATGAGCACTGTCAATAAAAGAATAACAGTTACTTCCAGCAGGCAGGTGTTAAAGATCTCGGAGTAGCCAATGTTCAGAAGGCAAAAAGGTTCTGTGCTTTGGTTTAGCTCAGTTCCGTTCATTTTGTTCAGGGTGCGCTTGGGTGCACAAATAGGGTGCTAGTTCCTTGAGGGCCTAGCTCAGCAAACACAGCTGCCCCAACAGATACGAGGGATGTGCCCATGCCGGGTGCCTGCCATATCAGCAGCAACATGAGCCGCTGGTCCAGAAAAATCCTTTAAATAAATCGCACACATGCGACGACGGTATCCTGCGGAGAGTCACTTACTGAGTGTAACAACACACTGGATCACACAGTGACTCCTGTGGGAGCAGGTAGTGGGTCAAGCTTAAACTCTGGATGAAGCGTCAGTACTACAGGACGTACACTCACCTCCTCCTCTATCAGTCTCACCTTGCTGGGGAGATGCAAAGCAGTGTCTGAGAAGGGCAGGCAGTTGGCGGCACATGGAAAAAGAAAAGGAAATGGAGTCCCAGTGCGGAGTAACAGTTAGTAGTCCCGAATAATCACAGCAGGGGAGAATCCTCAAAATATCAGTCAAGTTGATTATTCCTATACATTTCCGAGAGGTCAAATTCCAGACTCTGATATCTTTGCGGCAACTTCATTCGTCGGTCGGACAAAAAGTAGGGAATCTCCTCAGCACGTGCCGGGTTCTCGCCTCCCTCACATCAGCACTGAGGAAGTGTGCATGATCGAGGATAAAGGAACAGCCAGTGGTGATTGGCATTTCAAACAGAGAAGGGAGCTCTCCAGAGAGGAGCTACCGTCTGGAATGTAAATGAGGAATAGAGTGGTGTGATGCAGAAAGCAGCCTCTCTCTCTCTCCCTCTCTCGTCTGTGGCACTGATGCATCTGTGTTCCCTCCCTCCTTCCCTCTGCTGCAGCAGGAGCAGTCAAACTCCTCCCATCCTCGACTTGAGCCAGTGAGGGAATGTAGAAGCATGGGGAGAGTGAGGCATCCCCTTCTACTTACCGTACAATCCATACACTCGTCTCGTCGCTCAGAAAAATGATTTGCATTTTTACAGGCTTCCTCAACTAAACAAACACTTAATTTCCTTTCATATATAAACCCCATGTTGCTCTCTGCTTGCACTTGCCTTTCTCTCCATCGCAATTTCAGCACCGCATCCCTCCCACTCACTCCCTCTCGCTCACAAGCGGACACGTGCAGAATCAGCGGGAGGTCAGCATGTTATGCTTGCGATTTTCAAAGTCCCAGAAATAAAATGAAAAACAAATGTGAAACAAATGAAACTTTTAATAACACCATACTTTATGCAGGGGGAAAATACTGCATACAGCAATGTTAATGCTAATAGTGCAGCATGCGCAACCAAGAAACAACCTTTCCTGAAAATAACTACTATATTTGTACAAAATTTTAAAAAGTTGTTGGACCATAACACAGTGTAGCTAGAGATATATATAGATGCAAAAACATTGTATGCATGAGTTGTTCTAAGCCCTAAAGACAAACTCTATTTCAAACACGATGTCTGCCAAACAGAATACAAACAAGTATCCTAAAATAAATCCTAAATTGACTTTTGACTTATAATATAATTTAAGAAAAAACCCAAAATAGTCTGTGTTAAGAATACACAACTAAAAACAACACAAAAAAACAAGGAGGTCCTTTTGTGACAGCACTTTGTCTGCATGTTCATATTTTTGACATTTACAGTATTTTCTCATGAACTACATGAGACGTTGCCCTAAATAGCATCATAGACTGAGCCCTATAGCACAAGGCTTTTTAATATTATTAATTCACAGACTTTATTATTAAAAAATAACAATTACTGGGACTGTTTACGGCACTAATAGAAAATGCGAACACAAATATGGGTTACATTTTTACTGTATCTCCATACTATTTATTTTCTACTAGATCAAAAGTGTTAAGTCTCTTTGGAAGAAAGCATGACATGTATAATGTAATGTATAATTACATGTATTATTTGATAGCCAATAACCAATAGAGAAAGGTCAGATACACCACTTCTATCAATATTATCAACATTTACATTGAATTGAATCAAACATGTATTGTTTTATGTGTACTGGGGTTACTGTGGTATACTGTGTACCAGCCTGGTTTATTAAATATACTAACATATAGTCTCCATTCTTTACATGAGTACACTGTTGTCGTGGTAAAACTAAATCACAAGACTTCTTCAGTCAGAAATCCACAAACACACACACAGTCCCCATTTTCACGCATCTCCTCAGCCTGAAACACGAGGGGCTAAAAATAGGGCCGACAGTAAGGTGGGGAGCAGTCGACATTGGGCTCATCCATCAGGAGGGGACAATGAATAGGTTAGAAAGAAATAAAGAAGGATGAAGGAGCTGAATGTATGTAAGATGGAGGGAGACGCAGAGATTTATTGAAAACCTAGAAAGATGTAGACTGCCGTATTCAATTTGACAGAGACAAAAACTAAGCTGTGAGAAACAGAGGAGCAGTTTGTTCAATGTCATACTGCTGTGTTCCTGCGTTTCTATCGCTCAAATGGCGAAACATTACAAAATTCTTTCTACAAATTCCTTGCGGACAATTGAGTCCAGACAACAAGCTATAAAAAAATTAAGGTGCAAGACATGGGACTTATTCAACACAACACAAAATGTAATAATAAAATATACAACTTTTAATTTCGGCTGAACCTCTAATTCTTCAACCCATTCCCTTGATAGAGAAAAAAAAAGGTTTTCATGATCCAGTCCATTTTTAGCATCAAACGGCCTCAGACTGAAAACATTCACTGTCTGTCTGATAAATACTGTATGTAAAAATAGACGGCATTTTTTTGATCTGAACTCTAATCTGATTGGCTTTGTAAGTCAGGAAACAGGGTTTTATCACTGGTCTGACTGGAAATAAAGTCATGTTTGTTACATTGAAACTGTTTACATTTAACAATTATTCATTAACTCATTCCCCGCCAGTTTTTTTTTTAAGTTGCCAGTCAGCACCAAAAGTGTAATGCCTTCCAGAAAATGTTTGCCTTTAAATATATAAACATACAAAATATCAAATTAAATGCTTTTGTTCTCTTTTTATCACCTCTCAAATATGGGTAGGTTTCTTCAAAATACCAAAAAGCTGAGATAATAGCATTTTTGTGAAGGACTTTTGATAGATATCAGATTCAGAGCGATGATCAAAACATACACAGAGTTCTTACTGTTTGCCCTAATGCTGCGTTTACACCAACCGCTTTTGAGGCGTCAAAATCGTATATACCGCGCCTAGTTTGCCGCTTGAACAGTTTGAAAAACAAGCATTTGACGCGCGTCAGAGGCAAAATCCGCTTCTTGTGGGAGGGGCAAGTGCTATGCGGTTGTCTGTTTGCAAGATGGCTGATGTTGAATGTGAATTTATCGAGAAAGTTACCGGTTTGTATTTGGTAACCTTACTATAGGGGGAAAATAAACGGCGTGGGTCGATAAACGTCACGTGACTCAAAAGTTAAATGTATTTACAACTTACCAGGTTGCCCAATGTCCTCACTGACACTCTTCCAAGCAAGGTTATGTTTTTATTCCTTTCTCTATAGAAATAAGAACTTTTGTCGTATAGCTCCGGGTGACTGCTCACGGACAATAGCCTCTTTCACACAGTAGTTCTGGTAAATTACCATAAATTTACCAGAATGAATTTACCAGTAAATACAAAAATGTGCTGTTCACACATGCAGTGACGTTCCGTCTTTTTACTAGTATGACATCATTCACACATCAGTATCAAAATACCGGTAAACTCGGAGAGAAAGCGGAAGTTACCTGTGGCGCGCGGCCTGCGAGCTCCGTCCGTGTCGTATTTGTAAACAATGGCGGGCTATGACTTAATATTCACGGTCCTTATTTTGTTGTTTTCACATCTGTGGCAAACGGTCGCGAAGTTGCTCGTGACAAAACAAATTGCGTTAGGCGGCGTCAAACGGAACCTGCGTTTGGACATTAGGCTTCACAGATGGAGTGCTAAGGACGTCGGCAATATGGCAAATAGATGGCAAGCTGTTTTAAACAACTTTGGTGAATAAATGTGGATGTTAACTTCAGGTGTGCTCGAATTTTAAGCAGCATGTCTGTGGAAATGAACGTAAACAGTGCGGGGGTAAACGCGTCATCTGTATAAAAAACTTTCTGATTGGCCCGAGCTGTCAGCGCGGTCTGACGTCGTCCGTTCTAAATGCCGGTAAGCCTATATTTTTCGTTTACACATAGCGCTTACCGGTAAATTACTGGTAATCTTACAACCTGTCTTACTGGTAAATTGGGAGCACTGATTTACCGGAAAGGTTCTGTTCACACATGACAGGTTAACTGCAATTTACCAGTAAATTACCAGTAAAGACTGTATGTGTGAAATGGACTAATATCAAGCATTTCTTCATGTTGAATGAGTGACTCCGGGCGGGGCTGCCGCCACAGCAGCAAGCAGGCTCCTGATTGGTTAACGCGGCGTGAATATCCGCAAAAGTTCACATTTTTCTACTCGGGCGCTCAAGACACACGCATGAGGTGGAATTGCGTCTGCCGCGCCAAATGCCTCATCCGCGCCACGAGACCTCCAGACGCGCGCCAACATGTCTCCACAATGACTTAACATTGAAATCACTCGCGCTTGAAGCCTCTACCGCGGCTGGTGTAAACGCAGCATAAGAGCGTATGCTGGTGGATAATAGCGAAAATATGGATTGCCAGAAAAACTTGTCATTGGCAGGGAAGTGTTTTCTCCTAATTGACCTGTTAACTCAATGGTGGGAAAAGAGTTACCATGAACTTACAGTAAGCAATATTTTGTTAAAACTTTTAGGCGATTATATAATTTTTTCAAATAGTTTTTAATTATTTGAACAATTTGGTACTTATTGTGATGGATCACAAGATGTTACAGGCCATAACAATATAAAAGTCTTATATACTGTAGCTGTAAATCAATACTACCTATTGTCAAAATTAGTCAGTGTCCATTCTGTTACCGTCAAACTCTGTTACCAAGGAGTAACAGACAGTGTTGTGACAGTACGCAACAGAACTGTTTATATGCTGGGACATTACTGTAGTATAATCTAATCACAAGTACGTAAGTATGTGATTCTTGGCCAAAATAAGCTGCCATGTGAACGAGACCTTTTACTGTTTAGTCCAAGGTCTGTCTGTGTGAGACTGAGCCAGGCTGACTCAGCTGCTCGGTAAAATCACAGAGAGCATGTACTTATCCCATCCCAGAGTGAGACGGAAGCTTTTACATCAGCAGTCAGCCAAACTCCCAGGCCCTGAGCTCTGGGCATCACTGCCGCAGCAGAGACCTGCAGAAATACTGCCATGTAGACCACCCACAGTCTTCCTCCACGAATCCATCTCAATCCCCTGTGTATAAACCATTCTGTGTGACATTAACCCCATGGAGCAGTGATGTTATTTTTATACAGATGTTTACAACACCAATGCCGATAACAAATACTGTATTCTACTACAGAACTTTAAAAAATGTAGGTTATCATTTCTCCAAACCTGGGGTAGATATTTATTGAGGCGTTAAGGATGTGACTCGAGCCACCGAAGACTAACTAACAGGCTGCGCTTTGTGTTAGCAGTTTGTTTTCTTACACCACATGGGGTGGTGTGTGAGGAGCGTCTAGAGAAATCCGTGTGTGCATGTCTGACCTCTGTGTCTGTGTTTATGGACACGGGCACATCTGGTAATAGTATGCTGAAGAAATGCAGCCTGGCGGACGCACGGATGAGCACAGAGCAAACGATGGTTCCGTAAGCTGATGCTTGTTAGCATGTCACATCGCAGACGGTCTTACACAATCCTATTAAGAAAATAAGGAGAGGCATGCAGATGATGAGCGAGTGGGGAACTGGGATCCATGCCGGTTTGCGCTGCAGTAATGAATTGATTGGATTTTTAATGTCATATGATGCAGAATTGGCAGTTTTTGCATTAAATGCTTGTAGCTTCAAGGGTCTTCTAACAAATGGGTGCCATTTGGGTTTCTCATACACATACACTCATAAAAATAAAGTTGCTTGAAAGGTTCTTCACAGTGATGCCATAATAACCTTTTTTTGGTTCCTCAAAGAACCATTTAGTCAAAGGTGCTTTAAAGAACCATTTAGACAAAAAAGGTTTTTTATGGCATTGTGAAGCATCTTTATTTTTAAGAATCTATGTGTAAAAATAACCGTGTTAAGCGAGAGTTAATATTTACATTATTTTAAATGCATTTTGCTTGTTTGTGTGTTTCTTAACGCCATTTAAGCATCTATGGCTATATTCATGGCGAGAACTGGTACATCTAAGCACAAGTTGGAGAATGACAAATGTATTTATGTATAAATATATTTTTGCCAGCACGGCTCACGTAATTACATTACACGCATTACATATGTGAAAAGCACATTTGCGGACCATTTTAAACAAAGACATTAATTAGTATCATTCCACATACAACAATGTCAAAACAATCCTTTTTCTCCCCACTTGTAAACACTGGGGAGGTAGTTTCGCACACATCATGCGTGACCTTTTGACGTGATGCCGCATTACATGAGGTCGCACTGGGACATCACACGGCTGGTGCAAGACAAAAAGCTGTGGTTTAAAAGTGCATATTTTTTAATTTCCTGGCCGAAAATGCCAATCGTTTTGCTAGATAAGACCCTTATGCCTCATTTGAGATCGTTTAATCCTTTGAAGCTGCATTGAAACTGCAATTTAAAATGTAATATAAAGTCTATTAAATTGAGAAAAATCCTTGGTTGCTTTTACTTTAAAAAAAAGTGTTTCCTCTCGACTGAACAAAGAAAGACATCAACATTTTGGATGACATTGGGGTGAGTAAATTATCGGGATTTTTTGTTGAAAATTGACTAATCCTTTAAGATTTTTTGCACTTTATTCTTACAATACTAGTTTACACACAATAATTTAAAATAAGCAAAATATTACACAACTGTGCAAATTGGAATTGCCCATTACAATAGTTACTGCATACACTGTAAAACATGAAAGTTGTATCTACTTAAAACATTAATTGGGAGCACATAAAAAGTAAAAAAACTCAAACTTTCTAACTTTAATTGAACATTTTAAGGTGAAAAAAACTTGGTAACAATTTAAGCTTTTTCAAATTATATGTTTCAATTAACGTGAGAAAATCTAAGTTAAAATAACTTAATTATTTGGGTGTTACCAGTTGAAGTCATTTTTTAAATTAATCCAACTTTCTCTTTTTGCAGTCACCCTTGGCCTTCGTATGGCATTTTATCAAGAAATGCATTTCATGCATTTTAGACAATATTGAGGGAGTTCACATTTATTCTGGGCTCTTAGTTTACTAATGAAAGAAATGTATATGTTTGAAGAAAACTATGATTTTGGTCTACAAAATTTATTTCAAACATGTAAACATACATCTTCAGATTACAAGATTTGTAAGAAAATGGGAAAAATTTCATTTAAGTGTTTGAAACTTTTGAACTGTACTTTATTTGCATATTTCAAAGTAGTGTTTATCAGCTCCAAAACCTCTCTAAAACCAGCGAGACTAGTTCGATCAAGCTTGGAGACCAGCTTTGGCACATTTAAAATGTCTGCAGGGTTGAGTTAACACTTTTGTATAATTTACATGTATCATTTTATTATCAACCAGCTGTGGTCCGTATACAACATACATTGTGATAAAGAACCTGCCTGGCGTCGTTCCCATGGCAACGCATGTAAATAAATGAAGAGACACTTTTGATGAATGTATGGAAAAGGTGAAAGTGCTCAGTAAAACTAAATCAAACCTGTCACCACTAAGGCAATAGTGTTAAGACGTGTTCAGAATTTATGAGACAGCCCTGGTAAAAATCAACACTCACCTTAATCCTGCCATTTGGCCAAAATATATCATAGGGAGGCCTTTCTCTGAAAACACTGGAAATTCTACATAAAATGTTTATTGGAAACGGAGACGGGCTGTTTCATCAAAATCACTCTGTTGCTGAAGTTGCCGCAATCATTGAACTATAGAGCAGCCGGGTGCTGCAAAAACAACAACAACTCAAAAATAGACACGTGGGCCATTCAATGCTTCCATTGAATTATACACAATAGCAAAACCCAGAAAGCATGACTATTCTTTCTACAACACTTTTACAACATAACTCACCATGGTTCTCAGGGAACAGCCATTTAAATACATAAACAACAAAACAATAAACACAACATCTGTCGTAACTAAACTAATGTTAACATACAGTAAGCAATTCTTTCGAATTAGTTATAAAGATAAGAAAACTATCATCAATTTCTAATTAAGCAATGTGAGAGCTACGGCTAGCGGTTTAGCTTTCACTTAAACCCTGCGAGAACCCTATCGTAGTTTAATGTTCTACGAGGCAGGCGGTGAAAAGTGCAGGTCTGTGACAACTAGCTGAATGGAAACAAGACAAGTTTATTCAGGGTGTCACTATAAAGTCAGCCTGGTTATAGCCGGGTCTGGCTTGTATAATCTCCTCTCATAACAGTGGAAGAAATGTGAAAATACTAAAAATAACTGCGGTGCACATAAAAATTGTTCTGCATAAATTTTTTATACATATGGAAAATGATGATTAGTTCACACAAATATCAAAAATCCTGTCATTATCAATTCACCCTTATGTCGGGTGTTTATTTTTCATTTTGTCGGGTTGTCTGTTTTTGTACACGTTTTATTTATACGTTTTATTTTATTTATAATATCTAGAGCTTCTTCTCTCATATACAGGTATTTATCCTGTTTGTTGGTTTTTGCATATATTTATACCTGTTCATTTTGCATATGTTTAATGTAATGTATGCATAAATACAAAATACAATGAAGCCATACTATAGCTTCAATAGTCTATAAAATTAATAACTCAATTAAAAATAAGATTCTGTCTAATCAAGACTTATCTGTTGTTATCTTCTGGGCATTTTCACTTTTAACATTATTAACTTTAAATTGCTCATATTTTAAAACTGTGGTGAGCATTTAGTTAAAAGCTATAGTGAGTGGTGTATTTCTGTACATTTTTATCATCAAAAAACAATATAAACTGAAAAACATGTATACCGTGAAATATTCCGTTCCGTGAAATAAAATGACTCATTCCGTGAAATAGATTTTTGGTCATTCCGCTCAACCCTACTGCACGCCTGCGAAAAACCTTCTTCCTTGTTCTCCCTGGTCTCGTCCAAAGACGTCTGGTTTTCCTCCGACGAATTGGCACATAAACAATTTGATATAGGTAATTAATGTGCCTTCTCTGATCAGTAATACTAGCTGTGAATATTTCGTACAACTGCTGGAAAGTTTTGTATATTTATCAGAGCTGCAACTTGAAGGTGCGACGTATGGAAATAATCGGACATGTTTGTTGTTATTTTCCTGAACTGGCGCATGCCTGTGACGTAAACGTGAACGCGACGAGAGCCACCATGAGCAGACTTTTGCGTTTTACCCTTTAGACAGGAACGTGAGTGACGGTGGATTGTTTTACAGATTTCACTTTTTTGCCTTTTTAAGCCCCAAAAACGCTGTCACTGTGTAAACAAAAGGCACAACCGATAAAATATTTTTACGTTTTCACCCTCGAGAGTTCTCATGTAAACAGGCCCTAAGGCAGCGTGCAAATCCTGGGATCATGCTTCCTTGTGCTTGAATGGACATATTTACACAAAATTAATCGAATTTATGCTACATTTTTATTTCTTTAATATTATGTTACACAGATATTACACAAAGTTTGTGTATGGCTTCAAAAGACACACGTCACATTTGTAATACTGCAGCGTTTCTGGAAGCTAGTTATTTTCGTTTATAAAGGTTTAAATATGGATATTTCTACAACAACAAAGCACAGATTACCCTCAGAAGGCCTTTATTTATCATCGTGGAGCCGTTTGGGTTTATTTTGTGAAGGATGGATGCACATTTTTTGGACTTGAAGGACGTGGACCCCATAACTTCTCATTTGATTAACTGAAAGATCTAAAACATTTTCTAAAATAACTGAAAATGTGTTTGTCTGAAAAACGATGGACATATGCATCTTGGACAGTTTGGGGGTGAGTAAATCATGGGTTTAATATCATTTTTGGCCGAACTTTCCCTTTAAGTTGAGCATTTTCAGTAAATCACCCACAGAAATTTCCACTCTTATTTATACTATTTTGGAATTGTGATATTGTGCCAATTTGCCCTGTTCCATAAATCGGGCCTCTAATAGTGTTTGTCTGTCCTTTTAATAGCTTGATCTTTCAATCCCTATTCACTATATGAAATAAGCACAAAACATTTCATAGGAGCAAGAAAGTCATACAGTTTGGAATGAAATGAGGGTGAGTAAATAATCTGAACAATAAGATCTAACATTCCAACTCCTTTTTTATCATATAAGCATTAAAATCCAAAGTCTGGCTAAAGGAAAATGTTTTCTGTAATTATACTAAATTAAGCATTCATTTATTTTTAAGGACGGTTACGAGCTCTTCAATATTAAGTTTAAGTCTTCTGCACATAATCGATACCAAACTTTTGGAGTCTACTAGAAAGAGAAAACCTCAGACTGTCTTGCTTCATAAGACTTATATACACAAAGACATCTTTGAGAATTTCCAGTATTGGTTCAGCTCCATGTATTGCAAACAACTGGCAAACATCTGCTCTTGTCAAAAACAATTCTTGGTAAACATAAATGACAAGCAAAAGTCAGTCTACCCAAAATAGCCAAATACTGGGCTCGGGAAATGTTTTAATGTTTATTATTATATTTACTGTAATGTTAAACTGTTTTCTTTTTTCCAGCTAAATCTAATTTTGGCATTGTCTGAACATTAAAAACCCACAATAAAGGTTTATGTTCACAAAGATAACATCCATGCACAGAAATAAATTTCATTTTGTGCCAACATGTTATGTCACACTATTTGTGCAATGTTGCCAGTGTACATTAATACATTAACGTACACATATAGTGAACTATATGATAATGACTTTGTAGTGAATTAAAGTATGAGTCGTTTGGTGTGGAGTTCAGTGCCACAATCATAGATATGTATAATAAAGGTTAGATGTGTTACGGCGGAGTCTCTAACGTCATCACCGGGCGGCCATCTTACCTCAGACAGCTCACTCACTCGTAGCATTGTGTTTAATGGTGCAGGTACTTTTAAATGTTCATAACTTGCTCATTTTTCTACCGATTCAAACGGTTCGGTTTCTTACAAACGTTATTAACGTGGCAATAATTCTGGATGCTTTAACATGATTCATGAAAATTAATCAGTGATAAGTATGCAGTGTCATACATCTCCATTACCGTTTGAAATCGGTAAATTGAGCAAGTTATGGTCATTTAAAAGAACATCCTCCATTAAACGCAATGCTTGAGTGAGCGAGCGCCTGTGGTAAGATGGCCGCCAAATGCGGACGTTTCACTCAATTGGCCAGCAGCGCGGGCGAGACATCTAGCCTTTATTATACATATCTATGACCACAACAATGTCAAGACAAAGTTTTTTTTCTTTCGACTGGGAGCTGCACTGTAAGAAGTGATAGTTGGATTTAAAAAAAAAAAGACTTCTATTGGTAACACCAAAAAAAAAATGTGTACTTACATTTTCTCATTTTACTTTTTTTTTACCAATTGAAGTAATTTTAAAAGTTTTTTTTTACCTTGACTTTTTCACTTAAAGTAATTGTTACCAATGAAAGTTTTTTTTTTTTTTAAGTAGATCCAACTTTTACTTTTTACAGTATATTCAGTTATATTAAAAACTGTCTTAGCATTGAACTTGTTTATATGATTACAATAGCAACTGGCACACTGGATATTAACCACAAACAGATATGATTTCATCACTTGCGAAACGTCAGACAATCTGGCTAAAAAATCAGATTTTAAACTGAATTTGTGTGCAGTATAAACAAAGCAATGAGACATCAGGACTTGATCTGTAAAGATACAAAAGTGGCTTCATTTCAAATTCACCCAAGGTTGAAAGACAGACTTATGCATTCAGGAGCTGCTCAGCGTGGACATTATCTGAACCATACCACACAAAGCCAGTGTGTGTGTAGATCAGGTTTATTTGGATTTTGCTGTGTGTGAGAGCAATCAGGGCGAGCGAGGAACATCTTGAAGCCACCTGGGACCTTTGCGCTGCGGGATGTTTGCTTTACATAGTGACAGCTGACATGTCCGTGCCCAATGAAATCATTGTGAGCATGCAGCCAAACTAACAAATAAACTGAGTGGAAGCCTAGGCTCTTTAGCTATGAAAATCTAAAGATGTTCACTGAACACCCTGCATAGAGTAAGAAATGCTCCACATTGCACAAAAACTACATGTTCTCCTAAAGACGTGAAGTTTAAGATACACAAAAAATACAACCACTTATACTAAATTCAACCTTGAAAATAAATATTCAAATTTTTGCGCAGTGCATATTTCAAATGATACCTCCTACTTTTGTGTTTCTGTTCCTATTCTTTCTTATTTAACTTTTTTTAACATAACTTATAACATGGCTCTAAAATGCAAGATTCTGGCCAGTCGCGACATTTTAAGGTTCATTCTTTTCAGATAACTACCGCACAAAACTAATAACACACGGTAAATTGGATGATGCACATAATTTTGACAGGTACAGATAAATAACATATATGCCATCATATTTACGAATTATTAAAGCAAATAGATAGATAGATAGATAGATAGATAGATAGATAGATAGATAGATAGATAGATACACTCAAAAAAATTGTTTGTTCAATCAACATAATTGAATTAAGGAAAACTTTTCCACGAAATTAGATTAGGCTTGTACAACAAGAATACAATAAGTTAATTTAAACAAATAATGTTTTGTTAAACCAACTTAATAAATATATTTATATTGGTCATAAAAATATTTTGTTCAATAAACTAAATTCAGTTAAGGAAAACTTTTCCACGCAATTATTTCTGGTCTGTTCAACAAAAACAAAACAAGTTCATTCAAGCAAAAAGTCTAGTTAAACCAATTGTCAGTTTCTATATAAAACTAATTAGCATAAGCACACGTTAGCATGCTAATGACACATTGGATGAACATGGAAAAGAGACTGATCTTCAAACAGTCATTAACACAGTTAGTGCTTTTTAAAATATACGTATGTCACATCCACAACTTAACCACAAGTGACACTCTTCTGTACGATGGTAGGCAAACAATTCGTAAAAATATAACACAAAATCTTCTAAATCAATAAGATAAACCAACATTAAACACTATAAAGAGTTTCTCTTTACCTTAAAATGCATTAAATAACACTTAATAAAAAAAATTACTCTACAAAGGCAGTTGCATGCAAAGCATGCTGGGAAATACAGATTCACGGCCCAGTAAGTAATAGCAACAAAAATCATTAATGTGGTCCCAATATAAAATTATTGAGTTTATGTAATTTTTTTACATTTAAGCAGATTGAACATTATAAAAATAGGTTGAGACAAAAAAAATAAAAAATTTTGTTGTATTAACTTGTTTCATTTAAGTAAATTAGACAAGGTTTTTTTGAGTGTAGATAGATAGCACTTTATTGTCCGTGTTAAATAGTGTGTTTGTGACATTTGAACGTCTTGTCTGATCTTAAAACCGAAAGTAACGGGTTTTCCTCACAAAAGGTCTGCATAATAAAATATTTCAAATCAATATTTAATGTTGAATTTACCTTTCTTATGAGGTAAATAGCCATGTATTAAGCGGGATAATGTGTAGACAGCAGGTTGTTATCATGAAAAAAAGCCCCTTCACACTGTCGAGGCTTATTTCTGCGATAACAACCAGCTTGTCCCTTACTTATTTAACTATATAATTTAAAATCAGGAATAGGTTAGCTATACATTGTTGAAATGACAGCTTCTCTGACTCTTATATGGATTGAACTCAGTGGGACACCTCTAGGCGTTTGAAGTTATGTTGATTTTTAAAACCTTTTTTATTAAAACCTTTTTTTTTTTTAACAAACAGTTAATGTAGCCAAAGAGCAGTTTCTGGAAAAAAAATATGCTAGAAGATACATAGAAAAAATGTATTTAAAAAAATCTAGCATGCTCAAAATATGAACCAAATTTTTTTTTTGTCCTTTTATGGGCCAATACTATAATAAATAGCAATATTTGCCTCGACATATAGTACACTCTAAAAATGGCTGTGTTATTTTTGACCCATAATGGGTATATATTAGACCGAACACATGCAGGGTTAAAATGACCCAATGTTGGGTTTTTGTTATGCTACCATGGGATGCAATAACCCAGCAGTTGGGTTAAAACAACCCAGCATAAGGTCAATTTTAACCCAGGGGTGTGTTCTGTCCAATATTTACCCATTATGGGTCAAAAATAACACAGATATTTTCAGAGTGTACTGTGCAAAAGCCTTTGTATTGAATGCTTTAAAGGGGCCATGTCACAAGATTTTTTTAAGATGTCAAATAAATCTTTGGTGTCCCCAAAGCACATATGTAAAGTTTTAGCCCAAGATACCATTTAGATAATTTATTATAACATGTTAAAAATGCCACTTTGTAGGTGTGAGCAAAAATGTGCCGTTTTGCGGTGTGACCTTTAAAATGCAAGTGAGCGGATGAAGTGCAAACACTGATCACAATGATGGTGGTTTGTTGCAATTTAAACTCAATTGTGCTGTAAATTATAGTGCAGATTAAGGGGCTGCATTATTATAATAAGAGCATCTTATGACATCATAAGGAGAGCCAAATTTCAACAACCTATTTTTTCATGTGCTTGTAGAGAACGGTTTACCAAAACTAAGTTACTGGGTTGATCTTTTTCACATATTTTCTAGGTTGTTAGATGCACTGGGGACATAAATCATAGCACTTAAACATGGAAAAAGTCAGATTTTCATGCCATGGCCCCTTTAACAAAAAAAATGATCTTACCCTTAACTGTAATAATGAAGTAAAATTTCTGCATGAACAAGCAGTCATGCAACAGACATTATGTCCCACTGGATCTCACAATCACTGAGTCTGTCTGGGATTGCATTAAGAGACATAAAATTGAGACTGGAACAATGCCTAAATCTATAAAAGTGACAACATCTCTAAAATGCTTAAAACCTACTTTTAGTAAAACCTATTTTATTTTCCATGCAGAGCATATTATGTCACACAAACACTTTTTTAAGCCTATTACAGTGACTCACAGGGCCTGAAACAAGGTTTTCATTTGTCCTACCCTGACGATCAGATAACAATATTGACCAAAGCATGCTAGTATTTCCTAAACTGAAAAAATATACAGTAAGGTGTTATAGATCATGAACCCTGAAATGTAAAACAGGAACTATATTCTTACCTTAGTGATAAGCGTGCGATATTCCTCCACCAGATGGTCATTGTTATGACATCCGGCCAGAAGTTGCCACACCTCCCCTCTCAAGGCCTCTGGGACGCCACTGCGGACCAATGCCGGGAGCTGCTTGGGTCGCACAGCCAAGTTCAAGTGCCTGATGAAATATTACAACAACCACAGAGATTTATTACTTACAGACTGAAATACAGTGAAATTACATCTAAGCCAAGCATCCATATTGTGCCTATGGAGTAACTTGATTTTCAAACGCTAAGAAACACAGATTTCTAACGGATGGCAAGACAATTATATAAAACTAAATGCAGCACAAACTTTGATTTACTTCACTTTGAAGCCGACAATGATAATCCAAAAATATTTAAATTCTTTAAAATTATGCTCTCTGATTTTCTACATGACAAATACCCTTAATATTATTATTACATAATAAAGCAAGATCATTGGTGGTTGGTCTTTGCACAGTTGTTTATTGGGCATTGGGATTTAAGTCTAAAAAAACTGATACACAAATAAGCAACACCAACACAAAGAGTATTTTTCTGAAACGTAATGTAATTTAAACTACTTTTAATCATCTGCTTGTCAATGACAGTATATGCATTATTGCAATATTCAGTACATAAGATCTGTTTAAAGATCTGTGAGAAAAGCACTGGGAATCTTTTGGGATTTGGGAGATGCTCATATAAATCCGATATTATGAGACAATCCCAATTCGCTGGAGGCATAATCACTGGATGAACATTTACAAGCATTCATTTTTATGTGTTTATGGAACGTCATCATCTTGATGCCCATTTCCCTGATTAAAAGGAAAGCTCTTACTTTGTGTTGTAATATGACGTAAACCTTTACCTTCAGGGATCTTAACTGTGGAAATGATCCCAGCAATCATTCCGATGCCAAACTTAATAATACTAGATTGATCCAGAATGATCCAGTCATTCGTTTCCTCCAATAATAAACACTTTGTTTTGTGTAACACATCTTTGTGACATTAAATTCTACAGTTGTGTGCCTAAGAGTTTAACTTTTAAGTAAGTAATTGGTCTGTAATGGCAATCGGTCTATGCGGTAGCAAATGTGTTTATTAAAGCAATGTGTCATCACTGGGCATGGTTGCTACAGCAAGCATCCCTAGAACTGTTCAATTCTTATGGTTAGAGAACTCAATAAACCCCCAAGTACTAAACATTGGCACATAGAAAATCCCTCACTTTAACATTTATTTTCAAACAACTAGTCTTTCAACTGGTAAATGATAACAGACATGCATTAAAAAGTTGGAAAAACTGCTTTGAACAAGCTTCTTAAAACTGCTGGTCTTGAACCAGAAACGGCTAATGCAAATGGCCAGAGAGTGGGACAATGTCATCACCAAACCGAACAAATTTGTAATGTTTTACAGGAATCAAGGTCTTTTGTTGTGTGCTATGTGTACTTTACAAAAATGTTCCCTTTTGTTCTTAGTTTCCCGTTTTAGTCAAATATTTTTTTTTACATTTGATGCCAATGCTGTGTCATACTCATGCATTTCAGTAGCCCTGCATTTTACTTGGCATTTTATTTTAGCAAATGAAATGCCATTTAGATACAAAATGACAAAAATGTTTGCTAACCTTTAACTAAAGAAAATGATTACTTTTAATGCATTTTATATACGTTTTTTTTAATTTAATGATTTACATGCACCCTCATAATGCGATTATAATGGGATTTTGGTAATATTGCGATTATACTTTACCTCATGTAAACACAATGGGCCCTATTTTAACGATCTAAGCGCATTGTCTAAAGTGCACAGCGCAACGTCTAAATGGGTGTGTCCGAATCCACTTTTGCTAATTTAACGACGGGAAAATGGTTTGTGCGCCGAGCGCATGGTCGAGAAGGGTTGGTCCTTTTTTTAATGAGTAATGGGTGTGTTTTGGGCGTAATGTGCAATAAACCAATGAGAGTCTCAGCTCTCATCCCCTTTAAAAGCCAGTTGCGCTGGCGCTATGTCTAATACCTATTTAGATGATAGACTTTGTAAAATGAAAAACTAAGCTGAGGAACAATATCCCCAGTTTAAGATTAATGTTAAATAATTGTGTTGTTTTTCACTTGTATTGAAATTGTTATTTTTTTAATAAAACCTTTAAAACCCGTTTTTTTTTTTTTTTTTTTAAGCAGGCTTTTAATTGCTTTAAATGTATGGCTATACAATATCATCCAAAAATAATTTACAAGTATGTAAAAAAGGTTTGTACTGTAAAAATACTTAATTTGTAACAAACAGGAGATAAAGAATTTACAAACGGCTCTCCGCACGTTTCAGCAATTGGACAGCGTCAGTTTTTTTAATCATTACTTTTAAAATGTTTCTCATCTCACCATATCCACAGGTACAGAGTCATCATATACAATAAATCCGTGAGGTAGCATTAAAAAAAAACATTTAAAAACAGATGCATTTGTTTAAAGCAAAGCATTTATTTACTTACAGGCTGCAGGTGAAGCAGCTCTTTGTGCCTTTTAACGTCTCATAATTAGTCCTCATTTATGTCCAAGAGACTCAATAATAATCTTTTACATTATATCCTTTAATCTTTTATATTTAAAAGCGTTTTTGTGCTGCTGCACATTTATGTATGTGATAAGCAAACCCGCATTGTCGTTCCATTTATAGGTGCATATTACTAATGCGCTCTTTAAATAACAAAAAAAAACATATTGTTGCCTCAAAATAGCAACACGCCAACAATGCGCCTGAACACACCTCGTTTTTACATCAGAACGCCCATGGGTGCAAAAATGGGCGCAAATGCATTTGCTATTTAAACAACGTGGCGCTAAACGTGAAAATGATCATTGCGCAGAGTGGAAACTAGCAAAAGAGACTTGCGTCGCGCATTGCGCTGCATTGCGCCGGGTGTAAGATAGAGCCCAATAATTTGATTAAAATAATGCAATTAAGCTCATAAAAACTGTGAGTACAATTGTATTAAAACAGGTGACATAAGCTGTGTTAAATCGCAGTTTGCAGGTATGTAAACACTTCAATCACATCTATACCGCACTAACTAAAATGTGCATGTGTTTTCACGCACCTTAAGCGCAAATTCATTTTAAACTTGACATTAAGAAGTTTTTCCTGAATTCTATTAACATGACTCACTGTCAGCAGTCTGCCTTCACCAAGAAATGGCTCAAATAACACGATAGCAGCGTATAAAACCATTACAGGCACATTAGTCATATTATTTCTGTCTTCATCAGGGCACCAATAACATAATCCCATTTAAGAATGTGTTTGTCATTTAACATAAGTAAATTAAAACAGTGGACATTATATATGTGAGTTCATCATTTGCGCTTTGCATTGAGCTATGTGTGAATAATCAGAAAATAAAAACTGCATGTAAACAGGAGTGAAGAGGTTATTTAAACATCTTACTCCAATTAAGTCATTGTTAATCAATTGCAGAGATTAGTATTAAGCAAACTTACATTTTTCAGAATTATAAAAAATTAAAGCTGCAATCTGTAACTTAAAATGGTATGAAAATTATAAATATTATCATGGTTTTGTGAACAATTTCTAGAAATGTAAAAAAGGTACTGATGCAAGCCAAATTTAAAATTGATTTTACATTTCAGTGCACTTTTGTTTGCATAAACATCCAATAAATCACATTACCATTAACTATGGCACATTTGGGGTTGTGAGATAAATGTTCATCTAGTTCAGATAAAACACAAGTAAATCAGATGGTCATATAAACACAGGACAAATCAGCAAGTCATCTGTCTGGGTATGTTGTGAGCAATCAGGTGCAATTGCTGAAGAAACAAACAAAGTAAAAAGGAGCTTTAAACTGATCAGATCACATCATTTAATGGAAAATTAATAGAAAAGATGTCTTAAGAAATATTAAGTAAACATGCGTCAGTACTAGATTTTCCTAAATGTGAATTTGTTTTGGATTTCAGTCAGTGAAGCACCATCATCGCAAACACATGGATGCAGATGTGCATGAATATGTTTATCTCACATTATTGCTTAAATTGGTTGATGCAGGACAGTGGTTTCCGAGCCGTGACACTGGCACAGTTAAACGTAATTTAAAAAATGATGCGGTAATACTAACCGTTGCGTTGGACATTTTTATTGCAGCTAACCATTAAACCAGTAATCGTTACATCTCTAAAATTTGTATTGGCTTCATACACACTGCAAACTTTTTGGAGTGACATCTGCATTGAAATGTGGAAGCGAACCGCCTATATGTTCGTTACTTGTCTGTACAGAGTCAATACTGAAAACTCGATGATTGACACAGAGGGAACCATAGCAACTTTCTGCCATCTGACGTGGTTATTATTCAGAGTTTTTGACCAAAATTTGCTTGCAATAAACCTCCGTCTTGGAGTTGTGTGTTGTACCCAAGTGTGAGGCTGCTTTTCCCAGTGCTGTTTTGCCTGGTTGCCAGGTCCACATATTTTTATCCTTACATTCCATTGTGGTGCTTAATCGTGTATGGCTTCGGCTCATGATGTGATCAAGTTTTTGTTGTTATCAAATTGGGAAGGTTCCGGTCCCAATATTTTGATATTTGAGATAAACCATCTGGATTTATTTTGATTTATTATTGAATTTTTCATGTTCGCTGTTTTTTCATGCAAGATCTGGCAACACTAGAAAGCAAACGCTCATGCCTCTGTCATTTTCGGCATTACGTTAGCCTAAAGACATTATTCTTCTACGCATTTTTGAGAAGAGAGATCTGTCATGTCCATAATGCATGCTTGTATGGTGCTGGTGGAGCGTTTGTAGCTTGTTTAACAGTTGCTTGGAATTAAAACTTGTCATCTAGATGGTCCCATTTCATCTGTAAAGTTGTAAGCGACTGTCATTTGAGAAATATCATCAATTTATTACATCCTTACATCTGTTGTTAAAACATTGAAAGCTCAAACTGCGGAGAGCCTTCAGTTAAAAATAGAATATGGCAGAGCTCGTGCTAAAACAGGAGTTAATATCAGCAGGGCTTTATAAGATCTGAAGAGATTAAATACTGGCACAGAGATGGGTTTTTCTTCTGAAAAAGAACTGTCTTCTGAGGTAAGACACCAGTAATGGGATTTATGTTGAAACATTTACATTTTCAAACACAGTAGATATACTACTTTTTTAAAATTATATTTTTCAGATACACAACTTTCTTACAGTTATGACAGATCTGATGCAGTTATTGCAGATATCAGATTTATCCGTGCAAAGTAGCGGTGCGAAGCACCATGCATGTACAGAAAATTACTCTGCAAATAACTGCAACTTTATGTTTCCAATAGAGATGGCATAAGAAAGGGAAAAGTTACAGAATGCAGCTTTAAAGGTCACATAACAAACAGCTGCAATCCGTAACAACATAACGTTTTTATGTGTAACAACTGTTTATGCTGCGCTGTCTGGAATTCGCACTCGGTCTCTCTGTGCGCGCACGTTTAAGTGGACTCAGTAGTGCATACACGGAGAGACGTGTTTCGAAAAGCAGGCAAACATAAAATCTTTCTGTTAATGACAGGGCACATACAAACTAAATGATTTTCACAGTATTATTTTTCTAATAAAAACCTTTGTTTATGTCTTAAGAAACCAGTCAGAAACCAGTCTGGGCTTATTTGGTCTTAAAGAGACAGTAACCTCAATTAACCTACTTATATCTGTGTCATTAATGTTAATCAAACAACCCAAGAAAAAGAGAAAATTACTTCTGTAGCTCTAAAAATAATAATAATAATCATATTTAATTTATACAATAAAGACAGTGTTATGATTCATGTAATTCGATTTCTGTACCTAATGCTAATTTCAGACTTACTTAATGTGTAACTTTGTTCTTTTTTATAAATGTTTGCAATTTCTTTATTTGTTACTAGATTTTTCCCCTTTTTTGCTGATCCGAAAAATAATCCGATCCGTGCCTCAAAAACCGTAATGTGAGTTTTGTGATCCGTCACACCCCTAGTAAAGTCAGTACACAGTTTTCAGCCTTGTTTCCTCTTTTTCAGTTTTTGGTATTGGCCAAGAATTTTCATTTTGGTGCATCCCTAACAACATCCAATGTTCCCATAATGCTAGGTTGATTGCGAAGCTAAACAAGCTTAAATTTACCTCACATAAAAAAAACACACTTCCATGGTGACGTTGATTTTGTGTAAGCTCTTGGTTGTGCGTGTGCTATACTGGGTGAAATGCCCATATAAGGACTTCCACTGTACTTACAGCACTTGATACTTAACAGAATCAGTAGTCGAAAAAATTTCAAAAAATTGTATGAATCATATGTCCAAATGATTCTTTGAAACTTTGCCCATGTTTAGCATAAAAAAATCAAACTCCTTACCTGTGTTAATAAGACAGAATGCATGAAATACCATCAGACCGCTCCCTTTAATTAATTTAGAGGGGGCTTCATAAAGTACATCAAGTCGAAGTAACGGCTTTAAACGAAAAATTGTAAATCCCTGTTTCCAAAAAAGGCAAAGCCGAGGTCTTCAACAAGGAAATAATCCAGAAAGCGACAACATATGTGAGCACAACACACTGAAAGACACAGCTGTGCTGCTCAGGGCCGTAATTAAATTCCTGAGCTTTTTAATTGAATTCATCTCGAGGTTTTGATTAACTAACAATGAGAGTAATGGGAGCGAGAAAATAATCTTAATAAGACCCTTATCAGTATTTGAGCATCCCCCCGTCCCTTCACTGGCTCTGGCCCTTTCTTTCCATATAAAAATAGCTCTCTCATTTCCCCCATCAATGACTTCTTAAATTAGAAACAGTCTCTGTGTGTAGGAATTTTTTGTCTGAGATGAAAAGACATGAATGTGTGTGGCAGGAGACATTTAAAAAAAAAAATCCTATGCAGAAGACAACCTTGAGCTTTTTAACAGTGTCAGGGAGGAAATAAGCTTTTAACTCTTTCCCCGCCATTGACGAGATTTCTCGTCAATTAAGAGAAAACGCTTCCCCGCCAATGACGAGATATTCCGTCTTTCCGCAATACCGCTATTATCCACCAGGTGGCGCCCTTCCGCAACTTTTTAAAACCGGAAGTATTGCCCTATGCCAAGCTGCTGCATGTCCGTGTCTGTTTTAAAGATCGCTCTGAATCGGATCTCTATGAAAAGTCCGTCATAAAAATGGAATTATTTCTGCTTTTTGCTCAAAATATGGTGTTTTTGCAAAAACCTACCCATATTCAAAAGCTGATTGCAAAAGAACCACTAAAGGTAGAATGAAACGTTTTTTTTTGTTTGAAAGCAGAGGGTCTGTTCTTTCATTTGGTATATTGTATGTTTATATATTTAAAGAAGAACATTTTCTGGAAGGCATTAAACTTTGGTGAAAATCATGAAAAACGCTGGCGCTGGCTGGCAACTTTTTTTAAAAACGCTGGCGGTGAAAGAGTTAAGACTGTGCTAATGCTAATGTGAACCAACTCATCGGTGCAGCTTTTTAATAACAGTGTTGCAGCCGTTGGCATTGGCATCACTTTGTTTAAAAAAAAGTAGTGGAGAAAGCTGGATGGAGAGGGGTGAACAGATATGTTTTTTCTAATAAATATTAATTAAGGTATAAACAAATCTTTAAACATGAAAGGGCCAAAAAAAAACCTAAAAACATCTATGAAGTTTTGAGAGTTAAAGAAATAGTCTACCCTTTTGCCATATTAAGCTGTTATTACCTCAACTTAGACGAATTAATACATATCTATCTTTTTTCAATGCGTGCACTGTACAGAGCATCGTGAATGTGTTAGCATTTAGCCTAGACCCATTCATTCCTATGGTACCAAACAGGGAAGCCACCAAACACTTCCGTGTTTTTCCTATTTAAAGACTGTTACATGAGGAGTTAAACCAGTAAGTATGGTGCCACAAAATAAAACTTTTTTTGGTACCATAGGAATGAATGGGGCTAGGCTAAATGCTAACACATTCACAACCCGCTGTACAGTGCACGCATTGAAAAAAGATAGGTATGTATTAATTCGTCTAGGTTGAGGTAATAACATGGTTTAATATGGCAAAAGGGTAGACTATTCCTTTAAGACAAATAAATTATTAATACATTTTGTCCTTAAGGTTAAAATAATGAAGCTGAAAACTTATCAATTATCAAATGACAAAAAATATTGATAATTGATAACAATAACTGATAGATACTGCTCTTTATTCTGAATGATGTAAAGGACTCACCATTTGGACAGTAAATCTCCCCAAGTTTCCAGAATTTTTTCACCACATTCCTTGGACACATCTCCGGATCCACTTAATAAGGGCTCGTCATTATCTGCGGGGAGAGAATAAAAGAGAGAAAGAGAGAGAGATTTGTTAGTGAGCAATCCCATACAGGAACCCTTTTTGGCTTACCTAAAGTGCCAATATAAGATAGTTAAGGTAGGTTTGTGAAACATAGTTATGTAATACAAGACAATTACAAATTCCAAAATTTGAAAGGAAATTGTATTTGAAAGGAAATTGTATTTTAAAGCAAGAAAATATTGGACTTTTCATAAAAAACATATATAAACTGTTAAAAACAATCCATCTAAAAATTATGTTTGTCAAAGAATTTAACTTAATAAAATGATGATCTGTAAAAAAAGTAAAGTTTAAATTCTGAAAGAAGCTATGTTTAAGAACTCAAGTATTTTTATAGTCCCACTAAGAAATATTATTCAGAAGTGCATTGTGGGCCGCTCACCTTCCTCCTCATCATCTTCAGGTGGGGAGGGCACCATAGAGCCATGAGAGCCGGTTGATAAGATGCCGGGGCTCACTGTGGTCTTCTTCCTTTCTCTCTCGGTCTCGTTCTCCAAACTCACCACTTCATACAGCGTGTCTGAGTTACTTTTCCTCTCTTTGTTCTCAATCTGTAAGTGGAGAGATAAAAAAATCTCACTAAAGCCCAGTGTACAGGTACCGAATTTAGTCAGATTAATATGCAGACATAATGGTAACACCCACGGACAGAAAGTTCTCTTTTTGACCAGAGCTTCTGAAGAATTAGTCCATCGCCAAAACGAAAATGTACTCACCCCCAAGTCATCCAGTTGTTTATGTCTACCTTTCTTTAGCTGAATTCAATCAGAGTTATATTAAATAATATCTTGACTCTTCATTGCGCATCGATGGCATGTGAAATTGCATTGGTTCTTGAGTGTGTCTCATGACTTTGTGATGACTGGTCAAATTTAAATCTATAGTTGTTACGGTCTGTTTTAGGGCTGTAACAATTTATCGTGCAAACGCGCGTTTTCTCAATGAAAGAATTTGAATAAATTACGGTGAAATGCCGCCACATCCAAAAGCCAGAGGGCGCTCTCGTGCATAAACTCCAATTGTGCCACAGAAAAAGTAGCATTACGGACGCTATTCCAGGAAATGTCTAGAAGGATATTTATATTGGGGTTTTTCAGATTGTTTCAGGTATTTTCATGATATAATAAAGAATATTTTGAATGATTTTATTTAACGAGTGTTGCTTTTTAAAATGCACGTTATAAACTCCGACTCATAATGACTTCTTACCGACCAAAACGCCATAGTACACGGACAAGCTGCGCATGAAACACAGAATCGCAGCCTGTCTATCGATTTTAGACAGGTCTTTTTAATGGGACACGCGATTTATCGTAACATATATCGTTACTAGTCTGTTTACATTGCATTTGTGTCTAAAAGTTTGTGAGTTTGAAACCACTGGGTTAAATAATGGTTACTTTATTGTTGGATTGATGCAGTTTTTGAGCTTCAAAATCAAAGTTGATCCCGGTCAAAAACGTCATAAAACAAGGAAGAGTCAGAATATAGTTTAATTTAACTCCGATTGTGTTTGGCTGAGGATGGAAAAACATATACAACTTGATAACATGGGGGGGGATTAATAAGCAGTAAATTTTAATTTTGGGGGTGGACTAATCCTTTAAAGACTTACTGATCACAGCTCTTATTGACTTGAATGCCGGAAAAGCTAATAAAGATTAACAGTTCTGATTTACTGATATATAAAACAGGAAGTTTTTGGCTTGTTTCAGATATGTAGACTAAAGAACATGCCATTTATTTTCTCTCCACAAAATGCAACCTTAATTACCTGAAATAAATGCAAAGAAATGAATTGACAAAGTCTTAGTTTCTGAAATGTGTTTTCTCACCTGACTGAGTTTGAGATAGAAGGTTTCCGTGTAACTGCGTTTGCTGAAGGGCCAGAAGAGCCTCTCATTGGGCGAGCACACTCGAACCCGTGTCTCTAGCAGAAACCTCACAGGCTCCTCCACCTCAGTGATCACCAGATCCACAGCCGTTGTCATATACATAAACTTATCTGTGTCATACAGGATAAGAAACAGACATTAAAGATCCAGTATGTTTCATGTGTTTGAGTATCTCTCGCTGAAAAAGGAAGCCTGGGCGAGACGCAGCAATAAAGGCACATCAAATATATTTAAGTAACATCACACACAATCATGACCTAGAATAATAATTTGCTCAGTTGCAAAATGAGAAGAAACATTGTTTTGGTACTTTGGTGTAGATCAGTGCTTTTCCGAACGTCAAAGTGAGAAGAACGTGTGTGTCAGTACCTTTGGGTGTCTCCTCATTCACGGCCTGAAACTGCGGCGTGTTGGGATTCCAGCTTCCTGTGATGATGTAAGACTTGCCATCTGAACTTTTGCCCATTGATTCCTAACAGATGGACCAAAAACAGAGGACAGGTGAGGTGAAGAGAGGGAAACAGAGGATAAAGAATAAAGCAAAGCATATAGGGGCGGTTTCCGGGACAGGGATTAGACTAGCCCTAAACTAAAAAATCCTTAAGAGCTGTCCAAACTGAAAACAAATCGCACAGACATATCTTAAAATGCATCAGTACACTTTGTTTTGCCTCAAAATGCACACAGGTAATGCTTTTGGTGAGGATACATAACCTTAAGTGATCTTTAATAAAGAGTTTGTTGCATTGTAGTCCACATCGACATGCATACCACTAGTAGGCATGTCTGCCTTACTTCCTAAGAAAATAAAGTCTTTGTTGACCTTTTTTGTTCCCAGGTTTGCTCAATTTATCCAACTTTAATTTATGGTCTAGCACAACCCTGTGAAATTTGTACTACTCAATCTTTTGAATCTGCTCCCCTTTAAAAGTGTTCACACTTGCTAAAGGCTTTCTCCTAAAATCAATACATCTCCTTAGTTTTTAAGATATTTAGTTGCAGATTTGATTTGTCATACCTAGGATTGCTAGTGTGCTGATATTTATTGGGATTAGCAGGGATTGCCAGGGTGTACTAACAGTTTGTAAAATTTTGGTACATGGCCGTAGTCTTTTTCTGCCCCATTTATCCCAACAGTGAGGTGCAGGTGTGCCTTAAGTCACCTACCAGGTCAAGCAGGTGCATATCACTGTTCTTGACATTCTTCCCAGGGCTCAAGAGTAGTCCAAAACATCTGAAACACAAACACATTTTTCACTAAACCACAGATAAACAACATTCATTAGCTCCAACACTGCATATCACATGACTATTTGGGTTCACTAGGCTAAGAAACAACTAAGTCATATACAAGTGAATCATTTTATCTTTAAATAAAGACATGTTTAGCCCACGCTCTGCTTCCAGGGCTTTCAAAGTGTTCATGCATGCTGAAAGAACAGATCATTTTATGTTGACCAAAAAGTTAATGGAGGTAAAAGGATTTCAGTTTTTCTTACATTCACACTGGATTATTTGTTGTAGTTAGTATTTGAAGTATTATGATATTATGTAGCATTACTAGTAGGATTAATAATGTTAAATGTTTCTTTATTGGAAGAAAACTGAAAAGACCCCTGGCCTTAGTTTCTACATATAGCACTTTAAAAAATGTTTATCATTATACTTACACATCTGGCAGATGCTTTACCCAAACTGACTTAAAAGTGCAAACCACTACATTATCTGGGACTCAAACTCATGGCTTTGGGGTAACACACAGTATACGAAAGTATATGAGTATATGATAAAAGAGTGCTTTTCACTAAACACTATTTATGATTTAATTAAAACATAGTTATTTATAGTTACTTATTTGTTGCATGGGTCATATATGGCAATTAAATTTTATTTGAATTGTGCAGACCCAGTACAAAGACTAAGAAGAAAACATCCATCCAGTAAACATATAGACCACACATCTGTGTGTTCATCCAGAGTTGGCTGCAGTTCAACACGTCATCAGTCACCATAAAGAAAAATAACCTCCATTTTCTCATGGCCTAAATAAAGGCTAAACCTCAGAAAAAAAAACATAAATCAGCACTTGTTTATCAATAATAAATGAATTATTGGTTGTTATGGGAAACATTGAGTAAGACTCTTCCATCATGTGAAACCTCATAAACAGTGGTCTGCACACAAAGCACATGAGCAAGTTGACTTTGACTGATACGCTAACAACAATGCAATATATACCAGTGGCCAGAAAGTTTAAACTGAGTGGACCTTTGTGAAATAGGGTGGACCTCAATGCCTACTCTCAAATTACATAATTTCACAATACAGGGCCAGATTTACTAACAGCTTGCACCAGCACAAACCATAATTTTGTCGTTAAATAACAATGTCGAGATTTACTAAAGTCAAGCAGTGGATCATTAGCGCTGAAAAGGTGTGGTCTAGTTATTTTTGTGACTGACCTTATTGCATATGCATTTCTAGGAGAATTTTTGGGAGGAGATTATTTAAATGATTCACACAACGCAATTTACTAATGTTTGTGTTACGACTGGTGTTTGTGTCATTATTTAACGCTGAAAAAAGCGTTAAAAAATAGGCATCACAGACAGCCGAGAACGAGTGATACAATGCAAAGGAATGTTTTAATATTTAACAGTTTATTTGGAATGCCAAAGGAACATATTTTGCAAAAATATTGTTCGCAAAGACCTGTTATTTTTTATTTGCTGAACAGTGTCGGCTCGTGGCTGCTCAACCGAGGGGCGCTAATTAAAAAAAAAAGTGTTTGGAGTGTGTGTGTGGTTCCTTTTTTCAAAATATATGTTCTGCGCCTCGAGAGATCCTGTGTGCATCACGTGTCTTGTCAAAATAAGTGCCTGTTGCACATGCGTCAAGGAACCACACACATGACAGGCTACATACATGTTGTGACGAACTTCGCATCGAGCGCCCACAAAAAAAAAGAAAACACCGGCCGCCACTGTTGCTGAAGTAAATAAAAGAGGAGTCACTAGGAGAAGTAGAAAAATAGTTTGTGTCTCTCTGACTGGGTGGGTGGGCCAGCCATCAATCTGATTGGGCCTCACCACTGATATATACAGCACAGCAGCACAAAAACATTCTGGTAAAAATATGTGTTTAGTCTTTTCAAGCATTCTTAGAACTGTATGAATGTTTGTAATTAGCATTTATCTCTTTGTTTGTCGGCTATCTTGGTTAAATTTCACAATGCACTGTGGGATTGCCATCCCTTAAAGGTCACGTTCTTTCCGATCCCATTTTTTAAACCCTAGTAAGTGTGTAATGTTGCTATAATAGCATAAATGATACCTGTAAAATGATAAAGCTCAAAGTTTAGGGTAATATATTTTCGGCTTTCAAAGCCTACAGCGAATGGCCGGTTTGGACTACAGCCCTCTACTTACTCACATAGTTTAACATTAAATAATATCATATTTGTCCCAAATCATTAACGATTAACATTTGCTGCTAACGTTTATTTTGCATTTTGAAGTAGACGCTATCTGACGAAGCTCATGCTATTTAATGTGCACTTCCGGTTTACAATACCTCCGAGTTGACCTAGACGCGACTCGACGCGGCGCGACGCTTAGCTGCGCGGCCGGTGTGCGATCCCTTAAGGTTACTAGCCTGAATCATTCTAATGTAATGTTTACAGTTCACTATGCATTTTTTTTATATTTCATTGAAGTATGACTTATTTATTAATTAAATGTAGTGGCACTAAACAAGAAATGTAACCAGAAATAATAGGTCATCCGTATTTTAAGGATACTTACAACATATTACGGTTTATAACATACCAATACAAATTTGAGATACTATTTAGGACAGGTAGCATGTGAACTAGGATGCAATAATGTTTGTAACAAGGCTGAATAACTCATTTGCCTTATTGTTGGAAGACTGACTCAACAGGGTACATAAAAGCAGAAAAAGGCTTTGGACCAGAGTGCAAAGAAAACATACCTCTCGATAGCCAGCTCTTTATTAGATGTCTGTTGGACGTATATCACAATCTTCTTGTCCATGCCTGGCCGCAGTTTAAAGCTCTGCCTGTCTTTGTCCTTTGAAACAGCACTAACACACAAACAGTTTTCAGTTAGTACCCTTTTCTATCACATTATTACATGATTTGCCAATTATGCCATATTTATTTGCACATTTTTTCTTTTTTTTACGCCATACTAGTTTCTTATACAGTTATTAAATGTCTTTCAAAGTGAAGCTATGGGTTATATAACATTTAGTCAAGAGGTCAGACCTCTACTCTCGAGTACATCTGTAGTTTATAAAGTTTGAACTATAAATGTTTTCCTACAATAACATCACATTTAATAACTTTACGGATTAGTATTTGATGGATAAATGCACTTTTTGGAGCATTACAAATGGGTCCCTATCCAATGCCATTATAAAGCTCAGATGAGCCCGGATATAACTTAATATAATTTTAATTGTGTTCAGCTAAAAAAAAAAAAAGTCATATATACCCAGGATGGCTTGAGAGTGAGTAAAATATGGGCCAAATTTATTTTTGGGATGAACTATTCCTTTAATAAATTTTTTCGTGATCTACTTCAAACAAAAGCTAACAAAAGTCATGGAAGTCATTCAGTTGTGGTTTTTCTTCTAATAAAACAAGGTCATGATAAAAACCGGTCCTCTGTTCAATTCTTTCAGTGCAGCTGGTGCAGTGCTCGTCCATGAGAGGAACATGATCAATGAGAGGAAGCATGTGTCGACACTTTTGAGAAAGAAATGAATGAGGAGGACTTTTCTATTTTTAATCATTTCCTTCATCCAAACTGATCAGAAGACTTCTGAACGCTGGAAATTAAAATATAACACCTCATTGGATTATGCGATTAAATGAATAGTTCACAGAGAAATTACAATTCTGGCATTATTTACTCACCATCATGTCATTACAAACCTACAGTTCTCTTTTATTTTTCTTTAATGAGAAGTATCCTCATTAAATCATATCATATATTTGTGATAACTGTGTATAATAACTTTGTATAGATATATATACACACACATGCCTGCATATATTTAAGAAATGATTACATGTGTATTTACATTTGTATATTTATGTTTAACATATATTATATATAAATACAAATACTTAATATATAAATATATATTTTCCTTAAAATTATATATGCATGTGTGCATATTTATATATACATAATTATTATATACAGTTTACACACATATTATGTAAACAAAAACCTTTATTCTGCTATAGATTAATCGTGATTAATCATTATGTATCCCTAGCATTGTATGGGTTCAAACATATGGCTTAGCATCATATGCACCACTTTAATGTGCTCTTTTGTCTTTTTGGAGCTTTAGGGATTACTTGTTGCAAACAGGTACATAAAATTTCTCCTTTCTCCCAGAGGTTTGAAAGATATCAGTGTTAATAAGTAAAGAACAATTGTCATATCTGGGGTAAAATATACCTTTAAACAGCTTCAAATAATAAAGTAAATCAATAAATATAATTTAATCATAATTAAGAAAGTAACTGAGGGTCACCTAAATGTTCCCTTCCCATCATCCTCTTTGATTTCCAGACTGACGGTAAAGGTGAAAACATCACTGTCCGGTGTAACAGGTGGGGCCTTGGTTGTTAGTGGCGCTTTATTGGCTGATCTGCGAAAGGCTGTGGCAAAGCTGTAAAGTATTCGGCTGACCTACAAAGAAAAAACAGACACCGGAGAGAAAACAGTGTTCAGTGACAGAAGCTGCATTACAACAGCCAACAGTCAGTTCATTCTCAGGTTGTCAACTCTGTCAACACAGATACTGCATCATCTCTAGTTTTACACACCAAACTGTGCAGCATACGTGACGTAACGATAAAGAAATTTATTTCAGATGAAAAGCAGCCTATAACAATAAAATAAACGCGAATATAGTATATAATTTGAAGTAACGTGCACTGATTAAACTAAAACGAAATAGATTGTAAATATGTGGCTCTTAGTGTGTTAAATGGATCATTGTTAGGATATGTATGGCCTTTAGAGCTGAGGCCTAGTCACATGATATTGAAGCTTAAAGTGTGATCTGTCAGTGTGTTGTCATGCCTAATAATGTAGCACATGAAAAACAACAAGTGCTCCCCCTTTTGACTAAATCATAAAACTACTTTTTCTTCAAAGGGCACATATTATCCAAAATCCACTTTTACAAGGTGTTTGGGGTTCTTGTTAGTTGGAATCTTGATGATTGATAGTAGTGCTGTGTCCATTTTAAAATTCAAAAAAAGTAAACGGCGGCCACAGCTGTCCCTGGTCCCTATTCACTTTCGCTGTATGACAAAACAGCAGTGAAAACATGCTGCTACATCTTTTGTTTTTGTGTTGTGTGTGAGTAAACAATTTTTGTGTTGCTTGTAAAATAAAATATCTGTGTAAAGTACTCCTTTATTCCTTCACTGTGAAAGTGGAAACATGTTTGCCTCACCGCTTCTTGAATCTCACAACGGAAGACGTGGATACGGAAGATCTCGGCGTTGTAGTGGCTTTCAGTGAAGGCAAAGCAGTCGCTCTCTGGTGTCCCGTCATGGCCGCGAACACAGAATAGGATCTTGTAAATGGGATAGTTGGCAATCTCAGTGCTGGTCTGAGGGTCCAACAACCTGATCAAATGGATTTTCTGATTAACTCACTCACATCTATAAACGCTCTGCAACATCATTTCTATCCTCCCAAAATCCCACTGTACCTGACGGTTCCCTCTGAGACCCCAGGCACGGACAGGGTCACATCCAGGGGCATCTGGCACTGGCTGCGGAGGATGCTGACCATACGCAGGGCCTCAACCTCGCTGCGCGGGGCGTTCACTGACGCACAGCCTAAATACGTCAGTTTGCTGAACACCACGCTGTCCTCGTCTGGGACAGGAGTTCCAGGACTTAACTCAGCAGGCTCATCTAAAAGTACAGATGGGTATATAACAGGTGGTGAGAAACTAGAATTATATACACCCTCATACACACACACACACACACACACAAGTTTATGTCTATTTACTACACGACTCTCCGGAAAACTTGATACTGATTGGTTCCATGTTTTTTTTTAACTTGTTTTGGCTTAAAGCTGTTTTTTTCCCCTTGTAGATGGTTTGCGTTTGTTACAAAGGAGTTAATAAAATATTTGAAATCAATATTTTGTGTCCATTTATGTACGCATGAGGAAAGTAGCCGTGTAATAGGTGGATAATGAACAGCCAATCGGTTGTTATTGCGCAATAAACCCTTTTAGGCTGACACAAGATCTGCTTCACTTTGGAGTTCTGATCACCCTGTCTGGGGTTTATTCTGTGATGACAACCGTCTGGATGTAATTTATCGCTTACATATTATTGATTTTCTGGTTAATTCTATTGTCTATAATTAGCTAAATGATTATATCACAAAAACCTCACAACAAACCTTTGTTACGTTATTCGATTTTTATTCATGACATTTAGTGCTATAGACCATTTTAAAAAATGTAAACAACACTGGTCCAGAAACACTTCCTGTTTTAGTTTGTGACTGTTTTTTTCACATATATCATTTTCTTTAAGATTTTTGTTTAACTTTTTGATTCAGTTCTATATGTTCTGTCATTTATCTAGAAACAGGAAGTGCTTCTGGACCAGTGTTGTTTACATCTTTTGAAATGGTCTATTAGCAGGTTTTCGCTATCATCGTGGGGCATTTTTAAATAGATATTTCTAATAAATCAATTTTCTAAAAAAAATTATTTAAAGTTCAACCCTACATAAAGCTACAGTACATCTGTACATGCACCAGTGAGTCAAATGCGTCTTATTAAGAAGCACCAGCAGGTGGCGATGACTGCACAAGTATGCTACAAATGCCCGCCCCTTAGTGACATTAAGAAAAGACTGATCCATTTCAAAATTTGAGCACAAAAAACATTCATGATTGCATTTAAAATAAAACTTGAGATTGAAAATATTTGTACTTTTATGTTATTCAATTATTCAATACAAAAACTTCACTTCTCTGTATAAACTGCATTTTTTACCCCTGTAAGATCTCTCATTGAGTTCGCTCTCCTGAGCTCCTTTAACAGGCAACATCATGTCAAGTTTAGGGGGTGTCTGGCAGGGCCGTGGTGGAGCGGCAGAGGTGGGGTAGCCATGGCTCCCCCCACCCAGTGGGTCAGTTCCCCCCTCCAGCTCAGTAATGGACGGGTCCATCAGCACATCCTCCAGCTCCTGCTGTAATTGCTGCTCACTGCCGTTACCCACGATCTACACAAAGACAAATCAATGTACATGATCATTCTACAACTCAACAATGCAAACAGATTACCAAGCAATATTTGACCAGTGTTCCAGATACAGTATGTACATTAAGCATTATAGGCCATATTAACACTCTTCTGCTTGTATGTTGTTGATGGGCAAGTGAGAGAGAATTTTATTTGCCGACTTGGCAACTTGAAAATGCCCACCACAAAATCTAAACTGATTGCCACGAATAGATTTTTGCACATCGCATTTTTCACTACCTCTCCCTCACATGACATTTTCAGATGCGGATCCATGCGCAGTTACAAAAATGCCACTTTTTTATAATAAAAAATAAATAAGGTATAACCAAATTGGCATGGCTAAAATGTCATTATTATGTCTGGGTGAGAAACTTTTTTGTGAATGACACATGACAAACACATGACAATGCTTAAAGGGACACTTCACCCATTTGCATTAAGCTTTGTATAGTTAGAACCCCAGTCATGTTTTTGAATAGTCAGAGACAGGAGAAATACAGATTTCAGTGCTGCACTTCCTTGTTTCAATGATGTAAAAATCATAATTTTTGCATCTTTGAAAGCAGGAAGTCCAATATCTTTGTTGAGGGTGTGAGACTACAAACATCCCTTTCTCAGTCAAATAGACACCAAATTCTAAATGTATGTTACATTTCGACTACAAATATAACACACTTTCAATAAAGATGAATGTTTCTATGGGTGAAATGCTCCTTTAATGTCAAGCCCTGTGTGTGATGTCTTATGTAACATGCTGGCTATTATCACTGAAAAATTTGACTTAGTAATACCCTTACAATGAAAGTAAATGGGGCAAAGCAATGTGTAACAGATGCCAGCTTGTATGAGATCTGCAATATGTAAACCTTACGCCCCCTAACTTCTTGTCAGCCCACTCCAGAGAGATGTGTAATAATGGGTTATAAAATTTACATTAAGAAAATTGCAATGTTGCAGGGTCTTTATCTGTGTTGTGTAAATGAATTATATTTATTTAACTCATATTTCAAATCAGCAGAATGAGTGTGAACACAAATTATCCTATAGCAGGTTTCCTGTAATTCTGGTTATACAGTATGATTCAGAATGAAAGAGAAAAAGGGGAATTTGTGTTCCTTGTAGTCCAAGATGCAGATGACAGAGCATAAAATTTGCAGGCCAATGGAAGGAGCGGCAAATAAAACAAGAGACAATTGAGCAACACTGCTCCTTGGATGAACTACTGTACTGTAGATGACTAGTCATTCAAACATTCAGGCACCAATAAAAAAATATATATATAATTGCATATTCTAGCACGGTTTGTGCACTGAAGGGACTATACGGTGATGGAATTATGTCTGCACTTACACAAAAGCAGACCTACCTAGAATAATGCAAATGGTGATAATACACAAAACAGCAGGGTTCAAACAGTCAAGCGCTTAAAGGGTAGGTCAGCCGGGCCACCGGGTGTCTACAGGCATTGCACGATGCACAACAACTATAACCCCACATTGAGCCACTGCACAGGCCAGAAAAGCGTCAGTCAAACCGATCAGCACAGGACACATGGCACAGACACAGCTTCACCACAGAGCCACAAAGGAGAAAACAGATAAAAAGAGAAAGAAAGACTGACCTTAAAGCTGACCCCTTCCTCAGAAATCACCTGTGTAACAAACAAAGTGTTTAAGGGTTGGCTTTACATTGCAGAGGTGAGATGATGAGGTGGATGAACTAACTGAGGGACAAAACTTTCTCTATGAAAGCATCAGATATGACAACCCAACAAAAACATCCTTAACTTATCTGTCACTGGAGAACTGTGATTTTTGGATCATTTTATTTATTTTAATACTGGTTCAACTATTTAAAAGTAACGTCAAGTGTTATGTTTTACAATAGCTTTGTGTTTTAATAAAGATCAAAATAATTATTTAGTGATGGTTCAAGGGTTGCAAAATTCTGGGAATTTTCAAGGTTGAAAACTTTCCATTTGAATTAACTGGAATATATGGGAATAAACTGGGAATATGAAAAAAATTTCAATGTTGCTTTCAACAGGGAACTTAATGGTTATAAATAATTTTATTTTAAACAACAAGATTTAGTCACATGCACACTGCTTACTAAAGGGCCATTGAGGCCACACCCCCTGCATGTACTTGCATTCTTCCATAACATGCACATATAATTTCTTGAAGCCGGTCAATCAGATATCTAAATGAAAGCAAGCACTATTTCAATTGAAAGATTATGAGACTAGCTATCATGTAGCTAGCACAAATTGTGATGATCTTTCTTCCGTTATAATACAGAATAACTGTAACACCCAAAAGTTTGGACACATTACTATTTTTAAAATTAGTTTTTATGCTCATTAAGCCTGCATTTATTTAATAAAAAAATAATATTAGAATTGTTTCCGAAGGGTTTTTGATGAATTACATTGCATGCAGGATATAGTTTATATAATTTCCAAATAATTCCTGTAAATTCCTGTTAAAGACGGGGTGCATTATTTTTGAAAAACACTTTGGAAAAGGGAGTCGGGCCGAGTACCAAAACACACTTGTAGCCAATCAGCAGTAAGGGGCGTGTCTACTAAACAACATCGTTGCCTGGGTTGCGTATGTGTGGGGCGGGTCTATCAAAAGAAGGTCCAGATTCTATTGGGGTAGGGGCGTGATTGTTTAGGTGATCAAATATCAACATTGGCTTTTAGAGATCATGCAACCCAGCCTTTAAGTTTATAAATTTGGAATATTTCCAAAATTCCCCAGATTAAGATCCCATGGAAAGTTTCCAGAAATTCACCGGACACTTTCGCTCCTTTGCAATCCCAGATGGCGCTCATTTATTATAATTGTATAGGGAAAGTCCTTTGAAAGAGAGTGTGTGTGGTTTAATAGGAATAACAAACAAGGTCAGATAAGAGAACATATTTTTGGATGAGCTAATCCTTTTACAGATCTGAACCGAATCCGAACCAAAGATGAATGATGATGACCAACCAAAGTCAAAAGAGTGAATGTGAAAATAACAGCATGTTGACCAGAAGGTCCTGAAAGGAGGCAGGAATTCACCAGCATTGCCAAAATCTTCAGGAATTCGGATCCATGAGTGGATGAGGTGTGTGTGGACAATACAAAAGCCCATTGTAACGAAAAGAAATGGAAATGTAGGCGTGTTGAGGAACGTCAAAATAAGTGCCAATATAAATTAATCAGTAAAAGACTCAACAGCATTCGTGTGGTGTGACATTATGTGGGAATGCGAAGCCAGGCATGGGCTAAGCAGAAAAACAAAACATGTAATGAAGGTGAGCAGGTAGCAAAGATGCACCGTAATTGAATCTCTGATTCTGAACACACATGTAAAGAAAAATAAGATGAACATTGTAGAACAAACAAGCTCGATAGCGAGCCACACACTACATTTACTTATTATTAATACTGTATTGTAATACAAGTACTTTTAGCACATGAAGTGTAAGCAACTTAGAAGATCACCCTGGCTATGTTCCAAAATCTGGTCAGGTATGTTGTTGTCTCCTGTCTTCATACACTATTAGAATAAATGGTACAAAGCTGCTGGTACCCTTGAAAAGGCTCCTAATATGTACCTTTGAGGTACCAATATGCACTCCTTAGGAAAAAAGGTGAACTTTTTTAAAGGTTACTGCTCCGGTGACAAATTTTGTACCTTTACTGCTTTTATATATCAAGTATTTATATATAATATAAATTATACATAAATATACAAATGTATATACACATGTAAACATTTCTAAAACATATACATGCATGTGTGTACATTTATTTATACAAAGTTATTATACACATTTCACACACATATATGATGTAAACAAAAACGTTTATTCTGCTAACGATTAATCGCGATTAATCGTTAAGCATCCCTAGTATATATATAAAAAAATAGCTTTGTGAACAATTTTGGATGTTGCAGTGCATTACAAGGTCACTCCCTCAAACTTTGACTAAAGACCATTTAAAGAAAATTATGCTGCCCATCTTGCAACCGCCACTTTAATGGTAGCACATTTAGGGTACCTTAAAATGCCATCTATAAACGGTTTCAGCGGCAACAACATAAAGGCTTTTGTGGCCCAAATGTAACTTCCGGTAGACTTACGCAGAAACAATAAAATCAGAGTCCTTCTAGAGTAGATTATTTTTATAACAAGCAAAATGAATAACCAGTAAATTACCTTAGTTAAAACCATAGCTAAAGCATATTAACTATAACACTGAGCTAACGCTACTGTGTAAAATTAATTAATATATACAATGTTAGCTACAGATCCTTAAATTCTTGGTTGCTACAGTAAATCCACACAGCAGAGATCCATGCTCATGCTCCCCCTTTGTCTTTTGGAAACCAACCAGGTATTTGTTTCAGAGGTCAGATAGTCGCAAGCCAGACTGATAAACAAGCACAGAGAGAGAGTTAACTTCGGGCAAGGCGCGTAACCACAACAACGCATTCTAGTCCGATGAAACCGTCTATACTAGGTTTTAGAACATAAACCCTGTCTGTTTATCTGTCTACTCTTACCTTCAGTCCTGTCTTTTCATCATCGCTACCGTTATTAGTGGTTGGGGTCTCGTCCCCAAGTCGGGACACCAGGACAAAGTCCTCACTGTTGAGGGTTGAGACCGAGTCGGATGAAACGCTAATTTTCCCCACCGAGGTCTTGTCATCCATGACTGCTAAACCAACCCAGACGCGCTCATGAATGGCATTTAATGAGCAAAATTACCTGGAAAAGAAAAAGGAAAAAACAAAGAGATGAACAAAGCATGAGAAAAAAAAAAAAAAACATGAGAGGCCAAAATTTATTTTGATATTTATTTATTTCTTTTGTCTCTTTGTGCTGTAACAAAAATGTCTGTTCTATAAATACCAGCAAATCTATTAAGGCACATGATTTCTGCAAAACTAATAGGTCGTACTCACCAGAAGCGAATTTACCTATTTGCGTGAATAGATTAAATACAAAGTTAATGCCAAGACACGAATAGGGGGGCTATGGTAATGACCCGAACATGTGCAATTTGCTTTAAACGCGTTTCCGTGGAAAATTCGTATGACACAAAGTTAAATCCCGTGAGTAATCTAGAGCGATGAGTGCAATGCTTCACATTTGGTGTGTACACAGCATAAAAACTTGAAAAAAATCACAAAATTTAAACAAACAATAATGGCTAAAGAGAAGGAGGATATCACAACATTACAAGAAAATAAAATAGACATTTAAAAATAAAGCTAAAGAAATAAATCCTGCTTAGAAATCAGGAATGAAAAACATGTTTAGGTCATGGTATTTCTACCCCTTAACATTCTGCCTATTTTTAAGATCTTTAGAAGTTCATTTATGTGTTTTTATGGTTAAATATGACCAGAGCTTGTTCTTGACATGATTTGTGAGATTAGCTCAGGTTTTTTTCATTCTTTGTATATCTTTTATTATTATTAGGCTGACATTTGTGCTAGTGATGTCTGCTTCTGTTGTGTACTGCATATTTTATAACAAGATAATCCATGAAGGAAATGGGAGCGTCTCTATTATATGACAACCAATCGTAAATCAAATGTAAAAAATGTGCAATATCTCCATGGCAACAGTCAAATGACAAACAAAATATGAGGTGATGTAGACTATAAAGTTTATTGCCAAATACCTTTCACATTACAATGCACATGAATGAGCACAGCAAAACTTTAATTCAAAATGAACAATCAAAGAACGACGAGACAAACACTGTGTGTATTACAGCTTAGTATTTGTGTGCATGAAGAAAAGCAGAGGGGTTTGGCAGAAGGTCAACACGGATCTAAATTTGACTATAGGAGGGAAACAATGGGAACGTACAGTACAGGTCCAGACATGAGAACACTACCAAAACAAGCTCAAAAGAATCGCAAAATGACCTGAATGTTATGAAGCAACTTTCTCAAGTGGTCTTCCATTAATTTTTCTCCATGTACACTGTAAAAAAATAAGTTCCAGTGTCAAAAGAGCGCTTTACTTCCTGTTTTATCAAAACAATGGCATAATGGCCTAATGACGAAAGCATGCTTCTGGGGAAGTAGGGAAGGGAACAATCGCGCTCGTGGCACGATACCGTTGGGTTAACAATGAGTGCGCCCTAATTGTTTAAGTTTAAACAACTTGAAATATTAAGTCATTTTAACTTTTTTTACTAGTTAGACATTGCAATAAATTATAAAAATAAAGTTGTAATAACCTAAGATAATTTTTCAAGAAAGTTGAAATGACTATAACTTATTATTTCAAGTTGTTTAAACTTAAACATTTTAGTGCTACAAGGATTTTTTACAGTGTATTTTTGCCAAGACTCCTCAAATATCAATGGTATTGTTTTCAAAGACTTTAATAAATGAACAAGTGAACCTCCTAAAGAAATTATGCGACAGTTTTCCGGACAGGGATTAAGCCCAATTTATAGTCGTGAGTAAGCTCTACACCGTAGGTTATCCGTAGCCTGTGCGTAGCCTGACGTGCACCTCGCAATATTTTTAACAGCGTGTCAGTTCTACGCGGACCGCAAGCGCTGTGATTGGTCCACCAGAACCCCTCCTGTCAGGTTAAAAAAAAGCATCATAAGTATTTCCGTTTCTGACGGTGAAAACAAAGATGGACCAAGTTGGGGAGTGATTTCAATCAAACTGAAATAAAAGTTGCTGTTTATTTACTTCCATCATTGCTGGTCTTCTCAAATCATACACAACTGGTTGCTGTTTCTTTTTTGTTTGTGGGTTAACTTGCCAAGCTGCTTCTTCATTGACTGTCGTGCTGCTACTGGTTACACATGTGGATGCCTACTAGCGGTCTGTGCATGTAATTGCACGTCGCCGGGGACGACGACGCAAAAGTATAAATGAAAACCGACGCGACAAGGACCTACACACAACTATAACGAGCCCTTTAGCTTAAGCCAGGACTAGGTCTTAGTTTAATTAGAAAATATAACTAGTTTTAACAAACATGCCTTACTAAAAACATTACTTGTGTGGATTTTGAGGCAAAATAAAGGGCACTGATGTATTTTAAGATATGTAACTGAAAATTTGGACAGCTCTTACATTTATTTTAGTGTAGGACTAGTCTAATTCCTGTCCGGGAAACCACCCCTATATGTTTACCGAACAAGACTCACTCCCATTCATTCACACAAATTAATGGCACCTGACTTCCTTAGTATTTGTTTTTCCTATTATGTATCAATGTAAATTAAGTGGGTGCCTTCAACTGTGTGGTTACCATCACTTATCAAAATATCTTCTTTGGTGTTCAAAAGGAAAAAGAAACTCAAACAGGTTTATAACAACATGAGGGTAAGTTAATGCTGTCAGAATTTACATTTTTGGGTGACCTATCCTTTAAGACAAATATTAGTGGGTTGAGCCGAGAGAGATGTATGTAAAATCATAGGTCACAGGGTTTAGGTTGAAAAGATACTGTGAGAGATTGGCAGGTTGTTGCTGTGTGAATGAGCTTTGCTTTTCTTGACTGGGCATATTGTGCTCTCAGACAAGGCTCTGTGCTACACGCTGGGGACCAATGACCAGAAACCAGCAAACCAGCAGTGCACAAGTTTCAAAGAGCGCCTACAATGAATTGTGTCTATTGTGCAGCTGGTAAAGACAGAGAAGTGGATTCTCACACAGACTGATTTCCGAATGGATTTGTGTGGAATAGACATGCAGGATGCGGTCTCACACTAGCGCTCTGTTGCCCAGCTCCTGTGCTTTTATAATACACGCTTTGTCGGATCTCCCCTTCTCTCTCTGCCCTAGGACACTGCAGCCAAATGCGATGTGAAACGCAAGACGATGCTTCACAGTCTCTTGGGGAAAAGCAAAGCGGAAGAGGAGGATAGTAAGAGAAAGAGGATTGAGAGAAATGGGCAGACTGATGCAGAGAAGGAGAGAATGGGAGAGACCGAGAAAGAGAGAGACAGCAGAGAGACAGAAAAACTGGGGCAGAGAGTGAGAGACAGATGAACAGACAGAGAGTGAAAGAGAAAGACTAGTTTACACAAGTGTGTTTTCGTTTTAACACAGCATTATAAAATTACAATGTCCGTTTATATACTGGCATTTCCACTGCTTTTCAAAAAAATATTTCTGCCATCCACACTGCATACGACTGAATACGCATGTCACATAACCATTCATTGTACTGGGCATGCGCGTATAAGTGTAAAAAAAAGACGACACAGCTCTGATAACAATTTCCAGCATACATTTAGGGCTCTGAAGATTTCAATCATTATCGGTGGGCAAGGTAAAACCAAAGATACTAGATAGGTACCAAGATGAAGCACCAGTATTACTATGAATGGGGGTAATGCACCATCAAAATTCACAGGCTTTATACAGAGTCATGTGTGGCCCTTGCCAACCTGTGCGCATGCGCAGTAGTTAAGAAAACTTTGAAAAATATGTTTTTTAAACGCTGTCAATAAGTGTATTATTTGGGGTGCAATGCATTATTTAGGGTGGTTAGTTAAAAAGAGTAAAAATGCTGAGAATGATATGTCTGTGTTCGCAAGTGATTCATTTATACAGTGAGGAAAATAAGTATTTAAGTTCTCCCACTTAGAAATCATGGAGGGGTCTGAAATTGTCATCGTAGGTGCATGTTCACTGGGAGAGACATAATCTCCTAGACATAATCATAAAAAATCCAGAAATCACAATGTATGATTTTTTAACTATTTATTTGTATAATACAGCTGCAAATGAGTATTTACACACCTGTCTATCAGCTAGAATTTTGACCCTCAAAGATCTGTTGGTCTGCCTTTAAAATGTCCACCTCCACTCCATTTATTATCCTAAATTAGATGCACCTGTTTGAGGTCGTTAGCTGCATAAAGACACCTGTCCACCCCATACAATCAGAATCCAACTACTGACATGGCCAAGACCAAAGAGCTATCCAAAGACACTAGAGACAAAATTGTACACCTCCACAAGGCTGGAAAGGGCTACGGGGATATTGCCAAGCAGCTTGGTAATAAATAGGGTCCACTGTTGGAGCAATCATTAGAAAATGGAAGAAGCTAAACATGACTGTCAATCTCCCTCGGACTGGGGCTCCATGCAAGATCTCACCTCATGGGGTCTCAATGCTCCTAAGAAAGGTGAGAAATCAGCCCAAAACTACATGGGAGTAGCTGGTCAATGACCTGAAAAGAGCTGGGTCCACCGTTTCCAAGGTTACTGTTGGTAATACATAAAGACGTCATGGTTTGAAATCATGCATGGCACAGAAGGTTCCCCTGCTTAAACCAGCACATGTCCAGGCCCGTCTTAAGTTTGCCAATGACCATTTGGATGATCAAGAGGAGTCATGGGAGAAAGTCATGTGGTCAGATAAGACCAAAATAGAACTATTTGGTCATAATTCCACTAAACGTGTTTGGCGGAAGAATGATGAGTACCATCCCAAGAACACCATCCCTACTGTGAAGAATGGGGGTGGTAGCATCATGCTTTGGGGGTGTTTATCTGCACATGGGACAGGATGACTGCACTGTATTAAGGAGAGGATGACCGGGGCCATGTATTGCGAGATTTTGGGGAACAACCTCCTTCCCTCAGTTAGAGCATTAAAGATGGGTCGAGACTGGGTCTTCTAACATGACCATGACCCGAACACAGCCAGGATAAGGAGTGGCTCTGTAAGAAGCATATCAAGGTTCTGGCGTGGCGTATAAGTATATAATAAAATAAAAATAATCATGTCATGCCACCTTTAAAATGGCAGCGCTGTTTAGGTCAACACCATAGATGTAGTGTCCGTGTCGTCACCCATAGGTTTGTAAAGAGTTTTTTTAAACCAGTTGTAGGTGGTGCCTGCCATCGCCATCTTGGCCTCCCATCACCGCGCATCACTCGCGGATAACTGCAGATGGGAAAAGAGGCGGGACGTGGGTGAAGATAAAGTGGCTGGTGGCTGAAACCACACCCGGACACTATATAAACCAAAAACACTTTTTGAACCAGGCTATAAACATAGTATTTTATGCTGTAAAGTTGGGCATTTTAACACTGGGAACCTATGGGAATTGACTCCCTTTTGGAGCCAGCCTCTAGCAGCCAGTCGATGAATACAAGTCACTTCCGTATTGGTTTCATCAGACAGATCAAAAGGTTGCCTCTCGGTCAACACTAAAACTGCATGTGTAGAGAATCAGGAAATGTGATCGGTAACATCACATGAAATCTGTATATCTGTATACATTCTATAAGAGAGATTAGATATGGCAGAAACAAGGTGAGAAAGAGAAACCAGTTATTTTCTGTGATATTCAGGAATGCTTGAATGCTTCAATAATACTGTGGTCCAGGCCAGCTATGCCAAAAATGCCTTAACACACAGTGTTGATATAAAGAAATAGACAGGCACAGCAGCGAGGTGTATAACACAAGTGTCTCTTGCTAGTTTCTATTTCACATCAATAATCTTCACAGCTAGATGACCAATAACACTTATTAAACTAGTGAACGTATAAAAATATACCACTTTTTTTGTGCATGCTAAAGTTGCCAACGCGTCACTGCACAGTTGCTAAAGTGTTTTGAGTGGTTGTTACCCGAATAAAAAAAGCCCAATTCTGTATCTCTAATTTATTTTCTATATATCTCAGTATGTAAGAGCCCCTCTGTCTTCACATGCCACAAAAATTGAAGTGTTTTATATATTATACCACAGTGGCAATAGTGCAGAATGAGTTATAGCACATAAGTGTAATACTTGGGGTTAACTTATGGTTTTTCCAAGCAAGCACTACTAACAAGAAACATGCTGATCTTTTAAATTTTGCAATCATTGGGTTTTTAAGTAGGTAGTTCAAATGTCCAAAGGAAGCATGTGGACTATGGCGAGCTCAATGCCACTGATATAGTATCAGGGTGTGGCTGCATGGTCCAGCTGTCTCGCATACCCAGGAGATCTTGAGCATCTGTCATTGTATCACACACATGGTTGACCACCAGACCTCTTTCTTTTCTGCCAGACTGAATGCCGTTTGTGAGAATCCCACAGGCAATGCTAAACTCTAAGTATCCCTTTACTGAAGCTCCACCACATGCTTGTGGTTAATGGAAACAGTTGTGTTAACAGACAGTTATCTTTCGCAAATGAAGAAGACATGAACCCTTGAGTGACTTGCTGCTGCTGTCTAGGCAACATAACATCCACAGAGGAATAGGTTTATTATTATTGAGGAACAGAAGCACATAGGGAATAATAACATACTTGTAAGGCCATCTACCTTTTGGTTTTTGTCCAATGAGACAACTTATTAGACATTGGACATAATTTATTTAATACATATATATATATATATATATTTTTTCATCACATAAATTATATAGACAACAAACTTTTTACTGTGTTAAATGATTGGCCACAGTAGTGTGAAATATTTTGTAACAACTGTTAGGGGTGTGACGAGACACTTAATCCACGAGACGAGACACATCATTTAATCCTAAATGATAAAATAAATGAATAAGAATAAGATTAAGTGTCTCGTCACACCCCTAAAATTAATGTATGGGGATGTATGAAATCATGTCATTTTTAAAAGTTTTAACTAATCAAGGAGTGTCCCTTCGCACGAGATCTCGTCGCACCCCTAACAACTGTTATTACAAACACCTATGGCAAAGTTTTACATTTTGGAAAAACACAACTGTACAACATTGACTTTACTAACCCCTAGTTTATTAACCCTTAAATGGGGTTGCACACTAGAAGAGCAGTGCTAAAAACTATTATCGCACACATTAAGCATGCGTGTACTTAATGCAAAATTGGCCAGTAGTGTTGCGCGTTATGCCCCATAGCGAGATCGTCCTATGATCAGACAGTGAGACTGCCGATACAGAAGAGCTGGAAAGATTAATCATGATTAAAGGTGATATTATGCAGCTCTTTCACGTATTATGGCTCTTTGATCGGTAGGTCGTCTTTATCAGGTAAGACTAGGTAAGTCTTTATCAATCTAAAATCACTGAGTTTGAGTCGTTTACAACATGCATTTAAAAAGCAACACTCATCAAACATAATCATTATAAATACTTTTTACTATAATGAAAATACCTGAAAAGGTTTAATGAACAGCGATATAAATATGCTTCATTTAGACATTTAACTATTTCACCGCCAGCATTTTTCATGATTTTCACAAAAGTTTAATGCCTTCCAGAAAATGCTCATTTTTAAATATGTAAACATACAATATATGAAATAAAAGAACAGACCCTCTGCTTTCAAACAAAAAAATCTGTTTCATCCTACCTTCATGTGCTCTGTTTTTATCACCTCTCAAATATGTGTAGGTTTCATCAAAAACACAAACTTTTGAGCAAAAAGCTGAGATAATTCCATTTTCGTGTAGGACTTTTGATAGATATCAGATGCAGAGCGATCTTTAAAACATACACGGACATACAGCTGTTTGCCCTAGGGCAATACTTCCGTTTTTATTACCGGTAGTTGCGGAAGAGCGCTGGTGGTTAAGTTGGTGGATAATAGCGGTATTGCAGATTGACGAGATAACTTGTCAATGGCGGGGAAAGAGTTAAATGGTACTTCTTCTGTGGCGCATACTGAGTTTCTGCACGAAAGCACCTCTGGTCTTTGGATGTAGCAGCATTTCACCATAATTCATTGAGAAGCATTGACGAATGTTTGTAACCAAACCGATTATGAGCCCTAGGAAAAAATACTATGGACGTGAATGGGGCTCATAAACGGTTTGGTTACAAACATTCCTCAAATAATCTTGCATTGTGTTCATAAGAACAAAGAAATTGATACAGGTTTGTAACAACATGAGGACGAGTAAATGATGACAGAATTTTCATTTTTGGGTGAACTATCCCTTTAATCTAGCCTGGTCCAACCAGACTCCCCTACATTCATTTCATTTGTACAGAGAGTCTGGCCACGCTCCATTGCAAAGCGTTACTTCCGTTAAGGAGGTCCATTGTTGAAGTTTAAAACTAGGGATGCTCCGATCGATCGGCCGCCGATCGGTATCGGCCGATAATGGCATTAAATGACTCGATCGGTGCTCGCTAAATCTGCCGATCTCATAAACCGATCTTTCTGTTTACTTTTGTCATCAAAAGGATCCTGAATGCGGTTGCAATTAAAGACATTTTTACGTAGGCGGTGGCTGAACGCAGTCAAGCAGCTGTGAGGAAAATAAAAGTTTAAACGCTCAAAACGTTAAGACGCATGCAAATAAGAAACTTTTGGCATGAGGATGCAATTGTCCGTGATAGATATGTGTTGTATACGCTGTTTGATGGGGATGTGAAGACGCCTCGCGCTGTTTACCGAAGCGCGTCCTCATACGCATATCTCTGTAAAGGCAAAGAGAGACATACAAATCTGCACGCTGCACATGAGCAACAGGTTGTAAAAATGCTTATGATGCTTTACAACCTGAATATTTAATTAATACAGTAAAGTCTGTGAAGTGTTTTATTTTCAGTACTTTTAGGAGACATAAGCCTTTTTAAAGCCATATTAAATTTCTCTTTGCAGAATAAATATTTGTTGTGCTTATTTATTTGAGTCTCTATTAAAACAATAATATACCTAATTACTGCAAGTAATGTAACAAAGGCAACATCCGTGGTATTATTTTATTACGAAAGATTGTAACAGTTAGTCATCAAAGAGCTTGCATATCAGCTTTAAAAAAAAATCGGTATCGGAATCGGTATCGGCCGATCACAATGATTACAAATCGGTGATCGGTATCGGCTGCAAAAATCCTGATCGGAGCATCCCTATTTAAAACTATTGGATCTGCACAGAGTCACTCAGGATCTGCCAAAGCCAATCGCTAACGTGTGGTCGTGACGTATATCATGCACCGAAACCGGACGGAAACAACAAGTCAGAATAATCAGACAAACAAAACTTAGCAAACCTGGTTCTTGCTCCGGCTTTAACTTCTGTACATTTGGCAGTTTTGCAACAATGGACCGAATAGCTTTTCTCACGTCATTCTCCGCTGCCATTACTGAACTACAACTCAAACTGACGCACGACCTCAACGTCATCGTTCTTAGCCACCCCCATCTGTTCGCTGATTGGTCCTGCAGATTTTTGCAGGAGAAAACGAAACTCTATAGAGCCATCCCAGAGGTACTGCTGAAGCGAAATGAAAATTAAGCGGAAGCACGTAGGAGGGCGGAGCCAGGCTACCTTTAATCTAGGAGAGTGGCATAATGTAGCATCTATAACTCTAGTCCTGCGTGTAAACATGGCTTTGTAAACTATGGCGTATGTTTTCAATTGTTTCCAATGGAAGTGCAATGCGTTCATAAACACCAGCAGCTGTTTTTTTTCCGTGCTGAGCTCCTGCACTCAGCATTTTTTCCGCGCTCAGTGCTGAACGTGCAGAGTTGAAAAATGTTCAACTTTGGGTAAAACGTTCAGCTCGTCAATGTCACTTCTCACTCAGCCATCCAATCACAGTGGAGGAGGAGCACGACAAATATCACAACAACCAACCAGCATCAACGACTAATAAACAAATAAGAAGTATCATAGCAACCAAAGTCTGTGTCTGCCTGGCGTTACAGTCGTGTTTAAAACGTTTTGTTTAACATGCCCCCCAAGACAAAACACTAAATGCTCTTTCTTTGGAAAAAAGCGTCTGCAAAATAAATATATGTAAATGCTAAATTGTTTTAAATAATTTGTGCTATATGGACATAAATAAATTTAAATCAAAAGGCAAGAAAAAAACTGCACTATTAACATTTCAAGCGATCTAACTTTCTGTCCCAGTAAAAATCAATAGACTTCAATTGAAGAAGAAACTCCAGCCATTTATGAATACCAGAACATCAGAGACTTGGGCTTAAGCTCAGTAAGTAAACATTTAGCTACCACTCTACAAAACAAAACCCTGACAACCACAAAACAACACCGTACCATAGTGGCAGCAAGTTTTGTATGGGCAGACACTTAAAACTTATCTTTGAAAAAAATAACGGTTGACATTTTTGCATTTGGCAGATGCTTTTATCCAAAGTGATTTACAGTGCATTCAAAGTATAACATTTGATCAGTGTGAGAATGCCTGGGAATCAAACACATAACCTTAAGGCTGCTAACACAATGCTCTAACAACTAAGCTTGAGGAACATAATTACTAGCCAATAATTATTAACAAGTATTACTAGCATAAAACTATGATAACTTTGTAATATCAGGTGCTAACTTAAAACTGCCATAAACCCTGACCCTCCATTTGAAATTGTCTACTGTGACAGTATGCACTGAATGAAATTAAGTACACCTCCTCACCATTTATGAGTACCAGTACACTCACTAAATGATGAATGTGTGCTGAATGCATTTTTGCCCTGTCATGTGACGCATATGTTTGTTTACCTATGACGTGCTAACAAGAACTGTGAAAATAATTAATCAGGTGTTGTTAAACAAGTACAATTCAACCATGAGGAATACATTTCTTGGCACATACAGATGAATTGGGCTTCATGTGGCACTTACTCACGAACTATACTATACAACTATACAAACTACATAGTACGGATGTAGGCAATTTCAGACACGCGGTCAGAGTTTTGGCAAAAACAATTATTGGAAAATGTGGAGGAATGCTCCTTATCATACAGCTTCAGAACACAAGTTGGCATCGTGACGTCACAGGACCCTGTAAACGCTTTGCGTCAGATTCATGACGTCACTTAAACTACAGACGGCAGGTGACTTTTTAAAGTACCGACAAAAACAGACATATTGAACGAGCATTTAAATCAAATGATGCTGCCGATGTGGCTCTCAGCACAGCAGCGGCGACGACGAAGATAAGAACTTCTAGTAATGCTAGCAAGAGTGAGCAGATTAAAGCTGAAGTTGACTGCAGTCTGTGACTAACGGGCAGACGCGCCTCTGGGTGGAGGAATTATGCCATGTTACTACCATCACACTGACATGTTAATAATAACACCTCCAGGTAAATGACCTACAATTACAGACTCCAATTTTACACTACATGTATGGCTCATAAATACAAACATATTTTGCAGATCCGTGTGTCTACTCCAGACAATACATTTACACTGTCGTCAGATACAATAAAGAAACGAATTCTTGCTTTTATTTAACTTAGGTTTTGCAATGCACAATTTGCAGAAGGTGCATTGTTAAGATGAGCATGTGTGACGTGCAGAGATCTGTTTTAGGAAGATTTTGTGCCATGAATTCAAGCTCACCAGCACACGGCCTTTAACGGGCTAACATACTATAGCATACTAGCATTAAACCCAGAACTAAACGTCTAACTGCCTTATTTGTTTTAATAACGTATAAACCAGGCAACGGCCGTGTACTTTAAATAAAAACACGGAGGTGTGCAGCAATGCCACGCATCCTACCTGTTTCCACAAAAGCGTTTAATTCCAGAGATGCTTGACATAACAGCGCTCACCATTAGCCAGCAACAGTACTGCTGCTGTAAACACAAACCAAACCCCGCTCACACTACGCATGCGCATCGCACTACTCTTTGACACAGGATACCTTGTGCGAGGTGTTTACTGCGTATCCCTTTAATACTAAAAAACCAGAAAAGTAGTTTACGCTTTGCAATTTAACATAATGTTTCATAACGTACAATATTATGTTACGCTTTAAAAAATTAGATTTTGGTTGTTGTGTTCTGGTGATTCTCATTACGTCACAAGCCTTGTTTTCAGGAAAATTTATGTATGCCAGCTACTTTGAATAAACATCTCATTGTGTTAAAAAGATCCAAAAACAAACCCAAACCTAAAATAATCAGTTTGGTTTTGAAGAACAAAGAAAACCACAGTGGGTTAAACGACATAAGGGTGAGTAAAAAAACATTCCTTTAAAGGTGCCGCAGAATGCATTGAAATACTATATGAAATTGTTCTCTAATATCTACATAGAAGGTATGTGGCTTTATTTAGTGCAAAATGTACAGGTTTACGTCTATTAACAACCCTAGGATTTGCCTTTAGAATGATATGGTCTGTTATTACCTTATTAATTGAAAGAGTCATGAATAATAATGTTGAGCTCTGCTCTGATTGGCTGTTTCTCAGAGCAGCTCCTTCAGTAGCTCTGTTCGTGTGTAAACAGAACTTATGTTTGAGCCTCTATCAGACGAAAATATGGAATTTGACGAGCACCCTGCCTTTAACTAGAATATAGCGCTTACTTAGCAGTCACAACTTTGTTTTTATCATTCAGAAGGAATGCTACAATAAGGAGGAAACAGTTGTGTTTGAGGCTCACAATATGTCATCATCATGTACAGAACTCTTTTTGTCCATCTATGCCTAAGTAAATTGTTTTCCATTCTATGGCACCTTCAGTGTTTACTAAGTTAAGAAAATTTACCCAATTGATAAATGGATATTTACATTATAGAGATATTTCTGTGCTTCAGATTGAAATTAAGTAACATATTCTCCACATTTTATCCAGGTTGTGCCAAATACTGCAGTACCACAGTTTACCAGCAGATGTCATGCTTATTCACAAAACTGCATTGTAATGGTAAGAAAGAAGAGACAAACACTGTGCATGATTTATCTTTGTTTATTATCTTGGCATGCAACTACGTGTCATGACCTTTAAATTCATCCCAAAGCTTGCCCTACATATCAGAGCAAAGCTCGGCCAAGATACAAGAGCAATAACAAACAAACAACCAAATACAGTAAGAATTGACTGTGCATTGGCTACATTTTCATATACTCTTTCTTGCATTGCCACAAGCAAAAGGGAAATCTTTGCCAAGTGGTGTTTTAAAGAAACCTGCAATATAAATAATTTCTATTAATATTTCATCAAAAGATATTTCTAATTTTTTTAAATTCTCTCTCTCTGTGACCATAAATACGTAGCCTTATATATTTTAATATAGCTGGTTATATATATGTATCATAAAAATGTGCAGTATGTCCATCTAATGATGGCTCTGGCTGTATAAAATGACGGATGCCCATCTTGTATTCATTTACAATTGAATCGAACAATAGATTTGCAAATAAAATGTCTAATACAGACGTAAAATATCCAACACATCAAGTCGTTTTTGCGGTTGCACACAGACAATACAAGCAGCTCATCACAACCAAAAACATTCTGCCCCATTATAATAGCTAAGCAAATTTTTAAAATTTAAATGCAAACAAAATTAACATTTCCAATGGAAAAAACAATTCAACCATGATAAAATAATAACAACCCTGATATTAATCTAAAAGAGCAGACAGTAAGTATCATAGAAAGTCTGTAGGATGCAAGATACGGCCACAAGTGCAAGGAGACTCACAGCCCTGGTGTGTTGTGTGACACAACTACACAGTCATGCTTCCTTTGCCAAAGAAACTCTTTGCCAAAGGCAGCATGCATAATACAGAAGCTGGGCTGATACAACAGTAAAACATGTACTGATAAGGCTTTGTTGCATTGCATTGGTGTTAAAAAAGAAAAGCTATTCAACATCTAGTTAGCAACCCAGTTTCTTTAAACACTTCAAAGGATGAAAGCAAACAAATAAAAGCATTCCCTGAAAAAAAATATGAAAAAAATTCATTCATGGTGCACAAGTTGAACACATCTGTGTTATTCATTCTGTAAAACGAGAAATGTCAAAAGAAAATGTCAATTCGCTCTGCTTCTGTTGAATAAGGCTAAATGAGTTAGCTTAACGCTAATATGCTTTTGTTATCATTTCGACTATAGAAGGCAAAATGAGATTTAATAAAGCACAGCTTAAGCCAAGACCAGGAAGCTTTTACTCCACTTTTATCCTTTTTTAAGCTTATAAACGTATTACTAGAAGTGGAAATTCTGTAATATTTCAGACTTGAACCCATATTTAACAGTCTTAAGTGATAATGCATTCATATTCATTTTTGTTCATACTTAACCAAGGCATACATACATTTAAACATTCATACACATATACAGGATAAACATACGCACAGACAACACTGGTCCAAGCAGATGTAACAAAGGAGAAATCACTAAACGGTTTTATAGAATAAACCATGAAAACTAGTGAAAAAAAAACTTTTAAACTTTTATCATCACGCTATAAATTCTCATTGTTCATATACAATCAATATGTTTTCCATATTAAGTTCTGAATTGTTTACCGCATATGAAAATCTCAGAACTGTTGATACAAATGGGGTTAAAATGTTGACCCAAAATTTAAAAACTGATACAAAGTATTTCGACATCAACTTCATGGAAGTTAGTGATGCATTCTAATAAAATAAGGAAATACAGGAACTCTGAAAGATAAAACCAACTCTAAACTAAGTCTAATGGTTGGCCTTTGTTAGTCATACCGCAATAACATTATCAATGAAAACTTTTCCTACTCTCCACTGTAAACACAAATCCAGAACTGCTGGAAACAGAGGGCTGTTGCACAATACATAAAATTGCTTAATACATACTTAAAATACTTAACCTTTCATAACAAGCATTTCGTTGTGCTTTATTTTCTTATAGCTACTGTATTAAAGGTCACCTAATATTGCAATTTATCAAAATATAATATTACTCTCAAGTGTCCCCGAGAATGTGCCTGTAAAGTTTTAGGTCCAAATTCCCTACAGATCATTTATTATACCATTTTGAAAATGCCTCTTTTTGGGTGTGCAGGAAAAAGTGCTGTTTTGTGTGTGTCTCTTTAAATGCAAATGAGCTGCTGCTTCCTCCCTGTTTACTGTTATCTATACCAAAAACATGCATCTACTTTTAATAGACAATCACCTTACCTTATTGTTTAAAATGAATGTGTATTAATGAATTACGTAAAAAAAGAATAGAAATTATCACCTAAGGGGGCGTGCACACCAAAGCTTTTACGCCCGCGGCCAGCACATGTTTTTAATTGTTTCCAATGGAAGCTCAGCGTAATTCAAATAAGCCTGCAGCTAGCATTTTTTTCCACGCTAAAAGCCGGCGCTCTGCGTTTTTTTCGCGTTCTGCTCTGAGCGCCGAAAGGTAATCAACTTTGGGTGTAAAGCTCCGCTCGTCAATGTCAGTTCTCACACGCCTGCCCTGTCCAATCACAGTGGAGGCGGGGTGGGGCATGTATCATAACAACCAACCGGCTCCCAGCTCAAGTATCACAGCTACCAAAGCGCTCGGCTGAAGAAACAGCTGGCATTTGCCGTCCTCCAGGTGTTTTTAACCGCTTAAAAAATCTTTGGTGTGTTCCGCCCCTAAGGGGTTGTGCACACCAAAACTTTTAAACGCGGCTGAAAACGCCTGGACAACGCTGAATGCCAGCTGTTTTTTCAGCTGAGTGTCAGCTTTCTTCAGCTTTTCACCCAAAGTTGAATCTGAATGCTCACTTTTCAGTGCAGAAGAAAACCGCTAGCTGCTGGCTTATTTGAAATACGCTGAGCTTCCATTGGAAACAATTGAAAACATGCGCCGGCCGCGGGCGTAAAAGCTTTGGTGTGCACAAACCCTTAGGTCATAATTTCTATTCATTTTTTTATGTAATTCATTAATACACATTCTTTTTTAAACAATAAGGTAAGGTGATTGTCTATTAAAAGTAGATGCATGTTTTTGGTATAGATAACAGTAAACAGGGAGGAAGCAGCAGCTCATTTGCATTTAAAAGTTTTGGTGTGAACGCCCCCTAACTGTGGTGGTTGTGGAAGGTTGTGGGTGGGGCCTGTGCAAAGTGATATATGTTTGATCAAAAAATGGTAACTGCTTGTCACATGAGACTGTTGAGGTTTTACGGGGATTTAATAAAATAGAAGTGTACCGATCACATTTTTATCATTATAGGGTGGTTGTGTACACACACAGGCAACACACAATTATTTTAAAACAACATATAAACGTAAATGTCTCATATTAGGTGACCTTTAAAGGAATAACATTCAAAAATTTCTAAAAACCTTTTCTTTTAAAACCAACATCTTATTCATGACGCTAATATCAAATGTAATTCGTGTCTTGCCAATGATCTCCACTAACGTCTAACCTGTCGTCATTTTTTTAACTATACGTATGCAAACACAAAGCTAGGGTACGGCTTCAGAAAACAGCACACAAGATGCATTGTCTACTTTTATGGAGATTTTCTGTTATTTTTGGGCTAGGTAACCCCTGTCGCCATTCACTCTTATTGTGTGGAAGTGTCGCCTAACATCTAATTTTCTGTTTTATAAATAAGAAGGTTGTGCAATGACACAAGGCTCAAGTAAATGCTGATATAATAAAGCTATTCTATTAAAAACCTAGCATGAAATAAAGAGTGCCTATAAAATGTCTACAAGATGCATACAACAACAACCTATACATGTACATTTACACAATGGTTGATTCAAACAGTGATGCCCAACAAACATTTCATGCACATTTCACTGCAATAAGTATGCAAGTACTATAATAAATTCTAAGCACCTTGGTTATTCTTGATATATATCTGACTCTATATTGTAAACATTGATATATATCTATAATACCTATCTGAAGAGACCATTATATAGTCATTGTACAGCAGGTTATAATCTATTCAGTGTATACTAAAAGCTAGTGAGAACCTCTTGTTTTGTACAGAGCTGTGGGACATGGGTAATTGGTTCCTAGCTTGAGTTCTGATTGGCTGACATCAGCAGTTACCTGAGGTGGAGTTGTGACTCAACATGAACATTCATCCACAAGTGGTGATTAAAAAAACAACAAACTCTGAATAGACGACAAGTGATTACAATAACAGGGCATAGCTAGCTCTTATGAAGAGAACATGTAAATACAGAAGGCTTCCGGCCGCGTCTTGCTGCCTCTATTGACTCCTATAAGGACAACTCTACCTTCTACCTAAGGAGTATGGTGGATCCTTGGCATGACCCCGTGGTATTGGAGAATGAGGGGATTGTTGCGTCCAGCCCCCTTTAGTTCCCGTTTAGCAGCACTTCAGGTCCTGGACTGGGTCGTGGGGTTTCTCCAGGCCTGGGTGTGCACATGCTCAGTGGTATCTTTCCCATACTAAGACCTCCCGGAGAGAAGGTCTTCCTGCAAGTCATCAAAAGAGAAAACAACTGTTGAGGGATACATGTTCTGTTCTGAATGTTTGTTTATTTCTTAATGCCATTCCAGCCTATTTGATCAGATTCATGGTGAGAACTGGTTAATCCACACAGAAACAGACGTTGGGGAATGACAATTCCCCTTACCAGTGGTTGGACTGTGGGAGGAAACTGGAGTAAAAAAGTGAAAGTGACGTAATGACGAATGTATCGACCCAACCCTTCTTGCAATGTTGCAACAGTGCTGCCCACTAAGTCTTGTTTTGGCTTTAAAAGCGTCTTGCTTACCTGAATGCCATCTTCTTCATAAGCTGGCCATCCATTCTGTCAGGCAAATGGTTGTCCAGCTGGGACATTGCCGCTGGATCACTAAAGGCCGTAGGGAGGTGACTGTTCTGGGAACTTAGCGTGTCACAAGACTCCTTTAGACAACAAAAGAAACCCTAAATAAGCCAACAAATAAATACAACCTGAATATGTATGATCTGAGCTTTCTTTGAGAGTTAATACCTCAGGTTTGCTGTCCTGTGTCTCAATGTCCTCCATGTCCAGAGCGGAGAGCTCCAGCTCAATGTCTCTGTCTGGCTCGCTGTCTGCTCCGTCTTTTTCCAGCAGATCCGAGGTCTGCTTTGACACGCTGCTGAAAGAATTACATCTGACGTGCAGGCCTGACGGCGGCATCTGATCACTGTAATGGCACAGACACTCTGAATCAAACTCAAACTTACAATACAGGCAAAAATTACTGTTGCTGTCTTGTTTGGTGTTCTCAGACTAGAAACTCAATATTGAGATCAGGTGAGAGAAGCTTCTCCCACTCAGAATCTGCCCTATGAGTAATCATCATTGAAACCAAACATCCCTCTCATCAAAGAAACGCATAATGTGATATAATGTTGATTACCACAGAAAAAAAAATGTAACACCTCCCTTGATCTGAAAAAGAATCAGATCTGATAAGCTGAGTTTTAAGCTAGAAATATGGACCTGTTTTTACACATACGCGAGGGTCCGCATACAGTGCGTGTGACGCAAATTTCACCGTCTTACAGATTTTTGTAACTGTGTGTACTTTCTACGGGTACAGGAGAATGTAGTATGTAGTCCAGGGGCCGGTTGCACCAGCTGGGCATAAACCCGGCCGTAAGAATACTCTGGACGTAAAATGCGCTTACGTAGGACGTAGAATTTACACCTGTTGCACCATCTAGCCGTGGCGCACGTCTGAGACTTAAACTTACGTCTAGTCAAGGGTAGGCGTAAGTATAAAGTATTGACTTTTTTCTTTGGCAAAAATAGAAATAATAAAATGTGACGAGACATTGGCTAGACGAGGCTAATGCACAGGATACGCGAGCAATGTGCTTATATGCATGGTAGAGAGACCGCCAATGAATTTAGGGCTGGGTTTCTATTCAAATTTGAAGAATTGATTCGATTTCGATACTCAAGATCTTTAATCGATTATCATTATTTGTTTCGATCCGATCTGATCCGATCTTCGAGATTTACAGAATTACAAAAAACAACCACTTGCGGCTTGCTTAACGTTACTGACCGCAATGTTCGTTGTTTTAATGTCCTTCCACCTCGCGCGCATGCATGAATTCAATGACGCGCCAAGTTTAAGTTATTAATTATTAAATCGATCCTCTGAGTTACGGATCGATCTTTAGAAATTAATATGAAAATCGATTCAGAATTGGTGAATCGATTTTTTTTTAACACACCCCTAAATGAATAATATAATAAAATACAGAAATACTTACAAAGACACTGTAGAGAACTTATTAAAAGCTTTCCTTTAATTTTGTTTGAAACTTGAGCTTATATAATGAATCTGCAAACTAAAATACCTTTTGTGCAAACGGTAAAGGCTTTCGTTAATATGTTTGATGGGTCTGCACGTGACAAACCCATCTTGAAGGAGAGCGCACTGGTAAACATGAGGGAAGCTCATCTTTTAACTGGCGGCAATAAGTGTAAGTTTTTTTACCATAGTAAACTCGAATAGCGTCCTTCAAATATCACTGCGGTTAAACGCATATGCTGAGCGTAGCTGCGTCTGGTCGTAGTTTCAGGCGTAATTATTTTTCACAATGTCGGACATAGCTAAGCCCAACATAGGACTTACACCCAACTTTTTTACGTCCGGTTGGTGCAACCGGCCCCAGGAGATTTTGTCGCAATGCACATAAATTGAACGCAAGGGGCAACCTTCCAGTTCCTCTGATGAAGCCAATACGGAAGTGACTTAAACTGCAATTCATCTTTACCCATCCATGAGTGATGCGCGGTGACTCAAGGCCAAGATGGCGCCCTCAGCCACTGCCTACTATTGGCTTCAAAAAAGCTCTTCACAAACCTATGGGTGACATCACAGACACTTCAGTACGTCCATATTTTTTACAGTCTATGGTTGAACGTCTGTGTACACGTACGAGTGAGATAAACTATGCTTTGTAAGGCTGTGCATGTATGTTCACATACTATACTTGGGTCTTTATGGTCTACGATATTAAAAGCATAAAACTTTATCCATTGTGCGAAAAGTAAACGACTGAAAATGCTGCCAGGCCAGTAGCTGGTGATGTCCCAGGATGTCTGAATACATAATATGCATGCATTACATCATCGTTTTTCACAAATTTGCGTTTTTGAAGTTTACACAGAGACGATAATGGTATCGTTTTTAAAACCGAACTGTAAAACATGATTTCAAACGTTTGCATTTCCAGGCCCCCAAAAATCCATTGTTGTGTAAATGAATTCTTTAATTACTTTACTTATTTTTTTTGCTAATCAGCAGCACCTTCATTATCCTGAAGTTACTGGTTAGCCAAGTATTACAGAGAAAAGAAGTTTAAAGATGAGTACCATAAATCAAGACTTACGGTCACACTACACTTTTCGTTCCTTTCTGTCAGTCTGGAAACACAAGCTTGTGCAATAAGTTTTGCACTTTGCTGCGTTGCAAAGTTCAAGTTTGGAGAACTCTGACCTGCGAATTTGTATTACGTTAAGGCGTATGTCTGTCCAATAGATGATCGATTCGTCCAAGCGTGACCTTTTCAGGTGGAGGAAAAACTAAGTAACAGTATCGCATACTCCTCTTTTGTACAATAATAATAAAAACAGCCATAACAGTATAAGCACATCAGAATGCATGATGTGTGAATTAAGAACAACACATTGGCGTGTTATATAATTGTGAAACCTGAAAGTCCAGCGTGACCACGGCTTTACATGTACAGGATTTACCTGTAACTACTGTAGGTGCATCACTAATAAATGATAAATGCCATTCAAGCAAAATTGCTAGAGAAATTACAGAAAAGCATACAACAACAAATAATGTTTAATATGTTGAAATCAAATCTTACTTTTCTAGAAAGCTGGAGTGACTGGAGGAATCAGATCCGCGTGGACCCCATCTGAGGTCACTGTGAATATGAGAGGTGTAATCTGTAAAGAAAACATAAATTATAAATAATTCTCAGTCATAGAAATTGCCTGCCAATTGCTGCTTCAAAATACACCCTCAGAAGGTGTTATAAAGGTACAAAAGTTGTCACTGGGACAGTACCCTTTAAAAAAGGTACACCTTTGTACCCAAAGAGTGCATATTAGTACTTCAAAGGTACATATTGGCAGTTCAAAGATACATATTTGTACCTACATGGTACATATTAGGACCTTTTTTAAAGGGTACTGCCCCAGTGACAGTACCTTTATTTTTGACAGTGTATTGTAGAAATAACAACTGTAGGGTTGCAAATAATTAATAATAATAATAATAACTATTATATCAGATTTTAGCTTTCGATGCATTATTCAAAAAACTGGACACGACGTTTTAAAAATTTAACACTTATGATGCAACAAGTAATACTCATCTACATAGACAAACAATAAAAAAATGCAGTCAGAATAAATCATGCATCCTGTATGAAGGGTTGCTAATCTGACAGTGAGTAGCTGTCCAGTGGTCCATAGGCTTAAGACCCAAAAAAGTAATGTAATGTTGTTTACAACTCCATTAAGCACTTTAACCGATCCTTTTTTGGGGGGGGGGTTTGATTGCCAATAATGTTGAATAACACAAAAACACTTGGACTGAAGCATTTTTAGCCAGGCAAAACTGAAGAAATGCATTATACTGTAGGTTTGCAATTGTTTCAGGCTTCAAATCTATTTAAAAGTAATTGAAATTTGACACCCGAATCTGATTTTTATTGCACTACACATCATCGTTATACATTTATTACATTTTCCCCCATCTCTTAGAGGCCTAGTAATAAGCCTCCTCAGATCCTGGATTCATTGCTTCTGTAAAAGTAATGACATACATTTATTCTCTCAGTATCTTGGAGTCGAGCACAAATGCAGACTCTCACCTCTGAAATTGACTGACGTGGTACTGGCGCTCCCCTGTGAGGCGGTGGCTTGGATCGGGTCAGTGGTTTGATAGCCAGTACGAGAGGCTCTAGATATGGCTCCCCATTTGGAGATGATGGGCCCCTCTCCGAAAGGAATGATGGGGTCTTCATCTTTAAGTCGCCTGTAGGGCTCAAACATGTGGAGCCATTGTTTGCCACCACCCTCCTCTTCCTGAGAATGGAAAATTTGAAATTTATCCACATCCCAGTTGTGCTTTGAGTAATGTAACTGATGTCTGACCATAACAGGAACGTCACACTCAATCTTTTTGTTTAATCAGGTTTTATATATATATATATATATATATATATATATATACACGGTGCGATTTGCCGGGGGGGATGTGTGGGATTTCCCCCTCTCTGGTCAATGTATCCCTGCCTCTGCTTAATTATTTTTATCCCCGGTGGGGATAAATTTATCCCCCCCTCAAAGTGATCAGTGCTACTACACTAGTGGCGAGACGGATTACAAAACTTATCATGGATCCGTGGTTTGATTAAAGTCAATTTTATTTTAAAATGCACTTCGACTCGCCTGAAAAGTCCACTCCCCTTCTCCCTCTCATAATGGGAGAGGGAGGGTGTCACTGCGTCGAGTCGAAGTACTCCCAAAAGTGCTATTACGCCATAAAATATAGTTCCTCTTTTAAATCCGCTTAGAAAAGCGCTACATTTTATTTTGTACCACCAAACTTGCTCGTATAACTACTCGTCTTAAATGGGAAAAACGTTGATGTGTTTGGTCACTTCTAACTTTATCTCTGAGTGGTACCATTGAATGAATGGGGCTAAGCTAAATGCTATCGAAGTGTAGCAGCGTGCTCCAGTGCTTACGTGCATGCACACAGATGATAGAGGGATGTATCAGCTCTTCTTAGTTAAGGTAATAACATAGTTTAATATTGAAAATGAGTAGACTATTCCTTTAATTGTGTCAGTGAACCACCAGGAATGTGTTATAAAGGCAAAAATATTTAAAAGCAAATCAGTGAAAATGTGATCTTAAGTGGCTCCACTTACTGCCTGTTTGGAACAGGAGTGTGTTGTCAAATGGTAGGGCTCTGATTCGAAAGGGCTGATGGTGCCGCACGACCAAGGAGAGTAGTGGGCAAGACTGTCTTCTCCACCGTGACACTTACAAGCCGAACACCCACCACCCACACCCTCAGAATGCTGAAAGAGAGAGAGGACAACATTTTATCTCACACCCACCAACGTGCAATAGGCTGCCAGTTTAAAAAATGGGGGTGGAATGAAACAATGTAACGTGACTCAAATCTTAGAGAGGTTATGCGTTTCAAAGCATTAGTACATGCACGAATACAGGAACAGCTTCTTTGGATCTGCTTTAGATTTTTTTCACAGTTGCTGAGCAACAGTCCCACTTAAAATAGCTTCACACGCCTCAGTAGGGCGAAGATTCTTTGCCAAAGTTATTAATCGAAAAAAACGACAAATCTGATTTCACGCCACTTCACTAAAACGCAAGCATGTGATGTAGTTCTCGCACCTCTAAACCAACACGTTATTAGGTCGTACCTCTGGACACAAATCCACAGTTAAAACAGGCGATGATTGGGAAGGTCTGCTCATGTTGCCGTGGTGATGTGCCCACTGTTCCTGTTTGTGGCGGTGCATGAGTTCCTCATAGCTGAGTGGAACACGGGCCAACGAGTCCTACGCAAAACACAGAATATGAGTTATTGTTTCATAAAGGCGAAATGTAATTTTCACACCGTAAGTGGCACCAAACAGTTATCACGTCACAAACGCTCCATTTATATGCTGCCATAACTACGACCGACTCTAGAGACATGAATGAAATTCATTTTAATCAAGAAACCTGCCCTGTGCATCGCTGCCCGTTGTTCCATAGTGCGGTATGGGCTGTCCAACGAGTTGTAGCGCTCCCGGAGTGGCGGCTGGTAGACAGAGGAATGGAAAGCTTCCAAAGGGAGCGAGTTGCTCCGGCCGCCCTCCCTTGGATGAAGCGTTGGCCTCCATCCGCGTCTGCTATCATAGACGGGAGTGTACATGCCTTGGGACATAGCGTAGGTAGAAGGTGGACCATAAGCAGTGGGACCCAAGCTGTCTGCATGAGGGATAGAGGGGTGCTGATCTGGGTACAGGGGGCCCACTGAAGGGGGTAACGTGGACTCTGGGACGTTGCTGGATCGAAGAAAACGGGTGTTGCATGACTTGTGAGGAGGAACTGTGGAAGTAACATAAACACAAGTGTAATGGATGTTATAAAGATATACTTGTTCAATTAAAGGCACAATATGTAATTTTCGACGCTAGAGGTTACTAACCAAAAAAAAAGGATAAAAGAGCGTGGAACGATGGGAGTTCAATTTATTGAACCAATGCAAATAAACAGGACTCATAAATTATGTTCATGGATGAAACATTAAAATTGATACTAATTATTTGTAATATAAGCCATCGGTGTGGCTTGATAAAAGCAACAACAACAAAGCAATGTGCTATTTTAACTTCATGATTCATGTCTTAGAAGTTTATGTAACCAAGACACTGTAAAATACAGTGTTAACAAATGAAATAATAATACTTTGTAGACCAAAAGTTAAAGAATATTTTACTCACTGGCAGTTTGGTGGTAGGGTGGGAGGTCATACGGTGATCTCAGGTCCTTAGAGTAGTAAATTTCAGGATGAGCTCTTGTGAGAACAGACCTGTGCTCGTGAGGACCACATCTTTCATCTACAGACAATACCGAAGCCATCACAGAAGATTGTCCGTGATTGATCGATGTTCTGGAAGAACAAATAAATTCCCTGTTAAGGGAATAGTTCATAATAATAACATCAATTTTAATATTTTGAATTCTAAGGGTCAGAGAGAGGATGAAAGTTTAATTCTATCTGCAAATGAAATTACAAAAACATTAAATATGTCTCTGTTCAACTTTTATTTGTAAGGATATTGTAATCAAACCGTCTCTAATCCCATTCTCAACAAACTTGGTCATCCAAAGTTTACAGTATACAGTATAAAATCTTACTGTTCTTGGCTGGTAGCAGGCAGTGCTTCTTTTTGATGGTCTCCTCCTCTTGGGATGAGCTGGGTCATAGATGATTCCTCTGAGGTTGGTGTCTCCTCGTAGGTCTTAACTTCTGACCCTTTAATATCCAATTTGGGCATTACTGTTGAAACTGACAGGAAGGGTCTAACCACCCCACTGACTTTTCTATTCCTCATTCTGTACCTACAAGAGAAACAGATAGCGATAACGTGAGGTAGGACAAAAAGGAAGAGTAAGATCCATATGTTCTGCGGTTCGTGTTGATGTGGTGGTGTGATCGTGTGAATCTGAATATGATTGAAGAACATGAACAACGGGAACATTTGAGCATTGCATTGTGAAAATGACTAAATGTTGTATTATAACGTGAATTTCCATCGAAACATGAAGTGAATTTTTTCAAAATGCATTAAAAAAAGAAAAACAAACAAATGCAAATTACGTTCATCAAGTTGTTCGAGCGGATAACAGTGGTATTGGTAACCTTGTAACCACAATAAATAAAACAAGGCACGTTTAGAAAATGTAGACAGGATTGCATTTAGTTACGATTTGGCAAGCTATAAATTTACTAGCAGTGCAGCTTGTAATTTCTAAATTGAATGCTGTGCACAGAAGCCAATACAGCTAGACGTTCAGTCCTGTCGGTTTAATGTTTGCTACATCAGAATTTATTCGGCAAATGCGTTTCCATCTCTCATTCTTCGCATTTACTCGCATATTCAAAAACCATCTTACGCGAGCGTAAGAAATTTAGCATTTCACTCGTTTCTTATGTGATACTTCAAAATGCGCATAAAATCAGTTTGATGAAAACCCAGCTACTGACGGTATATTTGGTCACACCCACTGGCAAAAGTGTTTAGTCAATTTTTTTATCATTGCGGGTTGGTTGTGGAAAAGGCAATTAAAGCTACTGAGCTGGGCTGGGTTTCCCGATAACGATTGAACTTAGCACTTAAGAGCGCTTTCTACGAGCTACTTAACGAACACTCGTTGTTCATTAACTTGCGTTTCCCAAAGTCGCTCGCAGCTGGGTTTTAAGTGCTACTTACGAGTCGCTATCCGTTTGTCAAGTGCTGAAATGTCACCAGTAGATTGACTCTTTTTGTAGATTGAATTTGTAGCAGAAGCTTGTTTAGGCTAATGATCTTCAGCTGATGTGCACTAATATTTTTTATAATATTTTTCATTATTGTTTAACTACTTTTTCAATTTTTTTATAATTTGTGCATATGACATATTATTTTCCGTATTTGGTTAGGACTCGTCCCATTCCGAAATGCCTTCTGCATTTTATATTATAGTTTGGATTATTTTAATTATTATTATTTGTTGTTTATTATCTATGTTTTTTTTTTTTTGTTATTATGGATTATTGCATTGTACTGTAAATATTTATTTGGTTTCTTTAATCAGATGCCATTTCCCTTCAAATTTTTTTTACTGTAGATGAATTATAGCAGCTAATTTGCTAGTACCAACTTTTACCAAAATTAATTATGTTTAGTCATTTAAATTTGATTTCTCATTTGAATTTTAAATATATTATATTAAATAATTTAAACAAATAAACAAAGAAGAACCCAATAAATAAATATACATTTAAAACATTACATTATCGTCATTGCTGGAGTGCAGTTTGCCGGTTGTCCTGCAGGTGATCTTGTAACTCTGTTGTCTTACGAGGCACTTATGAATTAACGATTACTCCAGAGCACTATATCGGGCCGATATTATGTATATCAGCCGATATGTGGCTGCCGTGTTCGCCGATTTTTTCCGACATTAGTTACAGACAGAGTACTGGAAGCCGCAAGCGATTGCAGGTCATGTGACTAAAAACAACCGACCTTTCCATGACAACATCGAAGGCTCGGCCTTACAGCTGATCATAGCTGGACAAAGCGGGTTTTTATTTCTCATCTCTATGGGGCAGTTTCCTGGACAGGGGTTAGACTAGTCCTAGACTATAATAAATGTAAAAACTGTCCAAACTTATAACATCTCTTTTTAACATACCTTAAAATACTCAGTGCCTGTGTTTTGCCTCAAAATGGACACAAGTAATGTTTTTAGTAAGGCATGTTTGTTAAAACTAGTTATATTTCCTAATTAAACTAAGCTCTAGTCCTAGTTTAAGATAATTCCTGTCCTGGAAATGACCCCAGATATATTTGTAGTAGTAAAGTGCTAGAAATCAATATCCTTTGCTGATAGTTCATCGTCATTGTGGAGAGTGCAGTTTATGGTTGCATAGCACCCTTACCTGTTTCCCTCACCTGTTTTTACTATTTGTTAAATATAGTTTTTTTCTAAGTTCAATAAATGTAACTTTTTTAAATTGAGACTTGTAACATTTGGCATCATCGTGTCATTTTTATGATGTAAATTGAGTGAGCAAAAGCAGTATCAGCTTCAAATATCGGCTCAAGAAAATCGGCAGCCTGTATCGGTCATTGGCTAAGGCTGATGAAACAAAAATCGGTATAGGCATCGGCACTGAAAAATCCATATCGGTCGAACCATACTACTTAGCCTTATGATGCTTTTGGGAAAAATAATATAAAATAACGATAAATAATATAAAATAATATGGTATCCCCAACTACAGCGAAATTCTGGACATACAGCAGAATTAAGCGAAATTCTCCATTTTGCAGTTAAAGAGACTACTTTTGTCAAAAAACTGTTTTGCGGATAAGGCACAATCTATAATAATAATAGTATTAAATGCAGAAGTGGTTAAGTAAATTTCCCATTGCTCACTTCTCCAGCTCCTCCTGTGTGTGAGCAAAAGTGCAACTGGCTCCTCTTGGACAGCCGCCCTGCTGCCTTAAGTCTCTGCACATACTTGTCTTGTACTTGCTGTTTGGTTGAGCCTGTGCAAAGAGATGGACAAAAATACTGGAAATCTGTTTCTGTAGCAGCTTGAATTACAGCAATGTGTATTAAATAGTCAGTATCATGAGATGCCAGGCTGTACCTGAGAACTTTCATGGTTCTTTTTGCTAAAGTTTTGGATGAATTCCACCAGCCCGTGGACAATCACCTTCACGGCCAATAACACGCTCTCCAGTTCTCCCCAGGACGGAGCCTCCGCATCTATGTGCACAGATAGGTTGTTGGTAATAGTGGATGCTAAGGCAAGCATAAATACTGTATTGCAATTGTCAGTTTAATACCCAAGTAAGAGCTTATAGCATTGTGGAAGCGAGTTTTACATTTTGTAACGTAAAATCAGATGAGTTCGTGTAAAGCACGAGTGCGCATTCTCACCAGGGTTGTGGTCGATGTTGGCGAGCAGCTCCAGAGGAACCCTAAGGTTGTTGAGGTTGGCTGGGTCTCCTGTTCTCTGCAGGATTATTGTGATCTCCTGCACGCTCTTAGCAAAAGATTCTGGAGATTGGAGCTGTGGACAAGGACAGATGCATTTAGATAAGAATAACAAGAGCAAATGGCAAACTGTGGTGGTCTGCAGTAAGTCCCTTAATGTCAGGTTACATCAGAATACTGTCCCAGTAATCTAACATGATGCTGTTGTATTAAGTTTTTGTATAGAGTTATGGACAGTTGTATGAGCAGTGCATAACATAAAAGCAATTTTGCACAATGGAAACAGCCCGTGACCACTCCAAAAATATTAATAATCAAAAACAAAATTCCATTTAATTAACATTTAACTGTTTACTGATATATATATCAAAGCATGTGGAGTAAAAGGTAAAATATTGATCTGCCAAAAATACTACAGGCTCACTACACTACATACTACACTTCTAACCCTATCGAAAACAACAACTAGTCTCCCAGCCTGATCTCCTAAGCTAGTGTAGCAGACTGGTTTTAGAGGGGTTTTTGACACTTTTTTTAGCAGGGCAACCAGCTAAGACCAACCAACTGGCTTAGCCAAGCTTCCAGCCTGGTCAAGCTGGTTTAAACTGGTGGGTCACCTGATTCTTCAGCATGACTAAGACCAACAAAAAATTCCCAAAACCCCAAAACCAGCATGCTGCACCAGCTAAAACCAGCCAACCAGCAAAGACTGGTTGGGGAAGGAAGCTTCCTAACATCATGAAATACATTAAAAAAGTTTAAACAGGAACAGCTACAATAGCTCTCCACTTACAATCAGACTTCTATTGTTTTCTTAGTGTCTACTTTATGAAGGCGTTGAATGTTGTGGGAAGCTCACTAGGTTTTAGAAAAGTGATATGAAACATGAGGTACCTTGTCTATGATTGACTGCATATGAGATTTGTGCATGAGGTCTCCGTAAAGCAGAGAGGACCACTGCTCGGGTGAGATACGTAATCCCGCTTCCATAGCGATGTGAACGATCTGAGCATCATGTTCGCGCCGGAGGGCTTCGTAAGTGCGAAACTCCTCCTTTAGCTGCATGAGGGAAGAGTCTTCATCACGTTTGGTCACCTGAACGGAAGTACATGGTAATGCCATCATTAGTACAATATTAAAGATATGCAAAAGACAAACATTACTACTATATATTACTTAATATCTGTATTACTACTACAAATGCATTTGCATGCATTAACGGCAACGCATCTGGTTGGCTCACTATATTAAACAAGTCTTTTTGCTACTGAAATTCATCACTCGCTATCTCCCAGTCTGCTATCTACATCGACCTAAAACGTTGATTATTCATAACTCTTGGAGGTATTAAAGTCTTTTAGTTAAAGTCCTTTGCTGATGCTATATACACATTTGCAATGTCTCAATCTTTCAGCCCAAGGGGCCACAAAATACTTCAGACGCAATTTCGCTTGAGGGCAGAAAGAAGTTCTGAAAGGCTGTGTGCTGGTATACTCAACGCGAACATCTCAACTCGCCCTTGTTTCTGGAGGCGGGGTTAAGATTGAGTATGGAAATAGTCGCATAGGTATCACCTTAACGACAATTTAACTATGTTCTGTGCTGGACATTTTGGAACATTATGTATCCTAAATAGTGATGCACCCATATGAAAATTCTGGGCCGAAAACCGAAAATTACTTATAAATAGTTTATAACTACAGTAATAAATAGTTTTTGTGTAATTGTATTAATATTAAACATTTTAGGAATCTGAGTTGGACTACAAACTGCAAAACAATAAAATAATCAAACCTTTTTGAAAGTAAAGCCCGATTTATAGTCGTGCGTAGGTTCTACGCCGTAGCTACGGCGTAGGCTATCCGTAGCCTGTGCGTAGCTCTGTGTAGCCTGACGCGCACCTCACAAATTTTTTTTCACAGTCCGCAAGCGCTGTGATTGGTCCACCAGAACCCCTCCCATCAGGTAAAAAAAACTGCGTCATAGGTATTTCCGTTTGTGACGGTGAAAACAAAGATGAGCCATGTTGAGGAGTGATTTAACTCAAACTGCATCAAAAGTCGCTGTTTATTTACTTCCACATTGCTGGTCGTCTCGAATTATACACAACAAGTTGCTGTTTCTTCTTTGTTTGTGGGTTAACTTGCTAAGCTTCTTCTTCTTTGATGTTTGCGTAGCTACTGTGGTTACACGCATGGTTACTGCCTACCAGCGGTCTGCGCGTGTGTTTGCACATTGACGCGGACGACGACGCAAAAGTATAAATGAAAACCGACGCGGAACCTACGTCGTCATGGCTACGCCGTAGGACCTACGCACGACTATAACGAGCCCTAACACACCAAAATAGGATGAAAATAAAACAAAATACTGTACATGGACTTCATTTAGTTATACGCAACAGAATAAAATTTTACAGCTTTTATCTAATTAATGTAAAGTTTTAGAAAAATTATATGCAAAAAAGTAGTAAAGTTATGCAAAAACTCAGCAGCCTTGTTAATGCTAAGATATTACACAATCATTTTAATGGTCGTTTTCTTCTTTCGGCTAAAACCAATAATGGTTGTATTAGTAAGCATAAGTAAATGCTAATGATAATTATAAAATGCTAATGAAAATAAAGGATTTTTTGACGGCCGAAATTTCTGTGCAATCCTAATCCTAAATATTCAAAAAATTGACAGAAAGGCATTTAAAACGTAGCAAAAAATAAGTTTCCATGGTAAAGGTCCAAGTTTAAAATAATATAATCTAAGTTTAAAACATAGACTGTAAAAAAAGATGGACGACGCCTGTTCGCTCTCTTCCATTGGTGAAAAGTGAAGCCACCAGTGTCCCGATACGACGCTGACATCTTGGGTCTTGAGTCTGCGCAGTAGCGATTTCGGGACAAGTCCTGCGCAGTAGTGAGCAGGAAGTAAAGCCGCTAAAATCAAGGCCCCGCCCTCGCAGAATGTGCATATCACAGCTGTCAATCATGACGTGACACCACCGTTTCTGTAGCATTAAATAACTAACTAAACTTTTTTTTAAAACAAACACTTGAATTTACATCAGCGTGATAAAAACTACAGTAAAGGACCAAAACCAGCTTGGGAAAAAAGATAATTAAAGTATAATTAAATTGTTTAGTTGGTCTCAAGTCCCATTGAATTACATGGGGGAGGCGGGGTTTATGAACTATACTAGGACCAGTCCCTGGGGGGGGGATCGAGATGTTTTGGCTTCACTTTTCAGGGCTTGTGCGGCGAGTTTGGTTTAAAATAAATATCAACCCCTGAGACAAGAAAGTGCCAGCAGTTGATAAAAAACTCATGAAAAGTAATCAGCAGTTAAAGCGCAGTCACAGTGTGTGTCTGATTTTAGACCTGACCTTAAAGCAGGAGGCGCGATACAGCAGCTGAACTACATGACCGATGCTGGTCTTAGATGCCTGAGGGAAACGCGCCTCCAGTTTCTGCACCACGAACAGCACCAGAACCTTTCGCGACAAAGCCGAGCCGTCCTCCAAGGCCAGCAGCACCAGTTTTAAAGCATCCTCCTGCATAGCTGCGAAATATACAAAGGAAAACATGCAGCTAGTTTTATGACTAATATGCCGTTGGTGACGTCACAGGAATCATTTCATGCTGGATGTTCTCAGACTGTAAAACTCAAAATCAGATCACATGGGAAAATCTGTGTTTTCCCATTCAGAATCTGCCCTATGAGTAATCATCATCGACAACCAAACACAATCCGCCATCCTTAACCCTATCTATTGTTAAATTGCCTTCACTACGGTTTTAATACGATTACAGACTCACCGGGTCCGAGAAATTGACAGCCGCGTGCCCGCACTGCAGCCCACAGGTTGGCAGAAAGCTGCTGCGGGTTCTGGTGCTGTAGGATCAGTTCAGTGACCGTGCGCTCGCCCAGAGATCTGCACGCCCGGATCGCCCGCATTCGGCCCTCTTCCTCGACCAGCTGACAGTTCACAAGAGTCACCAGCTTCCTTTGCATGGGTCTACTGAGAGCGCTTTGACTGAGTGCAACCACACCTGTAAGCCAGAGGTGCACAAGTCAATTAATGCATTAATAAAGATTGGGAAAACTGGGAAAATTAATTATGAAATATTAAATTAGTATCTAAATGAATGTATTCTATACAGAGATTAAGAAAGACAGTGAGACAAGATAAGAAAAGCTTTGTGTGTACTTTTCCTTTAACCTTCAGGAACCTTTTATTTCAGTTTATCGACTAGTATTTTTTACACATTTATTTCTGCTTCCATGATTAGATAAACGTCCTGAGAGTAAAAGTCCCATAAGTCTTATGGCTACATAATGGTAGACTTGGCCGAATAGCTCAGTTATAAACTCATCCATCAATGGAGACTTTGAAGAGCTTTAGCCTTTAGCCTCCCACTAGTCTGCTGTAAGATGAACATTTTATTGTTACTCCAATAATACAAGCAATTGAGTCCTGAAGTGTCTTCCCCACACAGCGGCTGGAACATCATTGGCCTAAAGGTTTACTTCTCATGCACAACAAGCATTTTTTTTTTTTTTTGGCTTACAAAGAGACGTTTATGTGGTTAATGGCCACCAACAGCGGGAAATGAGATTCAGTCAATTTGAGGCATGTAATGTATTATTTAAAAATGCATCTTTAAATGTTTTCACTGGGTTTATTCTGCGTTTTAACATATTTTATCAAATATTTGTGCTTATTTTAACATCTAGGGGTGAGATTACTACGAATGAACTGAGCTTACGAAAAGCTTATTTGTTATTTTGCACACACTGTCTGTGTTGCTTTAGACTTGAAGTATTATGCAAATCAAGTAACGATGCAAACTTAACCAAAAAAGTAGTGCTGTACTGTTTATTGTAATGTCATAATCGATTTAAAAAGTACATAAACAGGCTTTCTTACAGGTTATTTAATCTGTACAGCAGGGTGATATTAAACAAGCCGCATCTGTTGCTCATACAATACCTGCAATGACCTTTAAAGTGTTGTTTTCTCCCCCCCCCCATTGACGTATATATTTCCAACCACAAACAATCAAACATTATACACATTGAACAACAGGAAGTGTTGTGCTCTTCTAACCTGATCTCATGCAGCCACAACCTGAACAATGAAGCCTCACAAGCCATGTGATGTGATGATGTACCTGTATGACTCTCTCATACACACTTACCTTTTCCTCCGCTTATGGGTTTGAGATACAGTGCCAGCTCCTCCACACACATCCTGCACACTTCGTAATGTCTCGTGTCTTCATCGCTGCCCACATTTACAACCTCTCCCTGTGGAACCTGCAGAAAATTAGATTTATACAGTATTAAAATTAGATTTATAGTGTTTACGCACATATGAAACATGATACAACATTGACAAATCGACTGCTAACCAAATCTATTTTGACATTTTTTAAGTTTGAAGATTTTTTAAAGAGCTTAAAGTGCACACATGTACATTAGCAAATGCTTAAAGTGATTGCAAATTTGAACTGATTTACTTTACCATACGTGCAACTATGCATTGATGAGGGTTGCATCATTCATTGTTATTTCCCAATTTATTACTGCTTTGAAACAATCTTTATTGTCAGTTTCATTGGACGTGTGTTCGTTGCTTCAATAGACTGTAAAAAAGATGGATGACACAACGTCACTTCCTTCCATTGTTAAGAATTAAAGCCAAAAATGCCGACCATGGGCACTGCCATGTTACGTAAAAACGTCAGTTTGGAGCCAGGGCATGCAAAGAAAGAAATCGTCCGTGGAGCCAGAGGCGGAGCCACGTTATCAAACTTCCCCCCAAACACTCCCGCGCCCAATTCAACCACACCAATGATAACGACACGCCCCGATTCTATAGCATCAAATTACTAGATAAAATGAAACTGATCACAAAAATGAACGATTGAACATATATCAGCGTGATAACAACTACCTTAAAGGATCAAGACTATCTTTCAGAAAATTTTATTAGAAGTGTAAATAATTTTTTATTTAGAACCGAGTCCTGTTCGTTTGCATGAAGAGAGAGAGGATTATGACTTGTACCGCAGCCAGCCACCAGGGGGCGATTAAAGAGCCAGCGGCTGGACTTTTTAAGATGTATGCGGAACACCCGGTTGCTATAGTTACTGGCCTGTAGTTACTGTAACTTCTGACCTAAGTTAACTTTCCCCGCCATTGATGAGTTATCTCGTCAATTAAAGGATAATTCCGGTATTTAACACTTTGAGTCTCATTTCTTGTTTGTTTGAATGAACTACAGTGATGGACACAGAAATTTTGACAATGGGTCGTGTCTTGACTTTTTGACTCGTTTAGAAGCGTCTCTTGACTGCTTCAGAATGGAAGTCAATGACCATGCACAAACATGTCATTAAAAAAACACTTAACGTTCATTTTCAAAACTGTGCTACTCACCGAGTGGTTCGTGGTGTTCCATTCTGAAGCAGTCAAGAGACGCTTCTAAACGAGTCAAAAACTCAAGACACGACCCATTGTCAAAATTTCAGTGTCCATCACTGTAGTTCATCCGAAACAAACCAGAAATGAGACTCAAAGTGTTAAATACCGGAATTATCCTTTAAGAGAAAACCTTTCCCTGACAAAGACGCTTACCTGACAAGTTTTTAAGATAATCTGTAATTCTGCTATCATCCACTTGGTGGTGCTCTTACCCAAATTATAAACAATAATTTTTATTTTTTGTTTGTTTTATATTTAGAGACGAATTTTTTCTGAAAGGCATTTTGTGAAACTTTTGTCAAAATCACAAAAAAGAAATGCTTGCAGGCAACTTAAAAAAAAAAAACGCTGGTGGGGACAGGTTTAAGTTTGGGCCACAAAAGCGGTTTGATTAATCTGTTGCTGCTGAAACCGTCTATATAACTATATTTACACATGTGACCCAGTTTATTTGTGTTTTACTGTTTTCTACATAAAATTATTCAACATAATGTAAATAACATTCTATGAACACCTTGATATCTTTATTATTGACTGAGTAAGGTCATGTCAAAGATGAAAATCAATGTAAACTCGATGACTGAAATCAAACTTTGATTCTTCTTATCTCATCATTAGATTAGAAACTTTAGCCTGGCTTTAGCCCCAACTGAACTGAACTGAACTGAGGTAGGGTCAAATATTTTCACCGGAACGATAAACCAGCACCAGGGTTGCCAGATCTATGTAACAAAACCAGCACAATGGCCAATCAAACTAGTCGTATGACCCAAATCTTACCCTGGTTGGTCGGAGCACTACAGAGTTTAGGTCCAACCCTAATCAAATTTATCCACCTGTGATTGTCTAGTGATCATGAAGACCTTGATTAGCTTGTTCAGGTGTGTTTGATCAGGGTTGGAGCTAAACTCTGCAGTTTTCCGGCCCTCCAGGGTAAGATTTGGGGAACCCTGCCCTAGCCCAAATACCAAAACTCTAAATATGCCACTTCTATACTGATAATACATATTGTACAGTCACTGTTATGCATTGAACTGTTAATAACTGTTAACACTGTTAATACCTTAATATTGCTAGCGGATGATCAAAAGCCTTCCACTTTTAACGCATGGAAAAACCAACTGCAGCAACAGTTTTTACTAATCTAGAGTTAGTTTTGCATGAAAACCGAGTACTTGGCAACCCTGATCAGCACAACCCATCACTTTGTCTATGAATATACTAGAATGCTATACTACAACTAAAAACTCAACTACAAAACCAAAAACAGTAAAAACCCATAAGCAAACAAAGAGGCTGGCACACAGCTGGGGATTCGAGCTTTAAAACAATCATAGCCCAAAACTAAAGCATCAAAACAATCTCCCAGCATGCCTCACTTACCGGCACTCCCACCAACTGCAGTAGTGCACAGTTGACAGGCAGCACGTCTATGTCAGTGCTGATGGCCGTCTGGTCAAAAGGGCAGGCCTTGCGGTGCAGTTTGTGCAGGCAGGTCTTGCAGACGGTGTGCGAGCAGCCCAGGCTGATGGGCTTGTTGTTGTTGCCGTCAAACTCATTGTAGCAGATGGGACAGGACAGAAACTCAGTCCATTGTGCTGCCTGCACCGGCATCCTGTGACCTCCAGGTGGAACCAACACGCTCAGGTAGATCGCATGCTGCCACGCCCCAACGCCTTAAAAACACCTGAAGGATAGAACGTGTAGTCATTTTAGTTAAATAATTCCACCAATATGCATAGCCACTGATATCTGTCGATACTTATGCCGATACCGATACTTTTTTAAATGTTATTCATTCATACAATGACTATTAATATTAAAACATTAAACTATTGTTACTATGTTTCTTTACATTTTCTATACACACTATACACGCTCAAATTCATTGCATTGTCCTGTTCTCTTTTGATTGACAGAGGCCGATAGCCGTTACTCTAAAAAAAAATGCTTTATCTACTGATACTGATTATTAGCCGATATATCGGTGCATCTAATTATGAGTGCAAATGAATAAAAAATAATTAGGTGCACAGATAAATCATTTATAAAAACACACCAATTTTCCTAAAAAATAATAATTGCCATTTCTGATTTCATGGTGACTTTGAAGAAAGAATCTGTAATTAATTTAATTAGTAATTAGTTACACTTATGATTTCTACAGCAGTAAAAGCTGAAACCAATGATAATACTGACATGATGACATTTCTATATTAAGAATTTTTCTGGGATCAAACATTGTTGGAAACAATCTTGGTTTGAACCAAGGGGCAACCATCCGATCTCTATCGTGAAGCCAACAGGACAGTGACTTAAACTGCAATTCATTGACTGGCCACTAGAGGCTGTCTCCAAAAAGGAGTCAATCCCATAGACCCCCATGTTAAAATGCCCACCTTTACAGCAAAAATAAATGTGTTTTAGCCTGGTACAAAAAGTGTTTTTGGTCTATATAGCTAATTTTGCCCTTCATTCCTGATTTTTTATTAATTTAATGAAGAACTTAATAAAGTTATATTAAGCCTTAAAGTTCTGCAAAATTAAGGGCAGGGCCACATGAGTGACCACCTCAGCTTCACCCACGTCCCGCCTCTTTACTAATTTTCGGTTAACCGCGAGTGATGCACAGCGATGCGCTGCCAAGATGGCGACGGCTGGCTCCGCAAAATCTTGGCTTTAGAAAGCTCTTTACAAACCTATGGATAAAGTCACGGACATTACGTCCATATTTTTAAAATCTATGGTATGAACACAAATTACCAAAATATATAAAACTGTGCTTGTGATTTATGGATATTTTAATGCAAAAAAAAAATACATATAAGTGAACTTTACAGACATTTACAGCAAATATAGATATATTATAACATCTTTAACTTGAAGCATATCTATTCTTTACTATAGTAAAGTGATTTGTCTGTTTTTCTCTCTATTTTTGTGTTGTCCTCACAAATAAGCTCCGAAAATAAACTGTTTTGCACTCAAGAGTCATTCACTTTCCTCACATCTCCACCCAAACCCTCTCTATGACTCTCTCTCTCTCTCTCTCTCTCTTTACCTCTATCAGTCTATTTGTCTTTCAGTATTTCTCCTTATCAGGGACTTCCTGCAGGGACAGGAAGTAGAGCATTTACAAAGTAAAATTATTTACAAACAGCCATTAACATTGTGCTGTTTAATCCATATTAAGCATCTTACAAAACCCCAGTAAAATAGCATATAAAACAAAAAATGTATATCGCAATAACTTTTTATGAATATGTTGACTATAGATGTTCTCAGAATATTTACAGCAGTGAAAGAAATCATTCATTCTTCAACAGCTGAATTCTGGGGGTTCAGCTGTTATGAGATTGGTTTAACACCTGCTACCCAAATCCCTCAGCTGCTGTCGGTTGCCATCAAATCTACACTGTAAAAAATCCAACTTTAAAATGTTCATTCAACAAAGAACATTAAGTAACTTGAACAAAGATTTCTTTGTTGAAGGGCGTCAATTGATTATTTTGTGTTCACTGAATGAAAAGAGCATAATCATTCAGCTAACAAATATTATTTTGTTGACTGGACTTAGATGTATAAGTTTTTGTCCAATTCGTTCACCCAACTTGCCAAACTGAGTAATCTGAACAAGCAATTTAAAAAAAACTATGGTCGGAATGGTTCCCAGCATGCATTGCAACATGTTCACTTCTTTGGTTAATATTTACTAAAAAAGATGACTGTTTTAATGTTTGCTGCATTTATTTATGTTGTTATGTTGTTAATGTTAGTTATATGTTGTATTTAGAGTAATTTTTTAAAGAATTATGTTTGTTCATTGTTACCATGATTGAGAAGTGTGTGTTCAGTGTAGAGGGCAGCACAATGAGTTAGCGCGCATCATTGTTGCCTCACAGCAAAAAGGTCTCTGGTTTAAGTCAGACAAAGACTTTGTTTATGAGACCTTTCTGTGTACACTCCCACGATCCAAAACATGTAGATTAGTTAAATTTGGATATATTAAATTACTCTTTACCCAACTTAGCCACTAGTTGAGTAAACATAGAAATTTGTTTATTACCTAATCAGTTTAAGTTGGTTCAACTTTTTGGTGTAAGTTGACATTACTCAGTAAATTGAGTTAGGTGAACTACATCATCCAAGAGTTGAGTAAACTCAAAAAAGCTGTGCAGCAAGTTGCCTTGAAAATTTAAGTCAAGTCAACTTTTTATTTTTTACAGTGTAGCGTGACATGCAAAGTTATGAAAGAGCCCCAACCGCTGTTAGGAATCAATCATTTGTCATAGAGTCTCATGATGCCTGTGGCCATGAAGGTACACTGATCTCAGCACACACTGCACGTTTCATTCATTAAACTCCTATGTCTACAAAACAAACCTTCAAAAAGCTCATCTTAACTGGAAATGGAAATAATCGTATAAAATTACAATTAAAAAAACGTAGATTACATTGCTTGAGTAATCTACTTTGGTTGATTAAAGCGCTTCCATACCATTTGACCAAAGTTACATTGATCGCTGGATAGATTTTAGTTTTTTTTAATTTTAATGGTATGAACTTTAACATGATTTAAATTATTTCATTATTGGACAAATTCAATAAAGCATACTGTACAGCATGTCTATGGTCTTAAGTGCATACTAGTTCCACTATAGAAAATGTTCTGAAACTTAATTTTTACAAACAAATATAACACAATATAAGATACATATATATATATATATATATATATATATATATATATATATATATATATATATATATATATATATATATATATATATATATATATATATATATATATATATATATATATATATATATATATATATATATATATATATATATAATGCATGCACAATACAGAACACAGCACCAAAAGCATTGACAGTTATTTAGCAAATTGAAGAATTTAAAGGACATATTAAGGTACATACAATATGAACTCATTAGCCAAATACGCACCATGAAAGCGACAACGTGTGTACCACATCCACGGATCTGCTGGATTCTGTTCGCGTGAATCATATTTCCACGCTGTGGCTGAATTTAATGCCACGTATTTGTGGGGAAAGTTTGTTCAGGTCTGAAGATAGTTGTGGTGTGATGTTTTGGGGTATGTTGGGGGCGTGATCCTGTGATTCACAGTCACGCTGAGTAAAATCTGCTCAAGGAAATCCTGCAATGTGCACGTGCACCCTCGTGACTAATGCGAAAGATTTAATATATACGTGTTACATATAAATCATGTAAATACTAAATAGTTTTTTTGCGAATCTTCCTCAATCGTTCACACTTGTGCGGTTTCAGTTACATACAGTATCACATGTACAGTTAATTAAAACTGTATTAATAGTGCATTGGCGTTTTTACAAAATTCTATCATTTGATTACAATATTTAATATATATTTAGTATTTTTTTTCTATCATTAATTATCAAAATGTATGTATAAGAATATATCCCATAACACACATTTTTAAATATGAAGTAAATGTTACTCATTTGTGACTGACATAATACATGTGATGCAATATTCCATTTTTAAAACTGTCTGTGCAGTGCACACATTTGTTAAAAATAAGATCTGTTCAGGCTCATAAACAGGAAATCACTTCAATGCCCTTTGACCGCAGAAGAGTGAAACAGGAAAAACTTTGTAAACCGTTTGTATACTTTAACTCTATTAACCCTGTTTACTGTAAAACGCATTGTTTTAAATGACTTTCTGTAAGTTGACACATGAAGCATAACTCCAGACTGCTGAACTTATAATTGTTCATTGTCATTGTAAGTTTATGACTCATGATTATGCATAGAGTTGACATAAAATTATCACTTTGATCATACTGCACCATGGTCTCTACATGTACCAGTCTGATGGATGGTCCCTTGTGTTTCACGAAACGTATTTACTCCAACAAACTGACAGACCCAGAACCTGAACCCTAGGAATGCTGAGGGGTAATGGGTGCGAATGTGCGTGCAAGTGTTTTGAGACTGGGGGCTTCAAAGGTTGAATGTGACTGCAAGACTTCTGTAAGACTGTGTCACCAATGTTGGAACATCATGTCCCTGTCAGCGTCAACACATCTTTCATATACACACTTACACAGACATTCTTATGCATATAAGTCATTTAAAAAAGTAGCAAAAAATGTAATTAAAGTTTATGTACCATTAAAGAGGACATATCATGAAAATCTGATTTTTTCATGTTTAAGTGCTGTAATTGGGTCCCTAGTGCTTCTATCAACCCATAAATGTGAAAAAGAACAACCCACTAATTTAGTTTTGATAAACCATTGTTTGTAGGTCATTGAAATGTGGCTCCCCTTGTGATGTGAGAAGGGGATAATACCACCCCGTAATCTGCACTATCCAACTACGGCACTGTTATTTTGTGCAGAGATAAGCTCATTTGCATTTAAATGGACACACCCAAAACGACACAATTTGCTCACACCTACAAAGTGGCAATTTTAACATGCTATAATAAAGTATCTATATAGTATTTTGAGCTAAAAGTTCACATACATACTCTGGGGATACCCAAAGATTTATTTGACATCTTTAAAAAAGTATTGTAAAATGTACCCTTTAAGAGAGATGGTCACAAAAAATTATTTAAAAAAGATAAGTGTAGTGCAAGGTATATGCAGGTATACCCAATTCTTTATTTGATGGCATGGGGTATACCCACTTCTAATAAAAAAAAACTGGTCACACCACTGTTTATTTTCCCTTAGCTTCTTTAGAGTGCCTTATCCTATACAGGATAGTCATACATGAGCACTTTTCAAGTTCAACTGTGTGAACTTGTGTAGCCTATTACAGATCAGAACTAAACAGTATAAAGTTATTAAGAACTTATGCTGTATAAAGTAGAAATGTGTTTACATATTTATGTTTATTAAGTCATGCATCAGTTATATATTAATGTAACTGGTAATTAGCACATTTACTACAAAAACACAGATATAACAACACAATTCATGTAAACCATACTTTAAATACATATTTGTAATCCTTTATTTCGTGCTGGCTGGCTGCCAATATGGTGACTGCAAATGGATAATGAAACTGAAACTATTTTTTGCCTATATACTTTGTCTTTATATTATTTACAATCTATATACTTTGTTAACAGTCACATCCTAAAGCATTAACGTACAGTGCAGTACAAATAAATGAAGACTCTAATGCATTTGAATGAAATATGGCGAAATCAATTGTTCATTAAACACGGAAGTCTTTTTGAGCGCGAAGTGCGCTTCATGGTGTTGTGCAACTGAATTCACCCTGACTTCTGCTCAACTATTGAAACTTATTCTATACAGTGCAGCAAACTTAACCCTTAAATACACAGTGGACACCTAGCAAGTTAAATACCATAAATGTGCTCATTATTCTCCATCAATCATATATTGTAAGACAATCAAAATAAAAAAACACAAAATATTCATATTTATTATAATATAATGCAAGATATGAATGCACGGTCTACAAATGCAAAAGCCTTTATGATATAAAAGCTGTTTGTAGTGCAACAAACCTTAACATTAACTATGCTCATACTGTTGCTCAGGCATCACTGTGCACTTGCAGATTTTAAAAGACAAGTCGGTTTAAATGTGGGAAAAGTTTGAAGATATATTTTTTATGTATTATAGGGACAATCTTGTACAATTATATCGCGCACATCCACAGAGCAGCGCGCGCGCCACACTATCAGTCGCACTCAACAGTCACTCAAGCTTTTACTGTAAAAGACGCGCGACTCGCGCTTACCGTAGGCGATCATCATAACCGTCCATAGTTTATGTGCACTTCGCCGCCAAGATCAAATTCTTCATCTCGTTTATTTATTCACCGGTGAGCCGAATGTGTGTTTCCTGCTTTTTTCGAGGTCCTTTTAATCCGCCCAGACATCACAAAAAATCACGTATATAATTTCCAGTAATTTGGGAGCGCGTTCCCTGAGAGCGCGACATGTTCAGTAAGCAGGTACACTCCCATAATCCGTCAGCGCATTTACGAATCCCACTACGAGCAAGTCTTCATTTTTAATATTCATAAGCCGGCCATGTGCTATTGGAAGACAACAAGATGACGTATGCGTTATCTAATCAATATACATAAGACCAACCCTATTTATTGGGAGGTTACCTGGCAACGTTCTCATTTCCTAATTATTATTCATAACGCAAACCTTGGCTATAGTAGATTTAGTGATTTCGCGATTCGGAGCCTAAATCACTCCGCCGTGAGTTCACGCAGACTGAAATGACTGTAGATGTGGTTGTTTGCACTTAAATGGTTGGAGTAGATACCAAAACA